>NC_071404.1:29111785-29421428 GCF_017976375.1 Cuculus canorus | reverse complement strand
GATTAGACCCACACACAAATAATCCAAAAACTTCCTTTTACCTGCAGGGGATTCAAAATAATTGAAGCTTTATACACCTGTGCTAGAAAACTCACTCATGCTTTTACTTTAACTTTGCTCACTGTTGAATGTGGATTAAAGTTTTGACTTGACCTAGAAGGGAAGTATTAGTGACATGCTATAAAAGCAGACATGCTGGTTGAAAAGTAGGGTTTGGAAGAGGATATTCTTATCCAGAGTTATAAACACGAAAAGAATCCCTGCCCACCATTAGTCCCTCTTCGCCACACCAAGATTGCCAGGGACAGCAGAGGTCTTTCCCTCCAGGCATCTTGAGCTTATGGTGGTTTTAATACAAACATGCTACAGTAAGAGCCAGTTATTCCTCCTTCCTGGAGTTCAGACACTGATGAAAGGAGAGATGTCTGGTAGGGAAACTGTTTGCTTTGAGTTGCCTGAGAATTCTTGACTTTCTTCTAGCTGAAGGTAAAAGAGTGCTTCTCAGACGTCACAAGCCAAGCACCCAGTTCTCTGCTGTGGCGCCAAAAATGGAAGGAAATGGGACGTCACTGTTCAGACCACCTTGGAAGGCTACTAGTGAGACAGGGTGTGCAGCCCACCACAACAGAGATGCATATTTGTTAAGGTGTCCATGCCCATCTGGTCTAGGGCTAGCAAGGAACTATGGCCTGGCGTTGCTGGTGACTAAAAATGTGGGATTTTCCCTTAAAATATTAGTGCATGTAACTGTTAGGGGTATTTTTCTTAACTACATTTCCTCAGTCTGGATTACATCAAAGATTTAGGGCTATGTTTTGTGGGGAAAAAGGAAGTTTGAATGTATTAATTAAAAAAGATCCCTTGAAGTCCACTCAGAAAACATACATATTATCACTTAGTATAAATCATACTCATGCATAACACCTAGTCTGGATAACTGTCAGCTACTTGAAGTAGAACAGTTTATGTTTTTACCAAGCAAAGCTGTGATGTCAAATAAATACCTTACAATGTATATTTCCAGGTTTTCCCAGGTTGTATCACCTGATTCCAGATGGAGAAATTACCTGTATTAAGATCAACCGTACTGATCCTCATGAAAATCTGTCTATTAGGATTGTGGGAGGCAGTGAAACTCCTTTGGTTCACATTATCATACAGCATATTTATCGAGATGGGGTAATTGCCAGAGATGGAAGATTGCTGCCTGGAGACATGATACTAAAGGTACAGTACCTTTAAGGTTCAAGATAAAAATATCCTATCAAAGAATAGGACAATTGATCATGAGATGGGATTTGCGATGTTGCTTGTTTGGGTGGGTAGATGTACCCAAACGTGTACCTGGAAAGACAATCAGTTCCTCTGCGTGCTGTGATGTTTTCATTCATTTCAGTGTTTTTTTGAGGCTTACAGATTTGTTTATTTTTCCTGTTAGCTACCAAGTCTCTCTGATTTCTGTCATCTACAGACAGAGATTCAAACTGCAGTGTAATGCAAATGTTGGCATTTCTGGCCCAGCAGTGACAAACTTTTTTTCTGGAAGAAGATGTTGGGCTTTTTGTCCTTTTTCTACTGAACTGTGGGCTTAAATCTCAGTTAGTGAGGTTTCTGTTGCTTAAAATCGCACTTACAGAAGGATGAATGATAGAGGTCTGGTCAGGGTTAAGTTCCTTCTGCATGTAGCTGCTGTGTGAGAGGTGTTCAGCTCTATATAGTGTGAGACGCTGCTTGCTCTGTTTTGGGAGTATTGCTCCACCAGCAGCCACAGGTGAAATCTCTAAGAACAAACTTGAGTAGCATTCAGGCACTAGCTGTTGGCTGCTACTTCTGCTCCTGTTTCTGTAGAAATGTGTAACAGATGAACTAGAATTAGGCCAGATGGTTAATGATCACGTGTCTAGTGAGCGATGGCTTCAACAGTGGCTTTTGAATGGTAGCTGCACTCTTAGCTGCCCCAGCAACTTGGAGCTCTGCAAGGATGCTAAGTTATACTAATGCTGCAGTCCTTAGACAGAAAGAGCAATAATAGAAAATGCTAGTTCCTTTCCTTGCTTCGACGTTTTGACGGTGTGTAGTTGGAGTTCACAGGTATATTTACAGTGCCCACCAAATGTCCAGCTGCAGCTCACCCAGGTTTACCCAAATCAACTCAAATCAGCTAGCTCAAATATTGATGACAATGTGGCCAGAGACAGTGAAGAGTTCAGCGTAGTTATTCCAAACTAGAGGTAAACATTTTAACAGACTGCTTTGTTCACTGTGGGCCATGCTGCCATGGATAGAGTGGTGCTGGTACCCAGGCTAATCAGTGTGGCACTAGTTGGAATAAGACTATGGGGGCTGGAAATGGGGTGGACTGCAAGGCAGGCATGTCCTCCCAGGGTCATTTCCAGGTGGGATTCTGGATGTTCATCTTGGTGCCTGATCTGGCATGCCTGGTTTGTAGAGTTTGTGAGTAGTTCTCCCAGCCTTAATAGTTTCTACTAAATATTCCGTGTGAATACTCAAAAGGATACTGTCTTTTGAGGTTCAGAGCACCACAAATAAGCCACAGTGTTTTCTTAGCTTTTGCTGATCTCAGTGGTAGCTAAGGATGCTCGAGGCATGCCAGGGTTGTGACATGCCTTCTGGTTCATGTTTGAGGGACCGCTGGCCAAAGGGGTTTCACAGGATCACAATGCTGGGATACTTCACTGTTTAAACATGCCTCTAGATCGCATTTCCATGTGGCAGCTGGATGAGTGTCACCCAGTCATGTGTTTCAGGGAGGATTTTTGTCCTGGTGCCAGCACAGAGCAACAGAGTTAATGGCTCTACTGAGCCAAAACCATTCCTGCAGGGCAGAGCCAAACTGTGATGGGAAGCAGTGATTGCAGCACGGATGGGCCTGGCTTAGCTTGCTGCAGCTGACTGCTTGGGGGATTTACTGAGGATTCATGACGATTTTAGCCCCATGCTGATGTAGATCATTTCATTTGGAGCACTCAAGCTGGTAACTTACTTAGCTGAGCTGTTTCTCCAAGGGTACAGTCCCCCTGTCAGTCCACAGTGGGGACAGCCCCATTGCGCCCACACAAGCAGCCTGCAAAATCAAATGCCAGTTGAATGGTTTTGACCATGATGGGGAATATTTCTGTTGCAGTTTAGGGATGCTTCTTAAACTTTAAGTGGTTCGATTTGTGCGATGTAAAACTATATGGAAATAACTTGTCTTATTCAGGTTTTCCAGACAGTGATGAATTGCAGTCTTGCAACTGATTTTTATTAGCAGTGATAAAGTGCAATACCACTCACTCATACACACGTAAACGTGACAGGATTCTCTTTATTTTCTCCTTCTTTTCCCGATCCAAATTAAAGAAGTGGTAGTTCTGCAGTTTTACTGCCATCTGAACTAAACTTTACCTGGAAAACACTTAGAAACATAAAAAGCCTGACTCTCTGGTGCAGTATATCAGCATAATTGCTAGTAAATATCCAGGACATTTGAACTTTTACTCGAGGCTTTTTTCTTAATTTTAATTAGAGATTCATTAGTACGGAACATTTATTTTTACTGAACATAGAACAGCTGGGAGATAATGAAGAAGAGATACAGCAGGAAAGTGGTGGGAGTGAAAGGAAAGGCTAGCAAGGTGATTTGAAGTTAGAAGCTAGTGGAATAAAACTAAGATATGTGAAAAGATATTGGACCTTGGGAAGAGTTATAATAAAGCTGGAAAATAACATGTATGTCTGCAAACTATCAGGGAGAAAAGGGGGAAAAAAAATGAGGCAGAAATTATCTGTACAGCGTGTCCTTTCCTTGGGGGGAAGACAGTTCTGCACTGCAAACTTGGCCTCCTGCATGACACAGTTTGAAATAGCACACGTCACTTCATATGAAGACATCTGTGTAAACAGATCTGCCCTTTCCAGTGCCAATTAAGATCAGACAGTCTTTCTGCTACTGATTTATGCTTCTCTTTTCCAGGTAAATGGCATGGACATCAAAAATGTGCCTCACAACTATGCTCTGTCAATCCTGAAGCAACCCTGCCATGTGCTCCGACTGACAGTGCTCCGAGAGCAGAGGTACCGATGCCGAAACAGTGGACTTGCCCTTGATGCTCTCTGCAACAGGGACAACAGTTTCCATGTTGTGCTAAACAAAAGCAGTCCAGATGAGCAGCTGGGAATAAAGCTGGTCCGCAAGGCAGATGAACCAGGAGTATTTATTTTCAACTTACTGCAAGGCGGTGTGGCTGCCCGCGATGGACAGCTTCAGGAGAACGACCGGGTGTTGGCCATCAATGGGCATGACCATCGGTACGGCAGTCCAGAGAGCGCAGCCCAGCTGATACAGGTTTGTCACCACCACTTTGACTGCAGTTTCTGAACTTTACAAAAAACAAGCAGTATATTTTTACCATCCATTGCAAAGCAGGGCCCAAATTTAATGTGTGTGTATTTGGGGGAGGGAAGGAGCCATGTCAAGCTCACATGGGAATTTACACTTCTAAAAGCTCCTTGGTTTCACTATGGGCAGAAGGGTGAATATGGATATGGAGTCTGGCAGTGATGGCTGCTACCATCGGAAACATAGATCAACGTGAACATCCATATGCTGTGCGCATCACCAAAAAGTGATGTCATCTGCCAAAGTGCAGGCCAGCCTTCACCCTGTGGGGGCACTGGATCCAGCTGGATCTTGACTCCTCCAGCTCAGAAGGAGTCACAGGTCTCTGTGATGCAGCCCTGGAGCAAACCAGAGCAGCCTCAGGCAATGGACAGCATGTTTCAGGATGAATATCATCCTCCCAGACTCAGTGATTTCCCATGCATGCGTTTTGCAACTGAATACACTCTGTGCATTGTAGATATTTCTTACCTAAGTCCAATATATGGAAATCCAGATTTTAAAAAAAAACCCGAATCTGTAGCTGCAGTTGTTATAAATCTCTGTTTAAACTTGTGTGGACAATTAAAGGGGTGCCTCTGCCATGCGTTAAACAGTCTCACCACAAAACTGTCAGAAACAGAACTGTGCCTTTCTTAGCTACAAAATCAGTCAGCTTTTGCCTAACTTCCCTTCTAGAACAATTTTCATTTGTTTTCTTTCTTTACAACCTACATTTTTAGAAAACTTCAACATAAGAAGTAAAGCCAAGAATCATTTGTTACTTTTATCTCATATTTATAGCAGTCATTATATTTGTGCAATTTTACATTTTATTTTGAGGGTTGTAGAGTGCTCGTATGTTGAAGAATTTCATGTGCCTTAACAAGAGGTCAAATCAGGGTGGATGCTTCACCTTTCCAACAGGTATAATCAGGGTAACGTGAGTCAAACTGAAAGAAGCATTGAAATCTATGCATTTTATGGAAAGGATTCCTCCTTTAGCAGAGGTTCACAGCTGGCTCCAGCCACCTTTACTGAGACACTTATAGCATAGATAAAGAAGATGGCATCTTCTTGCATAATGCCAGTTGTTGAAATTCCAGTCCAGCATCTTTCTGGAGTATTTTATGTAGCTCACTAACCAGGAGCAGAAGGCAGCGGGGGTGGGGGTGGGGTTTAAATTCTCTGAGGGGAACAAGTCTGGAATGAAAACCTTTCTAGAAAATTGGTATTCTTGGAATAATTCTTTATGGCTACAAAACGAGGCAACAGCTCTTCATAAGCAAAAAACACATGCAGCCTACAGATTAAATGGAAAAAATTACTAATGAGACCATTCACACACAAATGTTTAAAAATACAACTAAAGCTCTTACTGGGTTCCAAACAGTGGATGTTATTTATAATAACGTTTGCAATGCATACCAGTCTCTGTGAATTTAAACAACATGCCCATCAAAGGGGAGACTCAGGTTTCCAAACAGTGCAGATCACATTGCATTGATGTGAGCTCTATGAATCACATTTGTCTAAAGCAAAATTGCCGGAACCTGTGTCTTTTTGGTTATGTTTTTCCATCAATTATCATTTGCCTTTCCTGTTTCCATGTTAAGCCAGAGAAAAGCCATTATACTGAAGCCACAAGTGTTTCGCATTTGCTTCTTACACGAAGGGATGTTTTACTGTGTCTTCTGATTTCTCAACAGTATTCTGCCTGTTGAGACCTCAACATGTGTCATTCATAGTATATTAAGGTCTTCAAATTAGCAGTGATGGAAACTTCAAATACACCATTGCTTTCTTTGAAAGCAAAAATAACATTCACTAATATCATAAGAGGTGGTGGTGGCTTGTTAGGCCAAGCACAGCTGGGACAACATCGGATTTCTGTGGAATCTGATTAGTTTTGACTTCTAAATAATGAATAATTGGGACGAATCTGATTCTTTAGGCCTTTAGCAATTATACATTAGCATATGTGAAGCACTTGTTAATCAGTAGATTAGGTGTCTGGCTGTTTATAAGCTCAGTCATAAGAACTGAACTGAAGAAAACGTGTAGGTGCTAATTAGGAACGTGCACACATTGTAACAGTTGGGAGTTTGCTGCTTCCCATTTGTCATGTCAGCTTTAGTCATGGCCTTGTGTCAGATGTGGCACTTTTAATCTAAATAACGTGACATTCCACGTCTGTTTTCCATGGAGTGACAAGAAAAGGAACAAGGTAACAGAGCAGTGAGTGCTTGTGTGAGCACATCCAGCCAAGCTGCATGGTTGAGCCAGACTTTACTGCCCCCAGATGTTTACCCTCCTTTCCTCATCTTCCCCCCACTGCGGTTTGGAGCAGTTGTGATGGGTGCATGACCCTCTGTCTGACAGGACAACTGCTGCTGGCAGAAAGCAGGTTGTGTGGCCACTGCAGGCTGGAGGGTGCAAAGCATGTCTCTGCTCCATCATGCCTGCAAGGGATGGGGCAGCTTCTGCTGAGATCAGAAGATGCAGTTGCCACCGTGTCTCTGTGTCCCTGTTTGATCGGCTTTGTCTGTAAAAAAATTTAATTCCAGAAGATTGTTTCAGCTGTTACTTGCATTCAGTCTCAAAGATAACCCCATTTCTTTAATTTTTGCTTCAGTATAAAAAAATAGAGAAGGAATTGTGGGAAAAACAAGTGGTAGGGGGGAGGGGTCAGATTAAAGCAGTAATTAATATTCTGATCAGTAGAAATGTTAATGGGCTTTTATATGGAAGTACGTAAATATGAAACCTGGCCTTGTTGTTTGGATAACTTTTTAAAACACTCTGGACTTCTGCAAAATTACTCAATTTGACCTGGAGACATATGTGACATTGCAACAGAGACTCTTGTTCAACTTCTGCCAGTTGTTCAACAAGAATTAATCACATTTACAACCTTTCTCTAAATAACCAACTTTGAGACTAACCATGTGGCAGCAGATGAGTTTTAAACAGAAGTTGCATAAGTTAAAGTTGTTTGTTTTACAGAAAACTGGATTTTTGTGGGGCCATATGCCCTTAGGAGGTTTAGTTGTGCATTGTTCTGTTCCATCTCAATCATATTACAAACTAGGGACCAGGGTGGTTTCTTCTGTTCCAAGATACAGCATCCTCCTTTTGGGTACTAGTTGAATCCAGAGTCCAGGAATTAAGATTCTGTGAAAGCAGACCAAGTAAAAATACCTAGAAAATTATTTTGAAATATGTGTGCATGTACATAATTATATATTATGAAGCTATGGAGATTTGAGTTGCTAGTGAAAAAAGCTAGTATATCCCAAGATACTGGGAAAGTAACAAAGAAGTGCACATTTTTTTTACTGAGATATCACCTTCTTTGGGAATAGCACTGTCTGAATATGCAGATTTCAAGTCTGAAGTTTAGCAGAGGTAGTTCACTTTTCTTTAACTATAGTGACATTTTTCAAAAACATTTTTTAACTCTCAGCTACTACTGTTGAATCCAGCTCCAAGAAAGACAAACCTAGCTATAAAAACAAAAATCCCAGGGGTATCCTTTGGCTTCTGTTAATTGCCTGCGGGAGATCTGATTTCAGTAGCACAACTGGGTTTGCTTTCCAGCTGTTTGTTCAATGCCAGCTTTCCTTGGAGCTTCTTCGTAGTGAGCAGGGCACATCAGCATGCCAGCAAGCAAGCCTAGAAATCTGATGCCCCTGGGACTGCTGTACCAACAAGTATGGCTACTGCAGTTCCAGGGGGATCAGCCCTCCAAACGTGCTGGCATGGGCTCCACATTAGACCTGTGCAGTTCCTCCGTAATAACCTGTGAGCGAGCAGGCACGAATCCCTCTGGAGACCCACCTTTAAGAGGCCCTCCTGCCTCCCACAACACCAGGACCTTTAGTCTGGTGAGGAGGAGATTAGAGGATTGATTTTTTTTTACTTTCTGAGTATGCTTTTATAACATTGAGGCAATTTCTGCACTTTGGTTCAGTGTGTTGGTTTGCACTTATAGCAGACATCTATTATTTACCCGGCTAAACCCCACTCCCTCTCAGCTCTATCCTTGTATCACAGCTTCCATGAAGAGATTGCCTCACTGAGGGAAGAAGGAAGCCATTGGCTTCTAGGAAAACAGTACTGATTCAATAAGACAGAAAAAATTCACCTTTACACAGAACTAATAACATTAATATCAGGTACACACATAACACCTTATAAATAATGTAAACATAACTCAGTAGAAGCTTTGCAACATCTCTCAGGCATATAAGTATTATGACTGCGTTATGCAAAAAGGCCAAGAAGGATTTTGAGCTTATTTTGGATTAATTGTTTTTGCGGTTCCTGTTCGTAGAGTGAGAGGTTGGGCTAATTTTCCATTCGAAACTC
This sequence comes from Cuculus canorus, assembly GCF_017976375.1. NCBI lineage: Eukaryota > Metazoa > Chordata > Aves > Cuculiformes > Cuculidae > Cuculus > Cuculus canorus. Next base: position 29,412,676 of record NC_071404.1, on the reverse strand, counting down.
CATTACTTTGTGCGCTTGCTTACGCCCTCCTTCTTTCTCTATGCTCTGGTGCAGTAGGATTTTACTTCTCAAAATGGTTGCGCTTTCATGTTGTCAAGGAGCCTTACATTTGTTGTGTTTGTTGCATGAAGGTGGGCTCATTAATAACATTTATTCCCCACTATTACCAGCCAAGTCTTGTGCACATCCCAGGCTTAATTGTGCCTTTTTCAGAGTTCTGGTCTGGCAACAGCAGCTCTGGTTGTCTGGTTTTCCTGTGGCTTGCATGTTTCTGTTCTGCAATGGTGTGTGTGAGAGCTGATCAGCAATCACTGTGTGAATTGCTGCTTCCAGCCAAATTTGGGGCAGATAGGAAGAGTTTTTCAGAGTTAAGAACAAATTTTTAAGTGAAGTATTAAGTAGCTGGCAGTAAATTTTTATGGACTTTATTGATCTGAACTGAAGCCGCTGCTTTATGTTAGTGGGAAATCCAAACCATATTTTAACAGGACCTGCATTTTGTGAATCCCCTGGGGATGAATTGTGCGGGTTTATTGTGAGGGGACAATGACACTGATGCTCTACCTCATCCCAACAGGCCAGCGAGAAGCAAGTTCACTTTGTGGTGTCACGACAGACCAGGCAGCAGACCCCCGACATCTTGCAGGAGACAGGCTGGAGCTACAGCAGCGGCATCCCACAACCTTGTCCCACTGAGAGAAACTCCAGCAAGGTGAGGGCACAGGTGTTCATGTGGTTTCTCTGCCACCTCTGGGACAGGGGACTGGGAGGGCAGACAGCATTTTAGTGTTTCCGCGTGTTATCTCTGCTTTCTGATACGAGAAGAAGCATGTCTTATTTTGCAAGGGAAATGTAAAGCTGTGCTCTCGTTATTTATACACTGCTTCAGGCCTGACTCCATCTGGGGTGACAAGGAGAAAGTGAAGAGCAGTGATAGGGCAAAGGGCTGATTTGCACACATCATCCTGGCCATGGGCACAGACCTCGTCAGTGGTGCAAGCCAGCACAGAACAATGCACTCCAAAGTCTTAGGGCAAAAATCTTTCATACACTGGCCTGTGAGATTGGCATAAGCTGCTTAAAAATTATGGTAATTTTCAGTGTGTTGCTCATGTCTTAAGATACCCATGCTCTGATGGCTGGCAGTTCAGCAGTAGACAGTGGCTGCAATCTCCAGGGCTGCTGAGAGCCTGCTGTCTTTTTGGGGAATTTTGTACCCAAAACATGTTGCTCTGGCAGCATCTGGCAGTTGCACAGGATGGGGGCTGTGAGAGCTGGCAATGTGCAGCACACCCAGATATCGCCCAGGGGCAAGTGGCAGAGAGGAATCATCTCTGCCAGATATGGCTCTGGTTGCCAAACTGTCCCTCCAACTCCCCCCATGTACCTGGTTACCTCATGTGTTTAGAGCATTAAGACTTGCAATATGCTCTCTGCCTAAGGCATAGAGACTCTCACGGTCAAATACATGAGGTTTTAAAGCAGAAACCAACACAGCAAGAGCTTTGAACATACCCTTCCCAAGTTTACTGAACGTTATTCTTTGCACTGTAGATAGAACAAGATATGTCCTTGCAGGAGCTGTATTTGTTTATTTCACCAAATTTAAAGTTACATGTCTGGTTAATTTATAACACATTAATCACTTTTGAGTACCATCACTTGTGCAAACCTGTGAGCTGTTCCCTTGGCCACCCATGCCAGGAGTGCATCAGGAATATGGACGGACAGAGCTTGTTTAAATCCATCCTGCCTGATGGACAGACAGATGTGTCCTTAAAGGGACTTTTGGACTGATCCAGCTGTCAGATTGGGTGCACAGCTGTCAGCCAGGAGACAAGTCTATCTCTGCATTTTACAAATACTTGAAAATATCAGGTTTTTGCAATTTTTCTTTCTTTTTTTTTTTTTTTATATATTTAAACTATGTTTATCCAGTGGCTTTATGTGTAAAAGAAATATACTAGTGTATCTTTAGTTTTTCTTTTCTGTGAAGTCTCAATCACAGCCCTTGTTAGGTGAGACTAGTTTAGCACGAGTTAAAACAAGACACAGAGCCAGTGCTCAGTGGTTACTAATCTACAGTGCCCAAATAATCATGCATCTGCAAGGCATTATCTCCTAATGAAGTAATGATTTCCTTAGGGAGATATGTGTAGGACAGCAATTAGTTTGTGTTGCTACTGTATGATTTCCAGTGAAGCTCTGAGCACCTACTAACTCTCCCATGTTGTTCTGTTTAATTGATACCACGTGGGATTATTTGAGAGCATGACTTGTCTTCCGTACACTGCCCTTGATCCCCACTTTCTCTTCTTGTACTGAGAGGTGTTAGATGGGAATCCTTGGTAAATTGCATATTATTTTGGGTAGGTGTGATGCCAATGTTGACCTTGCAACCATCCTTTAAAGATTAACGAATCATCATCTGTTGGATAGGCCATGTCTTTTAGGGGGATTTCCAGTTTGCCAGAAGAGATGGGTGCTACATAAGTGCATGCATGGCCATGCTGATGTGGGTTTCTGCCCAATGCCACTGTTTGGGCACTTTCCAGGAAAGATCACAGGCAAAAATAAAAATTCTGAGCTGTTCCTACCACCTTTTATCTTTGTGTGTGTGCGGTGGAGAGCTTGTATCAGAGAAACTGCTTTGGCGATAGATCAGTACAGCTGGTAGACATGGTCTGCAGGCACTGTAGGCTTCTGATCTGATACAATCGTTATGGGAGAGTTATTTGCCCTTTTATAGGGTATGAGTGTATTAGTTATAATTTCTCATGCTCTTTCTGCTGAAGGTTTAACTGAATATCATTTGCAATTAAAGATCTCTAAATTCTAGGCTTTGGCAGACGTGGAAAGTTATTTGTTTCTAAATAGACATTAGTGTAGGAGTAATGCTTGCAATTCTAGTCCAAACAGTGTCGTAATGCAGTGCATGCTCCTGCTCAAAAACGAAGCAATGTTTATTGACCATACTTTGCCGTGAAAGGAGTTTCCTATGTGTGTCTGGTTTGATGAGTCTGCTGCTGGCAGCTATCAATGGGATTTCTTTATTGTGATGGTTGATAGAAAGATTACTAAATTAGTAGAATCCTGATTAATTTTAAGGTGGTTTTTTTTCCCCTACTGATCTTAATTCAGGACGTGATATTAGCAGGTCAGGAATGCTTTCTTTGAGGTAATCAGCTCTTGCTGTAGAGCATGTCTGTAAATGTGGGCTGAAATTGCTCTCAAGCCTTGGCTGTATTCAGCGCCAAGAATAAACTCGAGCTTCCAGCAGTCTTCTTGCTCATACAATGGCTCAGGAACCACATTTGGCCAAGCTGTTGCCCTCATGACTTCCGTTTGAAAAGAGGGGGAGGATGTGTCTTTTTTTCAGGCCAATGCCAAAGGCAATCAGCCATGCAGCCAACACGGTGCTGAAGAAAGAGGAGGACTGTCTGTAGTAACCCCATCCTTCTCTGGTGGCAACCATGCCGTGTGTGTGGTGTGCTGAGAGATCGCTTCTGCACGGGCTCTCACCAAACTGTTTTCCTGTGTATGAAGACAGGGGAGGCACAGCTCAATCTTTTCTGGTTGCTGCCTGGATTCAGAAAAGATATGTCAGAAACACTTTCTTGTGCAGCTGAGGCTGTGAAGCTGGGCTGTAATGCCTAAGCGGGCCAGATTTGGTTTCTTTGAAGTGAGTGGGAGCTTTGACATTAATTAAATAGCACTCATTTTTAATTGGAATTGTGTTCTCCTTTCTAACAAATTGCGTAATACTTAAAAGAAATCTGTTGCCCTGTTGCTCAAGCAGACAACATTCTCTGACCATACAAGCAGGTTAGCCTTCAGATGAAGTATGTTTTCCAAACAGGCACAGCTATGTCCTCTGCCCACAAAACATGTGTCATGGCTTCGGTGTTGTGCTAATCTGCTATAAATATTTATTTTACAGTAAATACAGAAAATAAAAAATTTAAAAAAGGAGATGAAGTGTTTTGTTTTTCTTCTCCTGAACTCTGAGGTCACTTCAAAATGACAGAGAAGGACAGTTGTTTAGAAGAGAATGCAGTCACTGATAAACATTGCCTTTTAACTGTTTTACTCGGTTATCAGTTGTACCTCCAAGAAAGCTCTACGTGTGTTTACTAAGAAAGGCTTTAGTTTCCTTTCATCACTGCCTTTGTCTCAGTTGAGTCGACACAATTCCTTTCTATCTGCAACCACGTTAAAAATGACGTATATGGAAGAGTAAAGGAAAATGAGTCTTAGATGGCTGAGCATATAAGTACCAGTACTTTTATGATTCTTCATTGAAATTTAACAGGACAATTTGTTAACAAGCAGTGATTTGAAATATGCTTCTCTCTGCGTTGATTTCCCCAAAGCAGAGCATTAGCTAATTCATCAGCTAATGTTTTTTGTGTCTGAGATATGACGGATGCTGCATAAGTAACAGGATTGCTCTGGACACTTGGAGCTGCAAGTCTAATTCCAATTTCATGTTTTGCTACAAAATTTCAGACAGCATTTATGTGAAAGTTAGTAGTGCCCCTATCCCAGGTTTTTCAGGAAGTAGTCTTTTCCTAATGAAAAAACCATTCCTTTCCAAAAAAAAATCAGAAACATTTTTTTACAAACATGGATGAAACTTTAAGTTTGCTTTGCATAAAGATAGAACCACTAAATTTAAAGCATTTGTACCTTAGTGACAAGTTAAAATTATCTGGACAAGAAAATGTATATATTTTTAAAAGCAAATGTAAAACATTCATAAACTTTTGGGTTTATTTGAGATCCATAAGCCAAATTACTCTGACACAGTCCCCGTGCTCTGCATGGATCAGTTGTGCTATGTCCAAACAATCGTATCACTTTATTCTGTGTCCCAGTGACTGAGAGAAGACCTTTTCCATTGAGCTCTTTGCCTCTTTGCTCCTGGAGCATTGTGGCAACACCCACCTTTCTGCTGAAGCCTCTGGAGATCCTTTGCTAAGCTACTAAAACATTTTGGATTTTGTGGTCAAAGTTGCACCACCAAAAGCCTGATGTGGAGTTAGCTCCACCAAACAGACCTTCCAAAAAAAAAAAACCAACCAAAGATATAACCTGCCCTACTTCCATAAAAACTTATTGCTGCTGTCTTTCTTCATCCATCTTTGTCACTGCAGGAGCAGCTGGCCCAGGAGTTGAGGTATAATGTTTTTTGTGGGATATCAGATTTCTTGGAAGAAATTAATGTGGCTTTAAATTAAATTTATAGTTTATTTTTGCATGTTATAAATGTGAGGCTGTGTTTGTGGATGAAAAAGTGTATGTAGGGGGGGAGTTAATATTCACTTGAAATGTATTTAGCAGCATGCTATTATTTCTACATATGAACCTGGAATGGATGGTGCTGTTCCTGCAAAAGGGGCTGGGATCTTCGGGAACTGATGTCAAGAGCACAGCTGATGGAAATCAAAGCAATTAACATTTAAACTCAGGTTTTCTGGAGAAGCATCCTATCCCTCAAACTCTTCTGTAAGCGCTGGATGTGTTGTAACCATGACATGCAATTCACAGGTTTTGTTGGAGCTTGTATTGCCTTTCAGCCCTGAGGCCACCTGTGAGCTGATTCACTCTCACTTATACACTCGTTATTGCATGGCCAGTGGTGTGCATGTAACTTGCCCTGTTCAGGAAGGAAAATAGGGGGATCGTTGATATCAGACAGTAGAGGTGGCTGTCCCAAAGTGGCCTTTTAAGCACAAACACTAGGAAAATTACTCTGGAAACTGCTGGCTCTTCACTCTATAAATGTCCTTCTCTTTTCCTGAATAGAAGCATATATTGTTTAAACGTATTCTCGACAGTAACTTATACAGAAATCTGGAAGAGTAAAATAAAGTCTCTACCTTCTCATCTGTCCCAAAAAGTTTTATTCCTTTAAAAAGGGGGGACCATTTCTCATTAACTATGATTATTAAGATGATGTTTAGACTGCAATTAGCAATGTAAGAACTATGACCTGATAGTCAAAAATATGAGGACAACTAGTGATATTAAGACAAATAAGACCCTTTTTTTAAAAAAAAAAAAAAAAAAAATCAGATTCCTTATTTATATTTCAAGGCCTTGTTTTATTAGCCTCAATTTTAAAACACTTTTGATATTGGCAGAAGCAGTGCTTGAATAATTACTGAAGCGCAGATTATCTTGGTGCTAGCTCTGACTCCACAGATGCCTTAGACCTCGAGAGTCATGCCTGCCATCTGGCTGGGCATGGCAAGACGGCTGTGAAGTGCTTTGGTATTCCCTTGACAAATAATAATTTCAGCAGAAAGCTCCTAAGCTGTCAGGGAGGTCCCCATGCTCACTGTATTTGTTGTTGCTCTTTTCTCCATCACAGAGCACCCTTCACGCTGTCACCTGTCATGAGAAGGTGGTGGCTGTCCGGAAAGATCACACAGAATCGCTGGGAATGACTGTAGCAGGCGGGGCATCTAACCGGGAATGGGATTTGCCTATCTATGTGATAAGTGTCGAACCTGGAGGAGTTATCAGCAGAGACAGCAGAATAAAAACAGGTAAGAAGAGGGGAGTTTGAAAGGCAGCTTTAAGTCAAAGGCTTCCTCTGAAAAACAGAGAGATAGTGAAAGAGCATCACAACTTGACATCTTCAGCCACCCCAGAGATTTTGGGATGAGTCAGATTAGAGGCTCTCAAGTCAGCTCCAGAAAAGGTGTAATATGCAGCAGTAACCATCTCCATGGAGTGGGGTGTAGGAAAAAAACCCCACTTTTTCACAGGAAAATGATGTTACACCACCATCTTATAGCTACTGAAATCTTCATTGTTCAACCTTCATGAGTTTTTAATGTAAATTTTTGTTCTTGTTTGCCATATCATTCATGGCTTTGAAAGAAATAAAGGAGCAGATTCCCCATCATATATGAAAAAAGGTTAGTGCCCTGTGGCTCAGTGTTGTGTCTGGAAACACTGGCTCTCAATGTAAGAATGATAAAATTAATAGTTTCTCTCCTGCATGAATAAGCCTTTAGAGTAAGAAAAGAAGCATATTTTACCAGTGTTTTTTTCAGGAATAGGTAGGCAGTAGAGTAATGGTGAAATTCTCCATTTTCAGGATGTCACATCTCCAAAAGCCAAGTGCCTCGGTACTCTGCATTCACTTACTATACAGCTCCCCATCCCCTTGCCCTTCATTCAGTTTCAGACCAGTCACAACCCAGAAGCCGGAGGGAAATCCTGAGTTTCAGGGAAGTGAAGGCACTCAGTAGTGCAGCAGAACAGCTGCAGCCCAGCCAAGCCCCACAAACGTAGGTCGCAGCACCCGGCATTGGCATGCATGGCAACCTCTGCTTTGCAGGAGCTATGGCTGCTCATCAGAACCCATGTAAGAATGAAAACAGGAGCAAACCATTAGGTTTTCCCTTTCCCTCTGCTGGGAAATGACTGCCTCTAGTGGGATACATTTTCCAAAAAATACTCATCATAAGACTGCATGGAAAATTTAGCGTAGTTAATTTGATAAAATTAGAAACAAATGAATACGTGATGTTATAACAGTGCAATAAGCTTCTCCAGTTAAGAGCAGCCCTTAGGCTATTGTCTGTCTCACTGGAACAGACCACAAGAAGAGGTTAATGTTCATGGTGTGCTGTCTGGACTTCCAGAGAATACAACCCTTGCCTGGAGGAGTGTGCAAGCAAAGCGCAGAGGGCACCTAGGGAAGCCCTGACTTCAGTGCCTGCCATGGAGGGTGGCCGAGCATTTGGCACCATTGCTGATTGCATGACATTAATGATGTCTTTATTGTTCTCCCTGTAGTAATTGAGGTCATCTTTGCATTTTTCTGTGAAGCTGCTGTGCGTACATTATAAATAAAGCATACTTCTGTATGTTTTATTCATATTTTGGCTTGCAGCCACTCAAATAGGCTTTAACATTATAATAATAATGCATTGTTCTGCAAAGCTAACTTCATAAAGAGGCAGCTAGAGTGACTCTGCTCAATTTTGAGAGTGCTGGGAGAAAACGACCTTCAGGCTTTTAGATTTCAGGTTTCAAGCTCAGGCTGAGTACAAAAGTTGTTATCTGTAAGTGGGATTCAGAGACCTGTACTAACATCAGGTGCCCACGCTAAAGATTTTTGGTACAGCAGGATGCTGGCTGTGCCATCTGACTCTGGGTGCAGGACATGACTTGACCAGAAACCATGACTAAAGCCTCCATCCAGCCTGACAGTGACCCTGTGTACGGGGATCTAACTCCTCCCCTATCCCTGTGGCGTGTTTACTAGCATATGCTTCACATCCGTGTTAAATGATAGGATTAACAAACAGCCTCATCATGCACCAAGTTCTTGGCCTTGACTTTGACTGGCTTGTTTGTGGGGGTGGAGAGGGAATCCTGGAAACACTTGCAGGGTATTTTATCACCCGTTTTATTGGTCTCAGGTGACATCCTCCTGAACGTGAATGGGATTGACCTGACAGGGGTCAGCCGGAGCGAGGCCGTCGCCCTGCTGAAAAACACCAACTCATCGGTGGTGCTCAAAGCCCTGGAGATGAGAGCATGTGAAGCCCAGGAGGAGTGGGGCCATCTTCTTCCTCCTGAGGCCACACAGGCAACCTCTGAGAGCAGCGAGTGGTCACCTTCCTGGGTTATGTGGCTGGGGCTGCCACGGTAAGTCCACAGATTGCATCCTCTCACTGAAGGGGAATGGGAGAAAAGATTTATATTTTCTGGCAATTCTTTTTTTTGGCTTGATTCATTGCACTGACATCTTAATTAAATCCAGGCTCTGTCGCAGACTTGGCTCTAAATACCTCCCTTTTGTAAAGGAGCATGAGTACATGGAAAAACAGACACGTATCTCCCCCTGCAAGGGAAGAAAGGGTCCTGAATCCAGCCTTGAAAACATATCTGGCACTTAGGAAGTGTAAAGGCAAAGTTTGCAGAGACACAGGAGCTTGTTGAACTGGTGTCTAGGCTCGATCACCCTACAAAAGGCAGAGCTACCCCTCCTGCAGCTCTCAAGCTGCACAGCCTTCCTTCTTAGCCAAATCCAACTGAATTGTTTGACTTTGCCCAGATGTTGCAAAGTGCGTGCAGTTGGCCAGTATTTCCGAATCACCTCTTTTAACCCCACCCCCGACTGAAAGTAGTATATTTGTCATACACAGGAAGCAGCTGTGTTGTCATTTCAGTAAGGATAATAAAAGCCACATCACATATTATTAAGTTCTCCCAAACCAACTCAGTGTGCCGGGCGCATACCTACAGCTTCAGCGACATTTTGTAAAGTATCAAATGAGGACATGTTGTGGATAGGCGAGTATGCAAAGCTAGCATCATACAATTGAAACTAGTATTCAATTTTAAGGAATTAAGAATTTAGCTGACAAGTTATTTTTGACCACATTCCTAACCCTGGCAGCAGTTCAGAGTGTTTCCTCCTCTTTTATGGGAGGGCATGAAAAGGTGGTCTGCAGAACAGGTGGGCTCTTGCTCCAGGCACAGTTTCAGGTCTTTATTTCTCAGACTCACATAGCAGGTTAGATGCTTTCCCTCCTTCTGGCTTGAGCTGTTTTGAGCTCCTTCACCTTCTAGCAAGGTCTGCTGTGAGTGCCAGATGTGTTTGGGGCTTGGTATTGGGCTAACAACTGCGTGACATATGCTAAAGCACTGCAAGAGCAGAAGGCAGGCTGTGTGTCTGTCACGCACAGAGGAAAGGTTCCTACTCCAGTGGAGAGAACTGTGTCCTTATTCCTGTGAAAGAAAAGCAGTAAAAAGAAAAAGCAGTAAAAGGATGGCCCATATCTTACTACCCCAGGCAATGGTAAAACTTTCTCACCCAGTCTCACTGCAGACCGGCAGGCCCAGAGAGGTCCTTACTCCTGCTCACTGCTTCTGCTCCCCTGAGTTTGACCAGCAGCATTTTGAAGGCACCAGAGCGTGTGTAATGCTCCCTACAGAGAGCAGAGGCCTCACAGATCCTGTAGTCTGCAAGGGTGAATCTTCAGTTACCATCCATTGTGACATGGCCTCACATAATTGCATCCTGCCCACGTTTGCTGGGCTGTATAGAAAACCTGAGCTGCTTGGTTGTCATCTCCTACCTGCAGCTGCCTGAATGTCCCTTGTCCTCAGCAAGGTAACGGAGATGAAGGACAAAGCTCCACAGTACTGCAGGCTTGCTCTCAGGGTTCACATCAGTCAGCTCCACTTTGCAGTTTGGGAAGAAAAGGTGGTTTTCCCATTTTAAAAGCAGTGTCTAAGCCCACTCTATATGCCCCGCTCCGAAAAGCTGCAGGTGTGAAGCCATTCCCACCCTTTAGGACTGAAGGAAAATCACCCCTTGTATCACCAAGGCTGAAGACAGGAACTCACAGCTCCCTCCCCAGCTAGAACCCTGTGCACAGAGCACAGCATGCACTTTGCTGCCAAAGGAAAGTAGAGGGATTGGTATGCTGAGCTGGTACGCTGCTCTGAGCATCAGCATAGGACAGGGACAAACACTGATTAGATGTGACAGTAACAAAGGTGTCCTTTATCCCTATTAGAAGCTCATTTGTTGAGTAAGAGCAAGAGGCTCAGGTTTGGGTTCACTCATTGGATACTATCAGGCTCTTCAGTCTTTCCCAGCCTGAGCACATTTACCCTCTTACTCTTGTACAGATTCTCCAGGGCCCACATCAGACATCTGGAAGTCCTTCAGCAGGATCTCTCACCAGAACTAGTATCATATTAACTAATTTCCCTCCAGTATGAGCATTTAACCTTTCTCTATCTAGCTTTCAGTTTGCTTTTGGCAAGGATCATATCCCACTAGATCACATGTTATTGGCAGCAATCTCACAAAGTTTCCCCTGCGGTTAGAGAAAATTATTCTTTGTTCAAATATGTCTGACAGGTTCATCTTGGTAAAGGTGCCTGATGTGCAACTATAGGCAAGGTAGTGAAGATTCACCTACCTTAAAACTGTGTTGCCATTAGTAAAGCCATACCATTTACCAGACAGACTGCTCCAATGTGCACAAGTCTAAGAAGGTTTAGTATAGCTGATGGAAAAGTAGAAATGTCAAAATCACAGCTATACAGGATCATGGAAGGTATTTGGGAAGATGGGCAGGATGGGGCACACCTAAATAGGAAAAATTGAACAAAGAGAAAAGGCAGTAAAACCAATAGGCCAGGAACAGTCTGGGTGGTGGATTCTGTAAATTCTGTCAAGAAGGGAAAGATGGGGCTCTAGACAAGCTGTGGCAGTGCAGCACGAATATCTGTTCACAGCAAAAAAAGCAGGGAGTGCAGAGGCAGCTTGACAGTGTGACTTAGAGTGGGATGCTCAGGCTCAGGAAACCAAGGGAAGAGGAGAGCTTTTCCTTCTGTGTTCCAAAAACATGGAGTTCTGATGAAAATCTCATAAAGGATGGTCCTGTAAAACATGCTGAGCTGTGCTAAACACTGGAGAATGTGTAAAAACCTCTGTCCATGACTGATGAAGTAGAAAACAGGCTTACATCAACAATACTCACACAACTGAAGGTACCTTTCTCACTTTTGAGGCTGGTGTACTGTAGATGCCTAATTCTCCATACTAGCACAGAAATTGTCCCTTTCCCAAGGACTGCATGCCTGATAAAGTGATGGGCATAGAAAAGAGGTACAAATATTGAGAGTTAGGGAATTACACCATTTTTGTTGGTCAAGTCAGTAGCAACAGAAATCAGACAGGCTATCTGCCTCCTCACACCAAAGCTCAATGCCTTGGAAAAGCTGTCTTGCATAGTTTAATGTTAGCAGCTCTCACTTAAATTTTGGCCCTTTTCTTGGGAGATCGTAAAATTTGCTTTGGTCACTTTTATACGGCTTGATAATACATAAACAACTCCTCTGTTCTTTCTGTAGTACAATCCAATATGTGGAGGGTTATAAAATAGACACACATGTGCATTTGACATCTGTCAAAACTTGGCCTGCATGTGGGCGGACGGGCTGCAAGGTGGGCGTGGGGAGGAAGCAGTGATGCAGGACCTTAAGCATTCCTGCCTGAAGACTTATTTCAGAGTGGTTCATTTGTTTGTTGTTGAGGAAGACAGGTCGCCTTTATTGTTGGAGGGAAATGTTGTGAAGCATACACCAAGAAAATAACGCAGAGCAGCTGGCGAAAGGCATTTCCCCAGCCCCATGATGTTTCTTCTACTTTTGCTTGGGGTTTTTCTGCTCTTCTTTCTTTGCTCTCCTCACATTTCCTTCCCTCATTTAGCACTTAAAAATACTTCATAGATCATCCTGTCATAACATTTACAAACATTAGTACTTCACATGAGTACTTTTCTTCATCTGCAAAGTGAGATTAGAAAGACAGGAGGTGGCCAAAGTCATTCTGCAAACCAGAGGTAGAACTGAATGTAAAACATGGAATTATGGCAGAAACTGCCCAACATTAACTCCATCCAAGCTGTAGGGCTCTGATGGGAGTTCTCAAATATTACTGTATTCCATTGCCACTTGTGTGTGGACACTGTCTTGTCTGCTGTTATTGCTGAAGTCCTCCTGAACTCAGGCTGGTTTTCATTTCCAGAGCATAAGACAACTCACTATTCGTCTCTTCATGAGAAGCAGCAGGGAATTGTACATTTAACTACTGGAAAACAGGCACTCTTAAATTCCTCATGCATCAGTAACTGATGCTCAGTTGTATTATTTCTTACGATAGGACCTGGTGTCTAGACACTGTTTATCCTCAAATCTTGAATCTGAGGCAAGTTCACACATAAATTACCCCTTGTCCTCAGCTTTTGGAATATTTACAGATAGAAGCAGGAGAGCGCGAGCTGCTCTCTTCCAAGCCAGCAAACAGTTCTCCTTGGACTGGCTGCAGTTTAGTGGGTTATGGCAGTGTAACTGGGTCAAAACATACAGGCTGGGGCTTTTGTTACTGCAGAAAAGTAATCTACTCAAACACACTAAGCATCTTCAGATGACGCAAGTACTTATTTCATTTTCTCTCTGTGGCAATTTCTAGATTGTCTTTATTACTACACAGCCATAAACAGACCCAAATGAATTAACTCCCTTTGAGCTGCTCTTTGCTCAGGCAGAACAGACATCTCTGCTTACATACTAAACTGCTGGGAGCAAGCAGTACCTGTGTTACACACAGCTGAGCTTTGTGTGTCCTGCCTCCCAGTATCCTTGTCTCATTTCTGACAGCACTAATGCATACCTGACGGATGTTGCAACACCACTTTTTATACCTTATGTCCCATAGGATGGAGATAAGGCAACATCATTTCAAAGGCATAAACACCACCCAGACGTGTACCCCATCAAGAGTCAGTCTCTAGCTATGGTCACTGTGATGGGTTGGACCTGGCTTGTACCAAGCACCCACACAACTCCTCACTCGACACCCTCAGTTAAGTCAAGAGAAAATGGGAAGAATGAGAGTGAAAAAACTGATGGATTAAAGACAGGGAAATCACTAATTATTCCTGTGGACAAAGTAAACTTGGCTTGAGGAATTTAATTTAAAACATATAAGTATCAATTCGGGTATTAGGAACCAAAGATGACAAACGTATAAAAATTTTGGGTAAACTTTCCTTCTCTTTTTTTCATGCTCAGCTTCACTCCAACACCTCTCCTCCCACCCTCCTGGTCTCCATGGCCCTGTTGTCACCGCAGATTATGCCCCATCACTTTGGTGAGGTGACCGGCAGTGCAGAGGGTTGGAGTAAGGGCAGAGTATTTCTCCCTAATGCTTCTTGCTTTCCATGTTTTTCCTCTGCTGTGGGAGAGAGAATAATCCTAATGCTAGTATACCATGTCTATTTAACTTAAATTTAGCATACACTTTAGCAGCAAATATGTATTTATGCTTTCTGGACTGACAGAGACCATGTAATTGATAACCTTACAGACTGTATGTACAGAATGCATGCAAGTCTTGTTTGTCTTCCCTACATTTTATTCTCGTCTCTACCTGCTCAGCTCTTTCTTTTCTATGGCATTATTCTATGGATTTATTTGACTACATTTCAAATTCAGCTATGTCCTCCTTAAAGCAGTGGGCATTGCACCAGGCAGCAGAGACCCCTGTCCCCTAAAATCACACTAGGTAATAGCACTAATAACCAAATCCTGGCATTGTTTTGTCATGACCTTGGCAAGTACCATCAGACATAGAGGGTTTAAGTGATTTTGCACATTAAAGAAGTCCACAGATGGTAAAGTAATAATGCCTGGCTGCTAAGGAAAGAGGCAAATGTCACCTGGTTCTTACATTAGCAGCCAGTGAATCTTTGAGCAAATATTATACACCTACCATCCTGGCAGCAGGTGAATATTTGTGGGTCCTAGGGGACTAATATAGTATTACTATAAAATCCTGCAGTGAAACACAGCAAAGGCATTATTTGACAAACACATTTTTTAAAAATCTAGATGTATTGGTCTTTAAGATAAAGTTATTTATACTTCTACAGGGCTATCAGTTCCTTCTTAGACAACAACAGAGTCTCTGAATAAAGCTTGTAATAGTTGCTTTATGTAGATTTGGAATAGCAAAAGGATTTTCAAGCTCTTCAACCATTCCTAGGTACATCACTAACAGTAAGTGGATTAAGTACTAGAAACTGACTTCTATTGCTGGGTAACTAATGCAATTAATTTGGGTGGGTTTTTTTCCTGCTTAGTTAAAAAAGAAACAAAGAAGGTATTAACGTAGTTAGAGCAATAGGGAAGTGTAAGACTCTAACCTTACCACTCTCACCATCCCCTATTCTTTCTTTCAGCTGAGCTTTGACTCAGCATAACTTTGGTAACGTGAAATAAGGAGGGAGAAGATTTCAGTTCTCTTACCATAAAGTCTTGTGTTAATCATTATCGTGAGGACAAGCTATCTTCTTGACACCAGTCTCTGTTCTCCAAAGCACTGACATGGACAGGCTTCTTTTGTCTTCCATGCTGTGACTTACCACAGTACTTGACAAGAAAAGCTCAGGAAAAAAGCCCTTCCATTGATACTCTTCTTTGTGTCACCTCTGTGATTCTTATAATTCTGGCCTTGAAATTATTTAGCCTTGACATGCATCACAGTAATAAATGCCTGACCACTTTTGGCACAGTTAGTCACATACAGGCTTTTTCTGGAAGATAAAACAAGTTGCTAGACTGTACAAGGTAAGTGAAATACAATTTCTGGAACGACAGTTTACAAATATTAAATCCAATCTCAGTCAAGTGTTTTTCTCTATCACTTTCAACTGCAACTGAGTCATTTGCATAAATTCATACCCTATGAAACAAATTATTTAATATTTTAACCCCAAGATTAACAAGTAATTTTGCCTTCAGGATAATTGGTTGTGGAAAGAAGCACCACAAAAAGAGAAGACAAGTCTAGGTGTCTAATATAGTGGGACCTCGGCCCTATTTTGCATTTTCAAAACATTCTGCGGGTGTATGAAGAGGCAGATTCATCAGAATATAAAGTTAACTTTAGGACCTTTAATTAGACCGTTTTGTTTCAGGTATCTGTACAGCTACAAAGAAATTGTATTACGAAGAAATACATCTGGAAGTCTTGGCTTCAGCATTGTAGGAGGTTATGAAGAACATACTGGGAACAAACCATTCTTTATCAAATCCATTGTTGGGGGAACACCAGCGTATAATGATGGCAGAATTAGGTAATGGTCACTAACTAATGAAAAATAGCATTTGATTATGTCTTTCATCTAGTTCATTTGTGGTGATTTTTTTTTTTTTTAAAAAACCCAACTTGTTAGTTTTCATGAAGACAGTGTAGACAGGGGAAAAAGGACTCATTGATACGGAACTAACTCTAGTCTATCTGGAAATAGGACATAAGCGTCCTGAAATTCAACAGATTTGCCTTCATGGTAGAATGCTTTCAGATGTCTAGCAATCACTAGTACATGAATAAGTAAAGAGAAGTCAGTTTGATCTCTGGGGTGGTACAAAGCATGTCAGCACAGAGCAGCTTTCTCACATCACCAGCTCAGAAAAACCCAACCAGCAACCTTCTCTTCAAACACCAATACAGTTTAAGAGAGTAAATGCAGAACCATGGAGCAAGCTTAAGTCAATCAAGAAGTCATAGTTTGTTTAGAACATGTATCACTCCCATCTGAAAGAACTACAATTAGTTAGAAAGTCATAAGGACAAAAAAAGAAGTGTAATATTTTCACCTGCTTTATTTCCTTATTCATGAACAGCAGTTAGTTAGCCACAGAAGAAACAGTAACACTCATTTCTACTTCTTCCTCCTGACTCGAGGACATGCTTTGGCTTTTGCAAACATTGAAGACAAGAAGCCACCTTGTTTAATTGTTCTCTTGTATTTGGTTTTTCAGATGTGGTGACATCCTCTTGGCTGTCAATGGCAGGAACACATCAGGAATGATGCATGCCAGCTTGGCAAGGATGCTCAAAGAACTGAAAGGAAAAATTACTCTCACGATTGTGTCCTGGCCTGGCACTCTTTTATAAAAGAAGTCTTCATGGAGAGTATGACAAGTAATTTAACACAGACAAAAAAAGGAACATCAGTCTTTGTGTTTTGGGGAGGTTAAGTATGTGTTTATAAAAGAAAAGGTTTGTGAAATTTCAACCTGCATGTCAAGAAAAGCGAAGTTCAGGCAAAGCAGAGACATGCATCAGAAAAATCACTTCAGAGGAATTTAAGCTACAGACTTAAGTCTTTCCTTCCCTGTGTTCTTAATGTTTTTTTTTGTTGTTTTTCTATATATCTATATATATATTTAATGCGTTGTAATAATATGAAATTTAAGGAGCAGCTGCTCCTGCTCACCCACTTTATTTTGATTTACAAAAAAGAAATCCTTGACTGACTTACTTATGGAAAAATTTATTGCAATTTTTCTAGTCGCAAAAATCAGGTGAAAGTTTTTATCCAACACAGTAATGGCACTTTGATTATGTGTACCTTTTCATTGTCAGCATGAAGCTGGTATTTTCAAGACTTTCAAGTAATGTTTGTTAGTCTGTAAAACTGTGAATTAAATTTCTAAAATAATTAAAAATAACTGTAACTGTGTACTTGTGCAGACATTATTTTCATCCAAACCCAGACAACTTAGTTTCCCTGGTATATTTTGATTAGTACTATTAATTTTAGGGTTTTTATATAGAATAACTAAGGAAGCACCCAGAACCCTGCTAATACCACTGAATAAGTCTTCTAAATAGCGCCCTGACAGGGCAGTATGGTTTTTGCAGTAAAGCCATGCCAGTCACACTTGATACTGTTCTGGTTGGAGTAAATCTAAAAGTAGTGATGGCCTTGTAATTTTTCTTAAAATAGTTCATTGCCTCTCTCCAAACTACCCAGGTTTCAAAATTTTATTTTCCCTGCACAAGCCAGCAATTCAAAGAGGATGTTTGTTAACATGGTATAGATTAAGGACAGCTGTTTCCCTAGAACAAAGACTAAAATGAACTTTCTCTTAAGCCACTGCAAGGTGGCAGGGATGATTATCCAGCTTAATTCACTCTTACGCACCCGCACACAAACCAGATATAATTACCAAGTGTATGGTCACTACACTCAGTGACCCACCAGCCTAAGCACCTTTCCCAATTTCCCTAATTTTTTTGGCTTCACCTCTGTACACAGTTCTTAAAGAGTCTGCAATTTCTGTGTCTAGTAAAGGATGACCTTTTCAAATACACTCTAAAGAGCTATACTAAACCCACACAGTTCCAGATGCTGGGATATAAAAAAGTGAAAGTACACTATTTCTAAAGTCAGTGAAGGAATGACCTTCCCACTGGCTCATGAAGAAAGGAGACAACTGAATACAAAGAATTAAAGGCCTACATATTATTTAAAGAGCAGAAGCCTCTAGCTGTTAAGATGTTTTCTCACTGTTTCTTATAATATAAAGTAATTCCAGGAATCTTAACATGAAAAAATCTCTCTTTTATTTTCAAGAAAAACAAAGTAACCTTTGATTTCAAACTAACAGAACAAGATTAAGAACAAATTATTTTAATACTCAGAAAAATAACAGGATTTATAGTAATCTATTTCTGGCACTAATATATATGCAAGTAGGCAAAAATCACACAAGCCTATTCCACAGGGGCAGCTTCAGTGTTTTCCTGTTCGGGAGCAGGTTCACCGCTGGCTTCTTTTCCTTCTTTGCTTCTTTTGGATTTTTTGTGTTTGTGCCTTCTGTGGCTGTCCCCTTCTTCACTGTCGTGACGTCGTCTGCTGTTACTAAATGAACAGAGAGGAAAAAAAAATACCTCAAAGAATTGCATGGCACTTCAAGTGCCATTAAATTACCAGAGTACCAAAAAATAGTCTTTGCATTTGTATTTGAAAACTCGCACCTGCTTCTGTTTCGACCCATACGGTACTTGGATGTAAGCACCAAACTGAGTTTTTCATGGAATGGTACATATATCCGCCCATCCTGTACTTTTTGTTGGGAAACAAGTGATTTTTCACATTTGTAATCCATATTCTAATAGTAATACTTCTAATAATGTCACGCCCCTACTGTCATCCCTTAATAGTTCAAAATTCTTATTGACTCTGTTCCCTGGACCTAAACTTTATTTCTAACTTAAAAGGTATCAAGTTAAACGATTTCTATCCAGCAACCATGAGGGTTGTTTTACTTACTAAGAATCACTGTTGAGTTCGTATGTTAATGCTGCTGAATGTGAGCATCACTCCACCTATTATTGTCCCACCATTTTTACCCTTCTATGCCCAAATTCATAATTTCTGTTCACTAAGACTGTTGCATACATCGCTCAATATGCAGTTACTCGGGGCCAACGTTGCTTTTTGTCTGTCCACAGTTTATATGGCAGACTTGTTCCAATAGTACATCTAAGTGTTTACAGTCTTTCTGTAAAACTCCGGTTTGTTCAGGGTTCTTTTAAAAGTTTACTTTATTTTTTCAAACTGGTCAAGTCTTTCATATCCTATTAAAAAAATCAAACCTTCGAGATGACTTGTGTCTATTCTCTTCTTTCTCTCTGTGTCTCCTGTCTCTGTGCCGGTCTTCTTTCTCCCTACTTGTTCTGTGGCGATCA
Source organism: Cuculus canorus (assembly GCF_017976375.1). Classification (NCBI taxonomy): domain Eukaryota; kingdom Metazoa; phylum Chordata; class Aves; order Cuculiformes; family Cuculidae; genus Cuculus; species Cuculus canorus. Next base: position 29,393,580 of record NC_071404.1, on the reverse strand, counting down.
TAGCTTCTTTCTGCATAGTCTCTGTATCTGTATCGTTCTTCATCACTGAACAAAAAAGAAGACAGTTTCAGGATAGCAACACTAAGCAGTATATATATATATACAAAAAAAATATTCTTACACAGTCTCAAGATAAAGGGAAGGGGAGGGGAGGGGAGGGGAGGGGAGGGGAGGGGAGGGGGAGGGGAGGGGAGGGGAGGGGAGGGGAGGGGAGGGGAGGGGAGGGGAGGGGAGGGGAGGGGAGGGGAGGGGAGGGGAGGGGAGGGGAGGGGAGGGGAGGGGAGGGGAGGGGAGGGAGTTGCAACTCAAACTACTCTATGATTCTATGACTTGGGGCTTGGTTTCAAATTTGAGATTCAGTCCTTTAACGTTAACCCATATTCTGCATTTGCAGTGTTACACAACTATTTAAAAACACTCTAGAAAAGGTTAAGAACATTATCAATACTCCTTTTTAAACCTTATTTTGGCAAACTACTAAGGAACCATGACAGCTTGTAAGCATGCCTGCAAATAAACAACCTTACTGTAAGTAAAGCAAAAAATCAGTTTGCCAATCTCAGTATTTTGGGAGCTTTCAGGAATAGGATTAAATGCCATGTACCCAATGTTATACCAGTGATCTCCTTCCCATTTGTATCTGAGCAAATGTTATCAAAGCCTTACAGGGGCAGCCTTGAAAGCACTATAAACTTTGACTTGTGGAAGAGGGCTCATAATTACCTGTGGACCTCTGGCAAAAAAGCACCAAAACAAGTTCAAGCCATAAAATCTTAATTCTCTACATCTTTGGTTACTTTTTCAAAATAGACTACAAGCTACTAACTTCACAAATCAGGAGAGGCCACTTTGGTAGAGATGTCTAACTGATATTTATATTCAAAACTTTACCCTGTATTCAAAAACCCTTCAAGAACCACAGAAGGATTTAGGCTGGAAGGGATTTCTCAGAGAGTGCTCAGGCTAACCCCCTCCAGAAGGTAAGGTCTAACTCAGAAGCCTGGTGAGGTTTCTTAGGACTTCGTTTAGTCAAGTTTTGAGTATCCCCAAGGCTGGATATTCAACGACCACTCTGACAACCTGTCTTACTCCTTGATCACTCTTTTTGTGTCCCTCCCCCTTGCCTGCCACCTACCTGTGACTTTTAACTATTACCTCTTGTCCTTTCTCTGTGAACCCTGAAGAAAGGGCCTGGATCTATCTTCTCTGTAACCGCTCATTAAGTAGTAGAAAACCACCTTGAAGAATCCTCCTCACCCTTCTACTTTCAAGATAAACCAACACTATCCCCTGCTAACCACCTTGTCAGCACTCCAGTGGACTCTCTAGACCATCATTGTCTTCTTTTTCATACCAAGGGTCCCAAAACTGACACAGTACTTTGCACATGTTGTTGTGTTATCAAGTGCCAAATAAGAGGGGAATAGTGGCATTATCCATCTACAGGCTATACTCTAATGCAGCTCAATGCATCTTGATTTTTATTGCACACGGAGTGCCAAGTCCTCTTCAATTTGTTGTCCACCAGGACACCAAGTCCTTTCCTGTAGATGCTTTCTAGCCAGACAGACCCTTTTCTGCTCTGCTGCATGGGATTATTGAGTTCCAGGACCCTAGAAACATAGTTGTTGTGTTTTGCCTTCCTCCCATCCCAAATTGCTAAGGAAGAAACACAAAATGGTAAGGTATCAATTAAATTTGAAAGTTTACATTTTTTATGGTAGCTAATTGACTTGAAACTATCAAAGCAGAAAACATAGTCTTTCCAAAAAGGATAACATCTTCTCAAGGGGGCAGAGTGAGATACTTTGTATTATGTATGCATAATTTCATCTGAGGACAGCAGGGTAAAGGTAGAATATAAAACAAAGACAGCTGAAGGTTCATTATAAACCCACAATTTGGTTACACTAACAGAATAAAAATAACTCCCATTTTCTTACAATTTTAAGAAATATTGTAACACAAATACAGTTTTTTAATCTGGAAATGAACCACTGAAAACACAGAAAGCAATCATTTCTGAGCAGTAAGAAGCTAAAGATTATGCTTATTCCAAATCTCACCACAGTGTCACTTAAGTTTAAACAAAGGGAATTTAAATAAAAGTAATCCATCTGTGCAGCTGCTAAAATAGTTCACATTATCTCCCTTATAGCTTGTTTCATTGCATTTTCTTAAGTGCACAGAATTTAAAATAAACCTTAAAAAAAATTGCATCTGCATGTTCTGTCTTAAGCCTCTCTCACCTTCTCTGTGACTCCCAAACCAACTTGCACTAGTTAAGGACCTCCTGTTTTCTTACACAGCCATGTGGCAACAGCTTTGCTACAGATGGTGGATAATTTAGTCACATAAAAAAGTTGAGGCCTGCTCTTCCCCCTTCTTTACAGATATCTGGCAGCAGCACAGAGATTTCTCTAGGCCTGGAAGCTATTAAGGTTCATTTCAAGCACCCTTGAATGACCAGGCTTCTTTCTGGCCTTCAATCAAGCTGTCTGAGAAACAGATGTTTAGATTGGTCTTGAGTCCTCAGAAACTGACCCTGGAACACAGTACATGCACATGGGAGAGGACGTCACCACATCTGCATACATGGAAAATCTCCTATCTTGCACTCAGTCTGGGTGTTCAGCAAACAATCATCATGCAAAAAATGTCATCTTCCAACTGAATTAATGCTGACTCCAGGTGCTCCCACTCCCCACAGTGTAAAAACCACTGGTAAAAACAATCTGCCTAACAGCTAAGGCATATATTCAGCAAAAATTGAAGTGTAACAAAAAACACTGAGAAAAGCGTCAGGATGTTTACCACAAAATGCTTAGCAAATAATGAGGAAAGTAAATTTAGATAAATCTGGCAAGCCAACAGACCTTTGCGCTATGGAGTCATAGTGAGCTCAACATTAAATGCTTTGTACTTGTGTGCATGAACACTGAACAGTTGCAACTTTTTTCTTTTTTTTTTTTTCTTTAGCAATTAGCTTTTTGTAGCTTTCAGCCCTCTATCTGCCATTATTCTCATAATCCAACTGAAAATGAAAAAAGTTCTTGACCTTAAAATAATAGTTTTAATAAAGATAGGACAGATTATTATACAGCCAGTGCTAATGACCAAACTAACCATTTTAGCAGCTAATAACATCATTAATTAAGGTCAAATGTTGCACCACATTGCTCTTAGCACTGAACTGGCAATTAAAATGCACTTAGTAGTTCTACAGATATTTATAGAACTACTGATGTCAAAGAGAGCTGGATATCTCACTCACACAGAGGGCTTAAATCATACCTCTAACCTGTAAAGCACTACGACCTGTCTGGATGTATACTGTTGTTTTTACACTTCTGTTTTATGTTTAAAAGTTTAATCATAGTTTCCAAGAGAAAAGAGGGAAGGTGAGAAAGCCACACCCACTAGCTCTTTGGAATATAGAGCTGAATACTAAATTTTAATGTTGAAGTACATTAGGGATGTAGGGTTTTGAGCAGAGTTACAGCATGCTTAAGACACTTCACTAACCTGTTGAACACACTTGGAGTTGGACTGTGATCTCGTTCCCTTTCCCTGTCTCTGGTGCGTTCTCGATCTCTGTCTCTGTCTCGGTCCCGGTCCCGGTCCCGTTCACGATCACGATCCCGATCCCGATCCCGGGATCGTTCTCTCTCACGTTCCCTGTCCTTCTCTCTTCGTGCATAGTAATCCCACTGTTTGCTGCTGTCCATAAGACTAGACCATGAAGGAGCCGAACCTGCAAGGTGCGGAAACGTGACTAAAGAAAAAGACGTGAGTATTAGAAAGAACAAAATCAGATACCATATGAAAATTGCAATACTACTTCTGCATGAAAACACAGATGATTATCGGCCTCGTCTAATGACATTTTCTAATTTTCTCCTTTTACATAAAAGTTAATTCTAAGCAAATTCTGGATTTTTTCCTATGATGCTAATAGAAGCCCCAGCATTCCTTTAAATACTTGTTATGAAGATGTACAGAACCAGGATGTACATCACAAAGACTGCCTAAATCCTTTTGAAAAAAGAAATATTGTGCAAAGATTTGCTGAGAGAATCTGAGTTAATGTGGTCAAATAGTGTTGTGTCAAGGTAGCAATAAAACAAAAACAAGCAGAAAACAAAACTGCCTTTGAAACTCAGGAGCTCCGAAAGTACAGTTAAAAAAAAAAAAACAAGGGAAAAGGATGCTTCCAAATTTATATTTAGATTTCAGTATTTTTGTTTCAACCTTTAAAGTCATTGTATTTAACATGTGTTAGTTACAGTGTTCTCATTCACTAATATATATTGTATACTATGCTTTGTTATACTTTTACGATTACAGAATCTAACTGCAGGTTTGGAAATATCTTCTATAAATTCATTCTGGGAAGAAGAAATACCGTTCCCACTTACGCTTTTTTATACCATTTCTAATGAATACTCAGCACAACCACTATTACCACTAAAATATACTAGTTGCGGAAAATTAACCTGAAAGATGATACCCTTAAGAAGTTAAGAAGAAAGTCAAAACACTGTCTCAAAGCTTTTTGGGTAACCAGCAATGGGAAGAAAGAAGGGACATATTTCTCCATTGCTTTCTGCCAAATCCAATGTAATAAATAACTAAAACTCTTAATGCTCCAATTGTTCTGCCCTGCCCTCCCTCTCCAGAAGCCCAGTGAAAGCCTCCTGGTTAGCGATAGGCAAGCACTGTAGTATTTAACTGGAAACAGCACTCTCTAGCGGACTTACAAGTACAGAGGACTTCTCACTTTCTGCTTATCTGCTTTGCTAGCTAATGATAACAAAGCCTTCAATAAAGCCTTTGTTTTGAGTTCCACTTCATTATCTATAATATGAGAACAATATTCACTTGACTACATGGTGTCACAAAGAGACATTAATAGTACAATTAACAAAAATATCCACTGAGCAATGTAAAGTGCATTACTGATGCCGTATTTAATACTGTTGAGTTATAAAACCAGTGGCTTCTCCTGACAGCAACGTTCAGATTGCCTTGTCTACAATGTCTGGGGTATGCTGGCCCCAGAAAGCTTTGGCAGAAGCTTAAGATAGCAGTTTGCCAAGTGACCAAAGGAGGAATACAAAAGACCTTTCAGCAAGCTTTGGAGCAGGAAAAACTACTTCATTGTTAAAATATATTTGCAATGAAAAGCATTACAATTCCTTAAAAAAGCATTTATATGAGGTTTTGCCTCTAACAAAATGCTTGACACTGTTTCACTTCTGGGCTACAGAGAAAATAAGGAGTTAACAGAAAAAAATACCCTAATACAATAGTATGTTGTTCATTATACTGCCAAAACCTGAAATTATTCTAAGGAAAGCAGCCAGAAATAGCAAAAAACCAGCTGGACTTTGAAGACTGCTAATTTCCTTGACTTGCCAGTATGTCAACAACATACGTATGGTCTACGAGATTTGAATACACTGGCTGCCAGAATGTTCTGATCTGAAGCGTAAACTTAAGTTTAACTTTAAACGTCTACTACAAAATAATTACTAATGTTAGTATAAACTTTTATGATAAATCTTGGTTACTCCCACACATCTGCAGTAATTCTCAGTCAGAATTATGTCATTTCCACTCCAATAACCTAAGATAAACCAGTTATTTGATACTATCCATGTTTTTGTACCTAGAATGTCACCAGTAATTATTCACAACACACAAGAAGCTTACTTGCTGCTATGAATTGGTGCTCTGCATCTACTACTCAGAATGACACAATTTGTCACTTTTACTATTTCTACCTGGAATATTCCAATCATTTCTATAAAAAGAAAAGACATTTCCAAAGTTTAATTCTGATTTCTTTTTAAAACAGGAAGTGAGAGAGCTTTGAACAGGCAATAATTTTGGACACTTAAGTCTTGTTTTGGAGAAGGTTTAAAAATTTAAAGCTGCACGGTGTCACAGTATAAGCCAAACTATTAATACACCTTTGTGCCTCAAAAATACTGATTCTCAAATTGTTTCCGTAACACTAAATTTCTTGTAAGTTCATGAGCCATAAAGAACATTTAGAGCACAGAACAGAGAAATGCTTGAGGAAAAAGCAAACAAGCTTACAATATAAGTTGCTTCACTGGCAGACCAAACGCAATGTCATATACTGACAGCTCAATGACATTCAAAGATTTGATGGCAAAGGTAGCACTGAATTGTGAAAGGATTTAAGAGCAAACTCAAGAAATTGCATAGATGCAGTGGAAGAGCTCAAAACCAAAATACATATTCTTGAAGCTACAAGAATTATTATTTAAGTATCCAACCATCCCAATGGGCTTGCAGGGGGAAACATGTCTGACCATGAGGAAAAGACACCAAGGTATGAGATTAGCAATCTGAATAAGAAGAAAGACTAGTGCCTTAATAAAGATTGGTATTTTTTGCAATGTGTTCCATATGCTCATTCCCCCCCCCATTTTGATTTAGAACAACAACAGCTTAGAGATTCAGTGCTATTATCCAAAGCAACTATTAAATATACTTAGCAGTTCTTTATTAAAATTATTATCTGTATCCTACTGTGCCTCAATTGGTAAAATACTGGCCAGCAATCATATTGTAACACAAAGACTATGACAGTATGATGCTGGCCAGGAAAACATATTTTAGTGAAAGACGAACAGGAGCAATAAATGCCACTGGGATCCTAAAGATCCAAAAATCCTTATGACAGGCACAGCTGATAGACTGACAAATATGAAAGCTTTTGCCACACAGGGATGCAAGATACACTGGCAAGACGGAGGCAGACTGTGCTCCTTGGTCTCCATAACCACACAAAGGTAAATATTGGTTTTTAACCCGGCTAAAGAATTCAAATTCAATGTTATCATGATGACAGCCATATTCTGAATACTGGTACCACAACAATATAAGCATGCCATGACCTCTGAAGGTCAATAGAAAACTTGGAAATATTCTTGTGTCCCTGACAATACCTGACAGAATAGCAAATTCTAACAAAAGAGATTCCAAAGTGAAAAACCTTCTAAATTGAAGACTACTACTAAATGCAATATACATACTAATGACTTTAGGATTGCTTTCCTTACGATACTCTGCATAGCCTTAGATGTTAAAGATTCAGCAAAACGGTCACTTATGTATCTTAGTTGTCTGCCTCAGCTTTACCCTTTTGCTAAAACTTCAGTAACACAGTTCAATCGGTGCCAAAAAAGCAGTTAGCATAAAGCAGCTGTTTCCCACATAAAGAATTCTTGAAAACATAACAAGCTTCCATGCAACAAATATTTGATAACTGATGAGGATCCTTTTAATGTCAACCAAGTACTATTTGTTACTGCTCCCACTTCAAGAAATTACGAGCCATTCAAAAATGTCATTTTGTATCTCCTCTCTAAAGACTAATGAATATTTGAGAGATACGCTATCTGAATGTTTGATCTGTCTTGAAGATTAATTATCCCCAGAACTGGACAGAACTTTCCCTGCAATTTCTTCCCCCCAGCAGCTAGGGTCCAAAGAGTATGGAGACAGAAAAAGTCAGCTGGAAGAAAATGCACTAGCCATGGGGCTGGGTGGCAGATGCAATTAAGACAGGGGCAATGACTGGCAAAATGCGCCGCCAGCAGGTCAAGGGAAGTGATTCATCCCTTCTACTTGTCTGATACTCCTCCTGGAGTACTGCACCCAGCTTTGGGGCTCCAGTGCAAGACAGATAGAGACCTGTTAGAGCAGCTACAGAGGAAGGCCACGAAAAATTATCAAAGCGCTAGAACACGTCTCCAGGGTTGTTCAGTCTGAAGAAGAGAAGGCTCTGGGGAGAACTTATTGTGGCCTTTCAATAATTAAAGGAGGCTTATAAGAAAGATAGAGAGACGCTTTTTACCAGGGCCTGCAGTGACAGGACAAGGGTTTTAACCAGAAATGATTCAGTTTAGAATGGACATAAGGAAGAAACTCTTTACAACAAGAGTGACAAGACACTGGTCCAGAGAAGCTGGGATGCCCCATCATTGGAAGAGTTCAAGGTGAGGTTGGACAGGGCTTTAAGCAACCTGATCTAGTGGAAGGTGGCAGGTGGGAGCTGGACTATTACAGATGATCTTTAAGGATCTTTCCAACTCAAACCATTCTATGATTCCATGTTTCTTTTATCTTCCCAGGGTCAGGTAAGGAAGAAGCTGACATCTTAGTATTGCTATCCCTCTTTTGGCTCAAGAAGCAGAGCTGTCCTAGGTAACAGTTCTAAACTCACTGTAGGTTCTGTAGATTTCCAATTGATTGCACATAATGAGACTTCTGCTCTGGTTCATTCTTACTATAAAACCAGAAAATCATGTTTTTCAGCTTCAGATTTTTTCCATAACACTAACAAAAAAAAAAAAAAAAAAAGAGATTGACTTTTGCAACAGGATAGCTGAAGATTCCAGTATCTTTAGACAGTTTTTCAAAGGAGAGGTAGATCGCTCAGGATTTCTCAGTTACAGGTTTTGATGGTTAAGATTGTGTTGATATCTCAACAGTACTCGTTCTCCTGCTTCTAATCCCACTAGTTCTTGGAAAATACGCCGTGACTTGTGGTCCATATTACAGTCTATTTTTTTTTAAATCACAGTTCTGCAAAAGCAACGTGGACAGATACCCAGCATACAAATAAGTAAGCAAAACAATAGTATTTACCAATAGTTTTTGAATTTGCAAAAGCACGTATCTATTTAGAATAGTAAGCAATGAGTTTTCATAACCATTTACTAAAAGAACCCACTTAGACTCTTAGCTAAAATCCTGAAAAGTATATTAAATAATTCGATACAGCACTAGTCAAAATTTTCAAAGCCAGCAAACTTACTCACCACTGCCATATGAAAATGCACGAACAGAACGACCATCATAGCCAGAAGAATGCCCACTGTTAAAAAGAAAATACATGTAAAAATCCAGTTTTACCAAAGCTACCTCCATCAATAAATATATATTTTTAATATTATTCCCCTAAAGTCTTACCACCATACAGACTACAATAAAGTGCTTGTTATAAATGGATATGTCCTCCGATTTGAGCTTTACTAATTAAGAAAGCTGTCCATTAACACAACTATGTGTATTTCATGTATACAGGAACTGAAAATAGCATTCTCTCTTTTTCTGTAAAATCCTAAGACTTTTCTGCACAGCTACTGAACTTATTCTCCAACTGCTTGAAAATTGCATGAATGAAGTCATTCTCATTCTTTCTGTTATAAAGTAGATATATGAGCATATCTAAGAACAGGTGGACTTCAAATGTGTAGTTCTATAAATAAACTGTTAAATTAGCTACACATTTTCTAGGCTGACTTCTTTCAGTGGCAGCCAACTCAAGGAGGTAAAAACCAGAAAGGCTAAAAAGTATTATATGTGCACAGGACGTAATTCATACACATAGTATTATCTCATGACTTTCAGCACTTCCTACATAACCTGAATAAATTATCTTTGCAGTATTTCACCTATTATTTCTGGGTTTGAAGGCACTTTAACATTAAGAATTAAGGTTTAGGTTAGCTTAGTTTACAAATAAAACAAACCCAATGAAAATGAAAGGCCAACACAATATCTTAACATATAAAGGTACGAGATTTATTTCCCAGTTTCCACAATAAACTTGATTTTTTTCCACATTGTATTTCAGAAACTATATATTCACTACAAGTAAATACAATGACCACTGCTTAACAGTCAGAAGCAGCAGTCACTCAAAGCAACTGTTAGTAATATATTACTGTTAGTAATAAATTTACTTCCATGTGTATTAAATGCATTCAGTTAGGGTTTTTTTCTGAATTAAATCAGATGAGGTTTTTCTTAGAGATTTACAATTATTATCCTGTAGCATACATGTTCATAGAATTTTCAACTTCAAATGAACAGATGTGTGCACTTTCCTTCAGTGAAATCCAAAGGATTGGCAAGAGGTTTGCACCACCATAGAATGGTTTGGGTTGGAAGGGACCTTAAAAATCATCCAGTTCCAACCCCCTGCCATGGGCAGGGATACCTTCCACTGTATTAGTGTGTGTGTGTGCATATACACGTATATAAAAATGTATTGAAAAATAAGCCTATGAAAGCTGAATACTTGTAACAAACAAAGTAGAATACAAGTTTATATTCCATGGAACTCTGGCATTTCCTATAGTTTATGAGGGCTTGAATCTGTGGCCAAATTGTTTACTTGTGTTTATAGAAAAAGATACAGTAGCTGATAACTACATAGTTCACTTAAATAAGCCTTCAGACTACTAAAGAATACTTTAACAATCATTGCCTTGACTTTGTTCTTAAGTCTTGGCATTGATATAGTGTCGTAACTCAACTAAACTAGTAAGTGGTTAAGCAACCTACTCAAAATAATATTTAGTGTTAGACAGGTGAGACTAGTAACAGCTCTGTAAAAATAATGTAAAAATCTGAAACTGTCTTCCCACTCCATAAAACAGTGAGTAGTGAAAGAGTCCTATCTAATTTACTTCAGTTACAGAATACTACTATATTACTTTATGAGATTTCAAACAGATAATCACCTTTCTATTGTGGGTATGAGGGAAGGTGGAGGACCGCCGGGTGGTGGTGGAAAGCCTGTAATAATACATTAAGTGAGAGGGGAAAAAAGAAATTTAAAAAACAGACCATAAACACATAAAAGAACCAGGCTACACATGCAATGGCAAATTTGTTTCTTACTGTGTAAACGGGTTTAATTTTCTAAAACTGAGAACTACTTTCCAGCTTAACAAAGGCCAAGTATTAAACGTATATTATGAATGCTTCAAATCAAATACTATATCATTCTTAAAAATACAACAATTTCAAAGCATAGGAAAATTCCCGAGTATCTAACAATACATAATAAACAGTAATCACAACTATGTTTTGCATAGCTGAAATCAAAGAATGGAAAGAAAAGGAGGAAGCACACATCTAAGAAACAGGATGATTAGGTCCCTTGATGAACAGCGTTTTCATACATTTTCTTTTCTGCCTGGGATCAAAATAACTGAGCCTACATCTATACATATAGTTTTGTATTCATGAACTTTTCTCTCTACAACTAATAGGAAGTTGACAGTTGCACATTAGTTAAGTATTCATTTCTTAATCAAACGCGGAAAAAAAATTCTAAGCAAGTCTACCTGGTGGTGGCACTGTTATTGGTATACCTAAAAAGACAACAAACAATATATTAGATATAATAATAAGCTTATGTTGATTACCTATAGATCTACAGTCAGATTGTGTTATCACCATACACATGAACAAGAACAATGACATCTTATTTTCTGTGTCCTCAGATCAAGATCATTCATTAATACCAATTGTTAAGATTTTATGCAAGACTTGTGAAAAGGAAGACTGGGAATTCAAACTGTTGTACAGATGAAGTATTTTCTATTCATCTTTCTTAGTTATTATCCATCTTAACAGAGTCTTCATGAGCCTACAACACAGAATATACATAAACTTAAAAAATACAACCGAGGCAAAATTACTCCTGTAATGTTAAGAACGTAAGCTAGAAAAATATCATAAGTTCTGTCAAACTGGTTAATTTTTTAGCTCTAGAATGAGAAAAAAATTCAGTTGCTGCACTAAAACCAGTATATTGTTAGCACTGAACATGGCTCTTGGCACTATTCACTGAATTGCCAGAAAAGCCATCAGCCTATACTCTTCTAAAAAGAGGAAGAAATTCTGCTTAAAAAATTAATAGACTCCTCAGAATTTTATGTTCTGCAGAAATACAAATAAAGATCTCATCAGAGGCTATTACAAGCCAAATGGAAAATTGAGAGCCATTCAAACAAAGTGAAGACAGACTGAATACAACTAATAACCAGAGATCAAATGCACAAATAATTTCCATGAATTGGTTAATGCAGTTTATTATACTAAAAACCACACACAGGCATCTTTTCCTCAAAAACCTTTAAGAACATTTAAAAGTCATGATTAATGATTATATTATTTTAAGACAGAAGCTAATTTAATTGATGGTACCATGATGGAAGAAATATTCTTTTACAGTCCAGGTTGGCAAGTATCACTCAAAAGCTCAAAAAAAGTATTTTTCCCTGACCTTATCCACTAATACACATGACACAAAACAAGAAACAAAAAAAAAATTTCATAAACTTCCATTAATAGAAAAATTAAGACTCTCTTAACTCTTCACTCCATTGCCTTCTACTAACACAGCGTAGGAAAATATACTTGAAGCACCATCAATTACTTCTTCGGAGAAAGCAACAAGACTCTGAAATACGGAGTCATTTCTTGGAATGTAGGGACTAAACTTGAGTATGAGTGCAAGATGATTTAGTGTAGATCACATCACATCCCTACAACACGTTGTACTGCCACAAAGATCCACCTGGCCTAAACCTAAATATTCACGCTTGTATGTCAAAAGCAATCAAATGGCATTGGTTCAGCACTTTATCTAATGAGCTCAAAATTGCTTTCAGGATAAGTATACCATCCTACTAACTTACCGCTGGATTTATAGAAAACCATGTACGTTTTACTAAAGGAAAACAATGCCACATGTGCTCTGCTTGTGGAGTAAGGAATCAAACATGATAATACTGCCACATCTTAACATGCTGCAAATTAGATGAACTGTATAATAGCCCACAGCAGTGTAATATAAGTCGACTTGGTGTAAAAACTTCTTTTGCCACAGGCTAAACTAAGTCAAAATTGCTCTCCTTTATCACAAGTAAGAAGTACACAGTTAGATTGCTGGGGCTGAGCAGATGTACAGTCATCTTGCTAAGCCCTAGTGGAGATCGAGGCAGTCCAACTTCCCAAAGTTATGCAACAGAAGTTCAACACTTCAGAGTGATTTTTTTTTTTAAGATCACAAAACATGTCATTTTTTAACTACACTCGTATACCAGAACACAAACTCCAACTTTTAAAGCCTGTTAAACTCAAGCATCCATGTTCTTCTTCAAATTTAAATTGCTCCAACAGAACAATAAACTAAGCATACAAAAAAACCCCACATTTTTTTCTATAGCCAGTGATCTCCTAGGAGTATTTGAGAATTTTCTGCATTTGGCCCTCTGAATCGTTCCAGGACTTGTTCCTCAAAAAAGATTTGAATCAAAAGAGTGAATTAACTCAGAACAACAGACCTAACTTCAAAGTAAGATCCTTTTTCAAAGGGGCTTTTGGAGGATGTTTTATATTTGGAATACTTAAATTTTCTGGCAAGTAGTCCTGGTTTAATACTGGGTAAGAGCAGGTTATTTTCCTTCTTCTTCACTGAACCTAGGAGGGATGGCAGATTTTATTTTAGGAACAGCTTTGAAGATAAAGAACTGGAAACACCACAGTTAAAATTTAGGCCTGAAGAAACCAAATACACAGCTCTTAATTGTTATTTTCAAACCTACTCGAAGCACAGAAAGATGCTGAAGGAGATCTGAACAAGTGTATGCTATAAACCTGTCTGTAAATCACAAGACTAAAGCCAAACTGCTTGCTAGATCTGTAACACATGTGGATTTCTTTAACCTTTAAAAACTCAATAGGTAAAGGGTTTCATAAGAACACTCCAGTACACCTATGTGATATCCCTGCATGAAGCCCATTTGAGGGGGGTGAGGTGGGTTCCTTTCATGCTTTTAATAATACACAACTTAGATCACTTTTTCTGTACCACAATTACAATTAAAATAATCACTTTCTAAAAACTTGGAATGCATTACCTATATTATTTTATCAGAAAGGTTTTAATAGAGCTTAAAACCACATTGAGCATTAGTCTCACATTCCTCTCCTTTCTGTCCCGCCCTGCAGTAACGAAACATCACAAAATTGCCAGAGCAGCAGCATATTCTCTCTTAAGACATCCTATTTTTAAATTTATACACAAAAATCCATAATTATTTCATCTTTAAACCTCTTCCCCCTTCTGTTTTCTAGGCTGCACCATTTTGTGTATGACAATCACTGTAAAAAGACAGAGCTTGCAAGACAGCAAGAGTTTATAGTTTTAAAATAATCACAGAATCATAGAATGGTTTGGGTTGGAAGGGACCTTAAAGATCACCTGGTTCCAACCCCCCTGCCATGGGCAAGGACACGTCACACTAGACCAGCCTGCTTAAGGCCCCATCCAACCTGTCCCTGAACACTTCCAGAGGAGGGGCATCCACAACTTCTCTGGGCAACCTGTTTCAGTGTCTCACCACCCTCATCATGAAGAATCTCTTTCTAATGTCTAATCTAATCTTCCACTATTTAAAGTGATTCCCCTTGTAAAAACTCCCTCCCCAGCTTTCTTGTAGGCCATATTAAGGTACTGGAAGGCCACCGAAAGGTCTCCCCAGAGGCTTCTCTTCTCCTGGCTGAACAACCCTAACTCTCTCAGCCTGTCCTTATAGCAGAGGTGCTCCAGCCCTCGGATCATCTTCATGGCCCTCCTCTGCACCCATTCCAAGAGTTCTATATCCTCCTTATGTTGGGGATTCCAGAACAGGACACAATACTCCAGATGGGATCTCACGTGAGCGGAGGAGAATCGCCTCCCTCAACCTATTGGCCACGCTTCTTTTGATGCGGCTCAGTACACAGCTGGCCTTCTTGGTTGCAAGCATGCATTGACAGCTCATGTCAAGCTTTTCATCAACCAGTACCCCCAAGTCCTTCTTTGGAGGGCTGTTCTCAATCACATTGTCCCCCGGCCTGTATTAGAACTGCGGATTGCCCCAAACTAGATGAAGGACCTTGCACTTGGCCTTGTTAAACCTCATGAGGTTCACCACAAGCCCACTTCTCCAGCTTGTCCAGGACCCTCTGGATGACATAATCAGCAGCAACTGAAGAAACCATCCTCTTCTATGAGGATTTAAACCCTATAAAGTCCTACACAAAGCTGTAACACAGAAATAACGTTATGTCCTTGCTTATATGTAAGAGTATTAATAGAGAAACTTTTAAAAGATTCACTATGGAATAGCAAAATAACAAACAAACTGCTCAGCAAGATTTCAGAACAAGTCAAGCAAAAGAACATAAGGAACCAATGGAAAAATAAAGAGGAAAGGAGCTCTACCTTAAATCAATCCCTTTTTTATAGAAGTCCTTTACTTTCCTACTCCAACACTCCTTGAAGTCTCCCCATCTATTTTCATTTCTCACTGACCTTGCTAAATCCTTCTGAACTTAATTCCTTAAAAGACAACATTTGAGTAACTGTGCTACTTGTGCAAATGCCCATGATGCCCTCCCCCCAGTAAATTTCCCTAAGTATCAGATCTCAGTAAATATTCAGTAAATATCAATACCTTTCAAACCAGATCTAACAATGAGAAGAGGTCTCAAAGAGCTTTGATTTATCTAAGAATCACAGTCATAGAATGCAGGATAAAAACATCAGGTGTTAATAAGACCTCTGGCTGAAAGAAAGGATATAGCACAAATGCAATTCTTACCAGACCTTTGGGAATTCATACACACTGTGAGGTGAAAGGGGAATTAAAGTTTCCATTGCTGCTTTGACCTTAGACATTAGAGAATCCACCTTTTAACACAAACTCACAGTATACCATAGTTATAGTCCCAAAGTTTGTACAATGGTTTGTTAACATGCACCTTTCAACAGCATTAAGAGTACTTGATCACAGAAAACAGCTTCTCACGTCACACATTTTCAAGGACACAAGATCCAACATTTAGTCTTTATGTAACTATTTACTACTTGGGACTACTCTTACTAAGAAAGTAAAGGCAAAAGTTTGTTTCTGTCTTGCTGATATATTTATGAAAAAAGTAGAACACAAAATTCTGAAATTCTACACACACAGCCAAACATGCATGGAATGCACTGTCTTTAACTAATTATCAGCAAGCATTTGATGGTAATGCATCTCTTATATTTCACATCCCATGTACTGCAGGATATTTACCTGGTGGGGGTATTAGAGGTGGAGCAGTACTGACAGTTGGAGGGGGTGGGAGGAAAGGAGGTGGTGGAAGGTGGGTAGGTGGAGCTCCTGGAGGGAAAAATGGAGGTGGCTTGGTAAAATTGTCTACTTCAGGATTAGATCGTTCTGAAAGAACCTGTAAAATATCAAACTACAGTTACAATTGCCATTTCAAAAGGGTAGAAGGTATGTTTCCTCTCTCTCCAGTTACAACAGGAAAGTATTACTTATGCACCTTATGTCACAGTCAGACAGCTTAAGCTTTGTCTGCATCCCTATGTATAGTTCAGTGTCCCATACTTGCTCAATATCTCTGCGGGTCTAAGAGTAGCCAACAGGGAACAATAAATATAAGATCTGAGAAGGAATATAAGCCATCTGAATATGCCCCCTCTCCAAATTCTTAGACTTACACGTAGAGGAAAATATTGCAAATATCAATATGAGAACCACAAAAAATCCCAAGACACGTAATTACTTAAACACTGTCAGAAGATCGGCTGAAAAATTATGGCAGTGTTTTTCATATAAGCACTACAATCCACTGTTATTTTCCTAAAAATGATAATATAAAAATAATTAGTAAGTCAGCATGGTGATGCAGCTAGAGCACCAAGCAACCTTGATTCTTTTCCACAGGTAAGTCAGGAGAGAAAAACTGTATTCAATCTTAATGTATTTAGTTGCTTTCTTAAGATAATCTGAGCTCATAAAGATTAAAATCGTAAAGATCGATCTCACAATCTATGGTAAAATAACACAATAGAATAATAATTAAAAAAGAATAGTATCAACTATTTATTCCTTCACAAATTATTTTAAAAGACTGCACTTCTCAAACTGCATATGAAGAGGCTTTCACTTTCAGCATTAGTGTCTGGCAGGAACAGGGGAGAACAGGATAGGAAGTCTAAATATTTATCTTTGTCACTTAGTAAACAAAATGCTATCCCATGCAGACCTAGTAGAGCCAGTGCTGTCTCCTGGATTGCAAGTCTGCAATATTGCTTATTTCCTTTCAGTAAGTATACCAAAACATTAACTATTTTTTTTAAAGATATCAAGTATTTAATCTTAATATAATTCAATTAACTGCCCCAATTTTCTTCCTGAACATAAAACTTCTTCTGTATTAATCAATTCATACAGATTAAAGTGTTTTAATCAGAACCTTCTGGTAGAGCAAAAATGTCTATTAGTCAAAAATAAGTGTGTAAATCTGCAGTATAAAACCTGTATGTTGCTGTTTTCATTAGCACGCCGTCGTCCTTCCACCCTGCTGATAGTGATGGTTTGTCCAATTACATCTATTGTGCCAGATAAGCGCCTGCAACAGGAGACAAACCAGAATCAGCATGCAAAACTAGAAAAAATACCCAAATCAAACTAAACCAGAAAAATACGAGAATGCAGTCTTATGGACTTCCCTCATTCCAAACACCACAAGTTCCTTCTCCTGCATAAAACATAACAGATTGTTTCTGAATAACATTAAATGTGACAAATTTGCTGAAATACGTGAGTGTGTAAAACTAAACAATACAACAGTAGACTACTATAAGATGAAAGATGACTGTATCCCCATTCTCCTTCCACCTGCTACAAGATGATAAACCTACACTTCTGTCACTGATAAATGGTAAAAAAAAAAAGACAATAATACAGTGAGATCACAAAAAACCTCAGTAAGAAAAAAGTACATTAAACAACTTCTACAACAATCTAAAGGAAAACAGTTATAACTAGAAAAAAATTCTGAACTGCAAGAAACAATACTGGAGGACTCCATGGAAGATCAAATGAAGGTAGAAATAAATGCAAGTCAACCCTACCACATGTACTATTATATGGCAGCACATACTGAACAAAATGAGCCACCATCCCTCTTGTCTTGGACTTTTAATATCAAAGAGAAAGCATATAAAACAAGTAAGCATTGACTCTTAAATTAAACCTTGCATCAAACTCCAAGGAATCTCAGACCCGCCATTCATACTTCTGTTCCTCAGTTTCCCAAATGCAAAGTGTTTCTCTCAAACAATTCTAAAACATTTACATAGCTAAACGCTATGTTCACCTCGATTAAAAAAAAAATTGGCAACACAGCAGCACAAGACGCACCTCAGTCTCTCTTACAACCCAAACAGGTAACATGAGAACATAATGTAAATTAAGCAAACCTACCTTCAAAGTAGTTAGTAATGGATTTTTAGAGAAAGATGACAAGAAGAGCAACATATATACATATTCTTTCCCAGTTTCTCCCAAGTTAAAAAATTTAAGACCTCTCAAGTAACACTGCCATTGTGTTAAATAATCTCTGATTAACTTGAATTTGCACAATCTCTTCTGAACACTCTTGTACTCTTGATCTCCAGTGATGAGATCTGTTTCATGTACTTTTTGCCTGGCCATAGCATTTGGTGCCCTACAGCCCCTTCGTTAAGAAAACACACATACGTACATGAATTCCCTGTTCTCTGGCAGCACAGTACTTTTGGTACCTCAGTTACATCTCTTTTCAGCTGTCTCTTTCTGAGCTTGAACTAGTCTGTATCTCCTCTCACACAGAAATAACTCTATAACTTTCATTTTTTTTTTTTTACATTTTTGTGGACTCTTCCAGAAATTTTTACTATATACTTCTTTGGATGACTTAAACAGAACCAAAGATAATATTCAGGTCTCAATGCATCACTGCTTTATACACTATCATAATGACTTTTCCCATTTTGTTCCCCACTGCTAATGACAACTACAATCCCATTTTTTAATTCTGGCTAACACTAGAAATGGAATTGACATTTTGGGAAGTAGCAACGATGATTCCAGAATCTCTTCCTCAATGGGTAACAGGCAAATTACAGCCTATCACTACATACAGAGAAAATTAGGGTTGATTTTTTTTTCCACTTCATGCCCCAAACCCTGCCACCTTTATCCTCATATAGTTACAATTCCATATAAATGATTTTCACTAATAAAGCTAAATTGACTTTGAATCACCTGCATTAGTAAAACAAAGCAACAGCGTTTGATTCTGCTGAAAACAGCTACAGAAGTTTCCTTAAAGACATGCCTGCTGACCATTGTGAAAAATATTGTTAAATATAAATACATCATAGATGCATACAACATATCTGTACCATTCTATAATACTATGAATTTTTAATAATCTTTCCTTTTAATTCTGTAAACAAATGCTTATCCTTCTTTCCCCAGGCTATAGATGCAAGCTGTTGAGGTCTCCATACCAAAGAACTATCAGAACAAAACTTCATAATCATCTTTGGATAAGGTAGCTACTGTCATAGCCAGTAGTTTGGACAGCCCTTCACTCCTTTCCTCCATGAGTTTGGAATGAAGGCCAAACTTGAATCTCAAGTCCCTGTTAAACTGACTTCAGTATTATTGCCCACAATAAAAGGCATAAGTAAATATAAGACCAGTATCAGCAGTAAGATAATAAATCTTCTGTTTCTATTTACTTGCCCTCATTAGGTCCTGGATAAGGGTCAATATGATTTATGAAATCTATTATTCTGAAAGAACCTTCAGCCTTAAACAAAATATTCGTTTTGCTGGAAGAGATCTCTCTTCAGTGTCTGAAGGCTATTTTGTTCAAATTTTCACACTTGAATGACGTAGAGTATATTTTCCTCCTAACTCTAGGGAAAAACTGCTGCCTCCTTTAAGCAGACAGGGATTGGAAAAAAGATTGAGAACTGGTCTTTGGACTTAAAATGGCAAAAAAGAACAGAAATAAAACAAGTAATTGTGACTCTTAATAATAAAAAAGTAATTAATCTTAAATAATATTACCCCAAAAATTCCATTAATAAATCTTTTTTCCCCTCGAGTTTTTCACTTATTAAGTTGTGTTAACAGCAAGCTGCTGTATTTCTGCAAACAAGGTGGATGTCAGCCTTGGTCTGCTGAACAAAATACAGCACTAATAACTGCACAGATCTAAATTTCTCCCTTAATTTAAATTTTTTCTTCAAATGTATTTTAAAATTCCCAGATGCAGAAGTCAGATAAGAAGTAAAGAATATATTGTTCCTACCTATACTCATATTTCTCAGAGTCACTAGAGGGACAATTATTCTTCAGTGCCCTTTGTCTCAGTCTTTAATAGTAAGGTCAAGTGTTCTACAGGTACTCAGCCTCTTGAGCCAGAACACAGGGAGGGAGAGCAGAACAAAGCTCCAACAATCCAAGAGGAAATGGTTAGATCTGCTCGGCCAGTTAGACATTCACAAGTCTATGGGGCTGGATAGGATCCACACAAGTGTATTGAGGAGCTGGTGGAGGTGCTCACCAAAGTCCTTTCCATCACCAACCAGCAGTCCTGGATAACTGGGAAAGTTCCACTTGACTGGAGCAAACGTTACACCCATCTGCAAGAAGAGCAGGAGGGAGGATCCAGGCAAATACAGGCATCTCTGCCAGTCTGACTTCGGTGTCAGGAAATGTCATGGAGCAGGTCATCTTGAGTAATATCACACAGCACACAAGTCAACCAGGTGATCAGGCACAGTCAGCATGGGTTTATCAAAGGCAGGTCCTGCCAAACTAACTTGATCTCTTTCTATGACAAGGTTACCCACTTCGTGGATGAGGGAAAGGCTGTAGATATAGTGTACATGAACTTTAGTAAAGCCTTTGACACCATTTACGCACAGTGTTCTGCTTGAGAAAATGGCTGCCACCGGCCTGGACAGGCACACCCTCTGTTGGGTAAAAAAAAGTCTGGATGGCCAGGCCCAATTCACCAGACTGGTGGTGAATGGAGTTAAATCCAGTTGGAGGCCGGTCACAAGTGGTGTTTTCCGGGGCTCAGTTCTGGGTCCAGTTCTGTTCAATATCTTTACTGATGCTCTGGATGAGGGGATTCAGTGTAGCCCAGTAAATTTGCAGATAACACTAAGCTGGGAGGAAGTGCTGATCTGCTTAGGGGTACAGAGGCTCTATAGAGGGATCTGGACAGGCTGGATTGATGGACAGAGACCAATGGGATAAGGTTCAACAAAGTCAAGTGCCGAGTCCTGCACCTGCAACATGACAACCCCATGCAGCAGTACAGACATGGGGAAGAGTGGCTAAAAAGTTGCCTGGCAGAGAAGGACCTGAGGGTGTTGGTTGATAGCTGGCTGAACATGCCAGGAGTGTGCCCAGGTGGCCAAGAAGGCCAGTGGCATCTTGGCCTGTATCAGAAACAGTGTGGCCAGTAGGACCAGGAAAGTGGTTGTAGCCCTGTACTCAGCACTGGTGAGGCTACATATCAAATACTGTGTTCAGTTTTCAGCCCCTTATTACAAGGACATTGAGGTCCTGGAGCATGTCCAGAGAAGGGCAACAAAGCCAGTGAAGGAGATGGAGAAGAAGTCTTATGAGGAGCTGCTGAGGGAACTGGGATTGTTTAGTCTAGAGAAAAGGAGGCTGAAGGGAGACCTTATCACTGTCTTATCACAACTACCTGAAGGGAGATTGTAGCGAGGTGGATGCTGGTCTCTTCTCCCAAGTGACAGGCAACAGGACAAGAGGAAATGGGCTCAAGTTGCACCAAGGGAAGTTAAGGTTAGATATCTGGAAAAATTTCTTCACAAAAAAGGTTATCAGGCACTGGAACAGGCTGCCCAGGGAGTTGGTTAGGTCACCATACCTGGAGGTATTTAAAAGACGGGTAGATTAAATCCTCAGAGATATGGTTTAGTGTTGGACAGATATGGTCAGACTCGATAATCTCAAAGGTCTTTTCCAACCAAGCGACTCTATGATTTAATTTCAACTTTCCCTCACCCATCCTCTGTATCTGCTTAACAAGGTTCATTATCATTTTTTTGCAATGATTAAAACCTCAAAATCTGTGACTTAAAATCATTAAAATAAGCTAGCTGTGTCGGACTTTACCTATTCATGAAATGATTTAGATCACTTTCAGTAAAGCTTTAATACTGGACAAGATGTGTATTTCTTTCTAATCTTGTGTTTCACTCTCGGGATAGACTGCCTTCAGAAGTACTTACAGGAAAACACAGTGCTCTTGTAAAGTAAAGATATGCTTCTTATGGGCCTGTTATTTCTAATTATTTCAGAGAGTCCATGTGTTGGTGCCACATTCTAAGAGAAAACAATACTAACCTGAAGTAGGAGAAAGGTGAGATTTTTCTATGGGCACACTAAGAAGAACCACATACAGCAAGGCTGCAATCACACTTCGTTAGGGATGCTGACAAACATGTCAAAAGCCTTAACACAGGATCTCATTTTCATCCTCATTGAAAGACCTCAAAGATCTTGTGCCTACTTTCTGATCCAGACCAACTATTTTCTTGTCCTTTCTATACTTTTACAAAGTGATAAAGCTACAGAAACAAACTCAATAAGGCTTAGCTATCTCTCTTAATTTTTTTTTAAAAGGTGCACCTTACTTAGAAAAAGTCTTAATACTGCATTTAAATTTTCAGTGGTTTTCAGTGATTTCAGTTCACAATGCCTAGCAAGTTATTCCAGTCCCCAGTGGAGATAATGTGTGAATTTTAAATGCAAATGTAACACACCAAAGTTTCCAATCTATTAAGCTTATGCCCATTAGAAGTTGCTCATACCATAAAACTCTTAATTCACACGCATGTACTCATATAGTTAGGAGAGGTACCTTTAAAACCCAAAGAGCATCTGAAATTGTAGCCATGTAGCTGTCAATTGCAACTTTCTGTTTTTAAACTTTGCAAAGCAGAACAAAAAGGCTACACTGAGAATAAAGACATGATGGTATTCCATTGGATACAAACACTAAAATTTAAAGCATAATCAAGCTCTGAAAATCCTCAATGAATCAACCACAGGGGAACACACTGGAAGTAAAGAAGGATTCCAGGCACCAGACTAGAAAATAATACGACAAGGATCTTAACGTCATTACCAAAATCTTGTATCCGTAGCAATGGGAAACCACTATTTTGAGGATAGGAAGGATCTAAAGTTTAGTGAACTTCCCTGCTTGCAGCCCCAAAACAAACGAAACCCAGAAACTCAGATTACAGACAATTTATAACTTTAGTATTCCTATGCAGATAGAATAAAACCTACCTGCTCTGTAGCCCACGGCTGACTTCTAAGAGAGATTAATAACCATTATTCACTTAGGTCAACTCCATTAGAAAATGGGCTATAAAATTACATTGCTAACGGATGAGAGAAACAAAGTTATACCTGTGTCACACCTGTAAAAGAAACCATAGGAAAGAAATCTGACAATAGCTATCAATAGGAAGATACATAGCAAAATAAAAGAAAGACTGGGAAAAACCTTCAGGAAATTTCAGAAAAGAAATTCAAAGAAAGAAAGAAAAAAGATACCAAAACTTCTAATTTCAGAAGAGAAGTTCCCGAATATTTTTCTAACTAGCGGACTGTTAACAACATTAATACAAATAACAGTGAGAACTGCTGGAAGCTGGAATACAGGCTCCAAGTTCTGCCAGACTGATGGCTCTAACCTCAACTGCTCAAATACCTAGACTCCAATGGAGCCGAAAAGATACAGCAGACACCAGAGCACGATCAGTTAGATCTCCCAGACATAACCTAAAGTTCCTTGGCAGACTGCATACTGAGGATGATCCAGATGCCCTTCCTCTGAGCTTTTCAATATCTGGGTTTAGAACTTCTTCCTGGATTTTAAAGCAAGCTCATTAAGCACAGCAACTTGGAGGAAAAAAACGAACTACAATAGTACAGGAGTCTCTGAAAACACATCTGCAAACTGAAATGGTATATATTACACAGCAGCTTCTCCAAGGTTAACACAAGTTTAAGACGTTCTCTGATCTTCTAACATTCCATCCTAGAAGTCAGACTATTCCAGTCTAAGTCTTGAAATAATCAAGACCTGCTTTCCTAATCCTCCCCAGTGGTCTTGCAGAAACATATTTCCAGTACTGCCACAATTTTTCTGGGTTGTTATTATTTTGCTTTCAGTAACTAAATAGGATACATGGGTATCATAAAACAATTGGTAAACCACCTGTGTTTCACCGACAATAAAAAAAAAGGATGGACAAATAAATTTTTTTAAAACAACAAAACTTTGCCTCCAGTCTTCACTCTGACAGCTCATCTCGTTTCAGAGTTCTAGGATATTTGTTCCCCTCTGCCACACTGGTATCTTCTCTAATTACCAAACCTCTTATTCTAGAAAATACATTTTACCTAGCTTTAGTCTTTGTGTATGATAGATGACTCTCCTACAGCAATAAATCCCTCCTCAGGTGATCACCTGCTTGTCTCGCTCCAGTTTTACAGGGCTTCCACTTGGAAGTGATGTACTTCAAATTAAGACTCTACTTCTCCTGCACTGCTTGCACACTGCCAGCAACCCTTGAAATAAATATTGAAAACATAGGCTATGTACAATAATGCATGAGTGCTGGACATTAAAGTGGTATATACATTGACCATACCACAATAATACCAATTTTGGCTTGGGAAGCAGCCCAAATACAACACTGCACTATCAAAGGAAGCAAATCTGGATTACCAGTTGGTTGCTAGACATCAGTTTTACTGAAATAAACAGGGCTTTCACTTAATTTTTCTAGAGTCTGAAGAGTACGCCTATGCCTTACTCATTCTCACTGAGTTGGTGCTTTGTAATTTTTTTATTAATATTTTATAGTGGGACATCCATTGTTCTTTCCAAACAGCTGCTAAGAGATTCAATTTTTGTAATGATGAAAGAGTTCAGGAATGTGCCATCATACCTTAAAATCAAAAAATTATTTATTCTCAAGGCTGCAGTAATGATTTCATTAAGTACTCCGTCAGAAGAGTTTTGAGATTGAACGAGAAGGCTTATGTTCACTTGCAAATGGAGCAGCACATGACATCACTGTCATAAAGGTAATCTTCACAAAGGCAAGAGAGGCATCTAATTGTCCAGTAATTAGCAGTTCAGCAGTCTGTAAAAGCGGCAAATCTAAAGTCTTGGATCTTAAGTCACAGCAAGCTTGCACGTGGGAAAATTGCAAAGACTCTGCAGCCATTATCTAGCTTAATGGTAAGATGTTAAGCAGGCGTTACTAGGTTTCTGTGTCAGTGCTGCATGCAGATAAAAGAAAGGGCTTAGGTTTGTCCCTATACCATCAGGACACCTGGGATACAGATGCATTCCCAACAGATACACCCAAACATAAAAAGGCAATCCACACATGTGTGGGATGCATATGAACCCACAGCAGAGTTCATACAAAGTGTAGCTTGAAAGGAACATTCCAGCAACTCAGTGAGTGATTTCACTCTGATTAGAGAATGGTTATTTACGAGCTATTCGCACGATGAATACCACCCTCCATGGAGATTTAATTCAGAAAGATAACTCAATCTCATTTGGCAAGTTGAGCTTATTTAGGTTCTACGGAGCAAAGAGAAAGGGGGAAGAGAAAACAAAAAAAAACCACAAACAAACCAAATTATTTTCCAAATACACAGCTTCAGAAATCACCTCTTATCACCAACACAAGTAACATAAGTAATGAATTACTTTCTGAAAAAAAACAGACTTTTCAGAATTCAGAAATCGTCTAACTACTGGATGCCACATTTATTCACTAGACATAGCCTGCTAAAAAATTACAGAATGATAGCATAGTTTAAAATCTGTACTGTATTTGTTTCTGTGTCCCTTCTTGTCTTCCTGATCTGTTTTATGCTTTAAGAGGGACCTGGACAAGCTGTGAAGTTGGCTTGTGTGAATCTCATGAGGTTCACCAAGGCCAAGTGCACAGTCCTACAATCTGCAGGTTGAGGCAATTCGCAGTTTCAATAACACGATGGACAACGTGATTGAGAGCAGCCCTACAGACAGGGACTTGGGGATTATGGTTAATGAGAAACTCAAAATGGAACCAAATGATCTTTAACGTCCTTTCCAACCCAAACCATTCTATGATGCCATGAGTCTCCTCCTCTTGATGAAAGCCTCAACTTTTCTGAGCTCACTTAACCACTGATAGATATAATTAAAAAGTGGACAGACTTAATACAGCCATCACCAACATATGAAATATACATATTTTCAAGATAACATCTGAGATTCATTGTTTAGTCTTGTATGGGTAGTCCATAGAATAAGAGAAACTTGTATTTTTACATAGCAATGACATATCACAAACCCATTTTCTACAAAAATTCTGTTTACAGAAAGGCCCAAACACAGGCAAAGCTGAAAATTGGCCCATCTAATTAAAAGGCTAATTTCTCTGAAAACAACCCCCATTTTAAATGCAACATACTCCTTAGTAATAATCCCAAAAAACATAAAAGGAAGTTAAAAAACCATGAGCTCCTGACAGAACAAAGTTCTGAGATAAAGACCTAGTCAAGATTTTATTGGAATGAGAAAATAACATTTTTGCATCCAGCTTGTAAAGCTTATTCCTTTGCTACTAAAGAAATACTACCTAGCAGTCCTTTAAAAATAAGGAAAGTTTCAGACTACAAACCAGCAAGATACCTCTATAACCTGGCTGGCTTGAAGAAGTTTGCAATACGTTAAATCCTCTACATGTTCTAGAAAGGACTACACTCAAAAGAGATTCCTTCAGTTTTTTTACCTTAATTGTGACTATGCACACAATGAATCTTTAATTAACTACCTCTAGAGAATAAACATTCTATTTTATACCATATTGCTTGTATATGATGTGCATTTACAAAACTGTTTCCATTATGTTAAGTCCTCTGTCAGGCTTGCAGAACACTTTTTGATATTCAACAGCCCTAAATATCAAGGAATCAAGATGAGAATTTCTGGTGTAATTTATAAGCAAATAACAGCACAGCTATGATTAAGACAGCCACTGTTTATAAATTCAAGTAAAATTTCTCACACAGCCATGTTGTACGAACAAGCACTGAACTTTTCTTTGATTTAAATATTAGGATCCAATTCTAGTGAAGAAGTAACTTTCATTTGCTGGTGCTTTCTTGTTTCTATTTTTCAAACTACAGCCTCCATATTGGTAATGAGCAATATTCTTGCTAAATCCCAGAGAATGGCTTTTTTTGAGAATTTCAACTGTAATCATATAAAAAAATCTATTGTACTCAAACTAAAAACATACAAACAGTAGGCACAAAATCACTTTAATGTTTGTTTACAAGCAAATGGAAAAAAGCAAAACCCTGCCATCTGTCCTCAGACTTCCCAGTAAAGAGAAACACAGCACTAGAGACAAGTCATAGATGGTAATCCTTAACTCTTGATGGAAGTGTACAATGTGCTCTACTTCCCTTGCAATCATTCATAAGACAATGGCTTTCCATTTGTGCAAAATCAAAAGCATTATACAAGATCACTTGATCACTAAAGCAATGCCGAAGAGTAGATTCGTTGTAAGCCAAGTACCAGGTATCAAACAGAAGTAGCTTAGAATTAAAAAGACAGAACCTACTAAAGCCTGGGGCAGAGAGAAGGAGAAGAAACACTAGTAAGGAAATATTTCTCTCGTTTCAAAGAAAGGATAGTGAAATATTAAAATACGGAGAAGGCAAAACTACCTTGCAGGAAAGAGACTGGGTTCCAGAAATCCTCCAGTTGTTGAATTCATAGCTGTCTGATTCTGTTTTGTTTAACTGAAAAGGTGTGTTAGCTAATACCCACACTTACAGAACTAAAGACACTAGCTAGACATTTCATTGGCCAATCTATTCTACACAGAAAAGATATGATGTCATACATCAACACCTGGATTTGTATAGCTGCCTCATTATTTGGTTCTGCTGCTTTTTCTTCCTCGTTCCTTCTACCTTCTCTTTCCTGAAAAGCCAAGCACAGCAATCATGTATAACAGTGACTGAAGGCTAAAAGTGACTAGGATCACTTTCCCCCTCATTTCTACCCGCTAGAGAAATACATTTGCTTTCTTCCTACAAAAATCATGAACTTCAAATACATAGAGGAAACAGTATAAAAAGTTTTTTGGTCTTGAGTTACAACTATCTGACCGACCTGTTTGTTGGGATTCCTGATTTGAATAAGGCAGGAGGAGATGTGAAATCAGCTTTGGTCGACTGTACTGCCAACTCTTTCTCCAAATTTCCAGTTCTGCCCTGCTGTACCTTCAAAATAATGTTTTATTATTAGTTTAACCTCAGAAGCGTAGTAGGCCCAACACAGCACATAGCCAAAACAAAAAGAAAGTAAGTCCAACTTTAATTAAGTTTTAAAAAGAACTGTCACCTTTGCATAGCTAATAAGTTTCCATATTTTAAAGGATATATTACTTAAGCACTATACAAGAAGCAATATGCCAGAGAACAATTTTTACAGAAGATCAGAGAGTTTTAATATTTATTTTCCAAGCATTTGATTTGAATATGAACAACAGACCAAACTGATTTTCTCGTATTATTTCCTGTATGAGCAAAGTAACATCTTAATTTTTAAAAGTAAAATTATTACTAAAAAAATGGTCTTTATAATTTTAACAGTGATATCTAACAAGTCTGCTACCTAATAACAAACCATGACACAAGAAATAGTCTGCTCTCCATCTGCTTTACTGAACACGAGATCTACTAACTACTTAATTTCTGAGACATACCAGGAAGTCACCTCATACTTTGGGTTATGCCAACTTTAAAAGATTTTTCTTTAGTTCGGATTAAACACTTCAATTCTGAAGTACTGCAAAATTCCAGAGACACATTATTAAAGCTACACCAAATCTTTTGCGCAAGTACTTCAAGTAATGTTTCACTTTAGCAGCACATTATACATGAAAGGAAAACCTACATGGGTTAGCGTTAAAGACAAACTTGTACTGACTCAGTTTTTAAAGACACTCCCACTGTATCAGCCACATAGCTACATCACTCTACAGAGGCAATTAGCCAAAAAGGCATTAATCACTAATCTTAAAGGTCAAAATTAAAATTGACAGTGACCATTTTTAACAATATAAAAAAAAAAAAAAATTCCTAAAACCGCAAAGCACTTTCCATTTATTTAACCTGGATGCTTGCATACCAGGGATTTTTGATAACTAACAGTTTCCTGAGTAGCTATACATGCTAACTACTGTACGAGAATCTGGCTAGTTCACTAACGGTATAACTTCATACAGGCTCTGATCTCACAGTTTCTTGTCGGCAAGTGAACTACTAAGCTTTTGTAGAATCTGACTTCTAAACACACGCACCTCTTTCCCCACTGCACAAAAATGCACATAAACAGTTAAGATTCCTTAAAAATTGAATTATATTCTAGTATCTTGAAATATGAAAAAAAAAATACTAAAAAGTGGTAGCTTAGTTTAAGTATTTATCTGAAAAAAATCTGTAAGACTTAATATTAACCCATGAGTAACTGGAAAATGTAGGAGATAAAGTCTTGCCAGTTGCAGATTAATCCAAATATATCACGTAAATTACATGAGACTATTTCAGAAGAGTGGAAAAAAAAATAATGACAATGAGTAACAATTTTATGTACACTTCTTGTAAAAGACACGGCAAACTCTGTCTTACTTCAGGTTCTTAAAATGCAATTATCATGTACTGTCCTCTACTGTCTTGTCACTGGACCCCCAGAGAGTCAATATTGAGAGAGAAATAGGGGACACTTTAGTTTGGAATATTTAGCTTTCTTCCTTCCAGGCAACAGGTCAGAGTAGTTTGAGTGTAGTCAAACTGCAACAGAAAATCATAACCCCCACTGACCACCATTTCCATCATTGAATAACACTATTATAAAGACAAATGAGGAAGGTAAAAAGCTCTGGAGACCTTCTGATCTGTTCATGCTAACATAAAGTCAAAGTGACTCAATACCACCAAGCAGCATCTGAGGGGAACCAAAAATGCCTGTGCGCAGTTGACACTTTTGCCACAGGAGTACACAAAAGAAAGCAATAAACAGTTCAAGGAAACTTTAATGACAGTTCAAAAAACAACTGCATATTGAAAATAAACAAAACAACCTTTGTATTTTAATTTTGACTTTAGTATCAAACAAGAGAGTAATCATAGTATCATAGAACAGTTTGGAATGGAAGGGACCCTTAAAGGTCTAGTCCAACCCCTAGTGTAAATGTGAAAACAAGAAGTTGGAAAAAAAATGTTTAATCCTTAAGATAAATCCTGTCATATAGATTTTTTCTGCTCTCTCAAAACCAGCATTTCTAAGCAGAAAAATATTATATATAACTTGATTTATTGTTATCCAGTTGCAAAAGAACAACAGAAAAATATGGAAGATTGATTTTCACATCTCAGAGCCGCCAAGGATAAGTGTTACAAAAGAGCTACAAGATCACAGAAAAAATAAACATGGCATAACCTACAAAAGCTTCCCCAGGTACATCTGCAGAAATTCTGTCATGTGGACAAACAAATGCACTACAACTAAAAATAAACCATCACATAAAGAAAAATTAGTTTCACTGGGAAATATGTTAGTCCATCAGGCCACTAGCTCACATGCTTGCACAAAGGTGATGAACAAAGCAACAGTTTTGAATTGGCATTTTGTAACATATGCAGAAAGTCACTGATGTAAGATGAGAATTTCAGATAATGGCTATGTCTATTTCAGTTCTGTCAGTCTGTGGTGGCGTGAGAAGCAATATTCAACAAAAATGAGAGCAACCAACAAATGTTTACTAAAATTCACCTTAAAAAGATGGTATCTGCCATCGAGAATCTCTGCACTTGGTCTTACTTCCATAGCATTGTCTTCAGCCTAAGTTAAATAACACATTGCCCATTAAGATACCATACAACTCTTAAGTGATGGGCCACAAATCTGAACTATGGTAAAGATGCGATCTAGTTGTAAGCTAGTCTGTCACACTATCCACACAAACTGCCAGTGAAGCAACACAGGAATACTCTAGGCTCGGGGTGCGGACTCAGGTGTAAACTCTAACACACACGCACACACTGAACTGGGCAGAGTGAGCTTATGACATACAAGCAGCTTTACAGGGAAAAAAAGCATATAGAACACCACAAAAGTTGTACTAATTACCATAATTTTATTTGTGGTTGAGGTAACTGGTAAAATTTCAAGACCCATTCGTATTCTCTTTTGTTTTTCACAGTAAGCTTTCCAGGTATCTTCATTGAACCCATAGTTGAAATAATCAGAGAGATCAGCCCCTTTAAATAGAAAAAACACAGGGTTTTAGAACATTATGAAGTTAATCTTTTCTTCACCAAATGTACATACATCTCTGTTTACAACACGAAAACAGATTAGGTATTGATCTAAAAACATACTACATAAATGTACAGTACAGTCCTATGTAAGTAAACACAGAGTATTCATGGCTAAGACTATAAAAACATTAAAATTTAGTCAGAAAGAGTATGTCGTCTAACATCTTGTCTCAGGGATCAAGACCAGATACTTGGAGGATATCACAGGACATACGTTTGCTGTATGTTCAGTGAAGAGCAACTCCTTTTTGCTTGTTCTGTATTCGACTCTTCATTTTGTTTTGACGCCTAGTTTAATTTAATACCATGAAGTACTTTTATTGTAAAAGACAACGGAAACAAGAAGCAGTTACGATTACAAAAAATGGAATGTTTCTGATTTAAGCTAAATTAGATTTAAGTCTCATTTAGGTAATTGTATTTTTTTAAAAGTTAGACAGAATGCCCCTCTGATACGGTATTTTCCTTCAGTGTTTCTCCAGACAATGTTCATGCTTTGAAGATGATAACATCTTGTGTGAAGTATCATATGTGCTGAACAGATATCTCTTCTTCTGTAATCACTTCTGTTTCCAGTGTTTCCCTATCTCAAATGCAAGGTCAGAGAGAGAGCTGGAACCACCTCCAAATCAGCAAGAGTTTTGACTGTTGCAAAGTCCATAGTAACACTAAAATTAGACCTCAGTAAGTAGTAGAATATGTATGAATTTCTGGAAAAATGTATACATATGCATGTAAATATTCGGTAACCAGCTTTTGTCTCGTTGCACATGGTTGACGGAGATCATTCCCTCATGTTGCACAGGCCTAATAAAGGATGCTTGTTTTCTAAAATTCCAAAGAGAGTCTTAGAGACTTTATTTGCTAGCATTGTCAGTATCAACAGATCACATATAACTAAAATCCACAGAATATATTTCAAATAGCAAACAGTTCAAACATCAGAATATTATCAAAGATGTCATTTTTCTATTCTGTAGACACTACTTGCACTGGCAAAGAAACATACAAACCCTAGAAAAAAACTATACACAGCAGCAAGACCTACTGCCACTAAGAAAACCCAGCTAACCCTGGTATAGAATCATAGAATCATCAGGTTGGAAAAGACCTTAGAGATCATCATCTCCAACCGTGCCTGTCTACTACTACATCATGTCCCCAAGCACCCCATCTACCTGCCTTTTAAACACCTCCAGGGACGGCGACACAGTCATCTCCCTGGGCAGTCTGTTGCAGTCCTCAATAAACCTTTCTGTGAAGAAATTTTTCCAATCTAAACTTCCCCTGATGCAGCTTAAGGCCATTCTCTCTTGTCCTATCACTTAGGAGAAGAGACTAACACCCACCTTCCTGCAACCTCCTTTTAGGTAGTTGTAGAAAGCAATAAGATCCCCTCCAGCCTCCTGTTCTCCAGGCTAAACAACCCCACTTCCCTCATCCGCTCCTTGTAAGACTTGTTTTCCAGCCCCTTCACCAGTTTTGTCACTTTTCTCTGGACACACTCCAGGACCTCAATGTATTTCTTGTAGTGAGAGGTCCAAAACTGAACACAGTATTTGAGCGGTGGCCACATCAGTGGAGAGTATACAGGGAAAATCACTTCCCTAGTCCAGCTGGCCACACTGTTTCTGATACAAGTCAAGTTGCCATTGGCCTTCTTGGCCAGCTGAGCACAATGCTGGCTCATGTTCAGCTGGCTGTCAACCAACACCCCCACGTCCTTCTGTGCCAGACAGCTCTCAAGCCATTCTTCCCCAAGATTGTAGCGCTACATGTGTTTTTTGTGTCCCAAGTGCAGGACTCTGTACTTGGCCTTGTTAAACCTCATTCCACTGGCCTCAGCCCATCAATCCAACCTGCTCAGATCCCTCTGTAGAGCTTCCCTACCCTCCAACAGATAGACACTTTCTCCCAGTTTAGTGTCATCTGCAAACTTGCTAAGCATGCATTTGATCCCCTCATCCAGGTCATTGATAAAGATATTAAACAGGACAGGACTTAGCACCAAGCCCTAGAGAACACTAGTGGTGACCAGCCTCCAGATGGATTTAACTCCATTTACCACCACTACTTGGGCTCAGCCATCTTTTAACCCAGCAGAGGGTACGCTTGTCCAGGTAAGTGTTAGACAAGTCTGGCCAATACACTTGAGCCAACCGAATAATACACACAGGAGACTTAGAGAAAACCCATGTGGTACCAGCTGCTTCTTCAAAGCTTATGGATGACTATGTGTGAACACAAAGAAGCACAAGCAGCTTCTTCATGCTCAAGCACCATTCTTCATGCTCAAACCTGCTAGAACTACTTTCCATTCTGCTTTACCTTCTGCCCTATGGCACAGACCAATGGCAGTAATCTCCAAAGAAATACAGACTTCCAAGGAGAGTTCAGGATATGAATGTATTTTAAAAAAAATAAAGGACATGTCAGACAGTCTCTTTTTGCTGACATATGTGCGAGATGTATACTAAGAAACATCACAGGGACAGCACAAAGGCAACACTTAACTTTCAAAGTTACACTGTACAGTATCGTACAGCATCGTACAGCTACAGGGTAGATAGCATCTACATGCAGTAAACAAGAATCATTATTAAAATAACCTACTAAACACCTACATATCAGTTAATGTAAACAAGAGCATTACCTGGCTTTCTCCAAGGTTTATCTTCAAAAGAATCTAAATCTACTTCCAGAAGTGGCACACCATTAATACTCCCTGGCGCCTCTAGATCCACCCCTTTAACTTTTGCACCTGTGAAGAAAAGTTAGAAAGTTACATCCTTCCATCACTACCAAAGGAGTTTTAACAACTGTAATATGCTTGAAATAAATTTAGATCTGACATTTTATTTCTATCGAGAAGTTTTGGAAGTGAAAATTATTTCCTTCATCCAAAACAATCAAACATTTTTTTTTGCATTTTTACTAATATTACTGTGAAATATTTCTTACCAGAAGATGGATAAGCTCGTCCTCCTGTCTTAATATTGAGATTCACAGGTGCCGCTCCATAGCTTAAAGAAATCAACAAAATTGAATTAGATAAAGAAAAGTAAAACAGAAGAAAACACAAAACAAGAGTTAGCTAGATCCAGAAACAAAATGGACCCAGGCTCAATCACCGTCCTGAATCTCTAGCTTTCCAAGCTGGTAACACTGTAGAAGTAAAAGAGATCAGCCTAGGAGGAAGAGAGTGTACCTTTCTATGCTCAGTAGCAAGTTCTCCAACTAATAAACAGTTGTGAAGCAAGTCCCAGCCATTCCTCCTGAGTAGAAAGGATAAAGACCTTGATAGAAACAAGAATGGACAGAACCAGAAGAAGAGAGAAAGGAAAAATGCAGTTCATTTAGGGATACAGATGACATTTTGGGGATTAGAGTAAAAACAAAATTTAAAAAAAAAAAAAAGAAAGAAAGGGTTTAGACAGATACTTTTCTCTTTTCATAGTTATTTTGTTTAACCTGTAGAGAAGTGGAAAACACCAGCTCCTCTCTTAAATGATTGAAAGGCTGCCTGTTTCAATGTACTTCTAGCAATCACCTCTCCTTATGACCGAAAGAAAAGTATGTAACATTTCACTTCCTAAAATACTTGAGAGCTTTCGTCATAAAAATACACTGAGAAATCTAGACACTGAACTGATTTAAGTACCTGAGGAATTACAGTTTTGTTCATTTGGAACATTAAGAGCCAGCTTTCACTACTTTTTGCATGTGATGTAACATCCTCACAGGTGGTATCAACCCATAAACATAATAAGATTAGCATACAATTAGAAGGCAGCATATAGTTTTACAGTACCACTTCTATGTAGTTTTAATTTCATTCAAGTGCTACAACAGTACAAAGCTGACACAAAACATTTAAACTTCTGACATGCCACGCTGTATTTGCACGTGACTTTGTAAAACAAATTTTACACTTTCCTAAAACTCTGTTTGACTACTATATGAAAAATCATTTAATCCTAATTAGATTTAGGATCACCTGCTCATTATTTTCTGTAGTTATGGAAAGAGCACCAGCAAATCCACTGAGAATATGAACCTAGTTTTGCTTTAGCCTCACAAAATTACTGCCAACACCACAACCATACTGAAAGTTATCAAAAGCAAACAGATAAAGAACTGAAAGAATTGCTATTTTTTAATTCCGTTGATTTGCACTCTTAGTTTAGGATAGGAGATACTAAAGATTTTAAACTATTATGTTTCACAAGTAAATAAATCACTTGCATTCTGAAGTTAAGAACACAATAATACATGAGTCAGACCTACCTGCAGACCTGTCATAATTCTATTAAGAAATGATGCCCTAGTAACTCCGGTTTTAATAAGCATAAAAACAGGATTGCCAAGACAAACAAGCAAATCACTTCCCTCTGAAAACTTCTACGTAAAGAAAAATTAACACCCTTCAAAAGCGTTCAGTGAAAAACAAGCCTTTTATCAAGAGAAGAAGGGATATGGGGCAGTAACAGCAGCAAAAGATTTCTTTCATGGTACAAATGCCTAAACCATGATCTTGAGAAATAACCTCCAGAGACCGTCAGCATCATCCAGAGGTACATTAAAATTTTATTTGAGAACATCAATAGGAATTGAAACTACAGAGGTCTAATTAGAACAGTATTTATCAGCAACAGGACCAACGACAAATATTTGTAATGTTCTCTGTGCTTACCACTCTACCATTTGCAACAAAAATGTTACCCTCACAATAAAAACCCTAAAAATGCTATGTAACATAGCCATTCCATAAAACAACTTTACAAACCTAATGCAATTAATTTTTAAACTCCAAAACAAAAACGTAACTCATACAACAGCTCTTCTTTAAGAAACGTCATCGATTCCCTTTCACTTTTAAGCCACTGTATCATTAAAAATGTTGTTAAAGAGCTGAAAAAAAACTAAATTGAGACCAACTATGCATACAATTCAATAAGTATTAAAGAATCTG
Organism: Cuculus canorus; assembly: GCF_017976375.1. NCBI lineage: Eukaryota > Metazoa > Chordata > Aves > Cuculiformes > Cuculidae > Cuculus > Cuculus canorus. The sequence continues at coordinate 29,357,397 of NC_071404.1, read as the reverse complement.
AATGAATAATTGCAGTTTTATCTTGAAAGTACCCCCAGTTTGCACATAACTTACCCATACTGTGAAGCTCCTGTTTTAATATCCCCTATGGTGACTTGAACATCATCTTCATCATCATCACTATCACTATCACTGTCATCCTCAGCCTCTGCCACCTTCTACGAAAAAAAAATTCATTGCTTAGACAAAAAGCAGTCACCTACCTTTACAGTGGATAAATAAACCAGACAAAACTATCCATTCTAGAAATCTTGGAAATAAGAAAATTTTCATTTTCCTAGACCTCAGAGCTGACTAGCATTAACAGTAAATTTAGGAGGCTCATCTGCTGAAATGCTACAAGTATCTTAAACATCTGGATCAAAATAGGGAAGTGTCTTTAATACTAAGTTTCCACTTCTGAAACATTCCCCAAGTATAAAATATTTTTCACTAATATTATTCTTCCCTCTACTCTATTTAGCTCACACACATCAGTTCGACTCTTGTCACTCAGGAAAGAACTTAAAGATATGCAAGACTAGCCTCTTGCCATTCTCAATTACATATCTAGAGTATAACTCAAACATTTTTGCAGTTGTAGATGAACACTGCCATTTAGAGAAATCTATTCGGTTCTAAGCATCAGTAAACTATATAAAATACTTCAGAACTTTCCATGAACAGGCTGAAAAGACAGATAAAAAAGTACACTGCATGCTGTTATGACCCATAGCATTCAAGCTTGCTGGTAAATACAAGTCACACCAGTCAATACTGAGTTCATCTAGTCCAGTGTTTCGGGTTTGTCTGGTGTTTTGTTTTGGTTTTCCCCTCCCAGAGACCACAGGGGAGACAAAAAACAGGGCAAACGCATATGATGCTCCTCCCTAACACTCTTTCAGCTGCTAATTATTATCAGCTCAGGGCATTCATTTCCTAAGCCAGTTATGGTCTGTCTGTTTAGTAACCCCCAATGGAGCTTTCTTTCAAGTACGTGCCCAGACTTCCCTTGGACTCATATAAACTCCCAGACGCAACACTCTCTTTGGCAAGGAGTTCCACAGCAGTGTCTACTGCATGAAGATCCAACCTCTTTTATTTGTTTTCATCCTGGCTCCCACAACTTTCATTTAACAGTCTCATATAGTTGGAATTGTGAGAAGTCAATCCTTATTTATAGTCTCTACACATGATTTTTTTTAGTCTCCATCACATCCTACATTTGGCTGTCTTCCAGGCTAAGTCGTAGCCTACTCAGCCATTCCCTGTATGGAAGCTACCTCGATTACTCTTGCTGCTCTCCTCAACTTTTTTCAGATGAAGCAAAACCTTTATGGCATGAGAGGAACAAAACAGCACATAGAATTCAGCATGCAAATGAACCATGAATTACAGTGTAATGATATCTTCCATTCTGTTTTCTAATAATTTTCTGCTACATCCCAATGTTTAACTGCTTTTTAGACTCCAAACAAGCATTTAACTGTAATTTTCATGGATCTTTCTACCCATCTTAGTACAGTCCTCTTAAGTGGCAACGATCAGCTCAGAGACCAACACTTTATTTGTAAACCTGTTTCTCCTCCCATGAACACAACTCTTCTTTTTCTATACAGAAGTTCAATAACTAACCAGTCAGTTCTACACAGATATCCTTGCTTTTACTATCTTGAGTAACTCCATAACATCATAAAACTTGTGATACCACAACATACTCCTTTTCCAAGTAATATATAAACACATTAAACAGCACAGGTTATGCACAACATTCCAGCAGAGGATCCCCTCTGGAAGTGACCTTCCTTCACTGTGAAAATCAAACCTTTATTTCTACCCTCTGTTTTTTTTGTATCTTACATATCAGTTATCCATGTGTGACTGATCCTACAGCTGTTTGGTTTTCTCAAAATACTTGGTGAGAAACTTCTTAAAAAACTTCGCAGAATCCAAGTGAACGAGATCACTCTTATCTACACACTTGTTGAATCCTTCAGTAAGAGGCTGAACATACCAAAGCCAAGTTGACTCTGCCCAGGTAGCCTGCAGTTATTCAAGTGCAACTGACTTACTAGCTATTATCTAATATATGACCTATTAACTTGCCTGGTACACAAGTTAGACAAAAATAAGCCTCTGCATAGAAGATAAGATGTTGGAGTGCAGATCATCCTTGCTATACAACATGAATATAATTTATATAACAATTAACAGTCTAATAAAGGTGGGGGGGTGAGGGGGGTGTCCTAGATCAGTACAGATATTCTGTAAAAGACAGCTGGAGACAGAAAACAATTTTTCAATGCCCCACTGCTGGAAAGTCCAAGTTCACCATGCAACGCAGACAGTAGAGAGCCATTACAAATGCATCAAAGAAAACATCCCTCCAAAAAAATTGAAAGTACTATTAATTTCTTTTCTGTAAGTTAGATTTAAAAAGTGGATTGCAGCTGGAAACTGGATTTCCTAATTTATCAATTTCTACAGTTTCCACTGATAAGTGTCTCTCAGGAAAAAAAAATAGCCATACAATTAATTCATTTAATTATAAACCCTGGCCAAATTACAAATACCCCATAGATCAAAATACATTAAAGCAGTATTTCAAAAACACATTTAAAACTACCGTTTTCACAACGCCATTTTCTGCAGCCTCCTCTTCATTTCCAGGTGGGGGTGGAACACTTAAACAAAAACAAATAGGAAAAGATGAAACTAAGTATTTATGCACATGTTCTTTCACACATACTGGCTAATGATAAAAAAAAAACCCTTTGATACATCTTCTGCATTAATCTTTAAAAAATTTATTTATTTTTAAAAATTCTAGAAGAATGTAACTTTATATTAGCAGGATAATGTTTAGCTATCATAAATCATACTAACAGTATGATTGTAGAATAGTTGCAAGTAATAAAGCACTGGGTCCTCTTCGATTTCAAAAGTGAAATATTTCATAATATATGAAGGGAGAATGACATCTTTTCTTTTTCTCCTGCAGACTGACACTTTTCAAAGACATAATGGAAAAATATTTAAATACCCATAGGTAATGTTGCACTGCACCAACATTCCCATATCTGCATTGTGAAATTGTCTTCCACCTCACGGAATAGCTACGATTCAATAATTAATTCAATTATATTTTAGAACTATAAAATTTTAAAGCTACTGATCCATCTGAAGTGACCAGCACTGTTGAATCCATGCAAATAAGCTGTCTCACTGAGCTCTTACCTACCACTGTTCCTTACACAGCAATATTGTAACATCCACAATACCATTAACTACTAGGATGTTGCATCAGGAATGGCAGAGGAAGCAGGGAGCTATTTAGAAACAATATTTTTTTACTGAAAAGATATTTCTGAAATGGAGTAACTGCCAATTTTTATTGACTAAAACTATTTTGATCCCTCCTTCTGTTGGCAAGATACCCACTAAGGAGTGTTGCACCAAAACTCAACACAGCCCAGACATGGCCCCAGGATTCAAGACTGACCATCTCACTTTGGGACCCAGTAAAATGACAGACTTGCTACAAAACCAGAATAAAACGGCAAGATTTTTATATACACAGAGAAAGTCAGAACTGAGACACCAGAGACCTAAACTTGGAAGAGGTAAACTGTTACCACGCTTTCAGAGTTCCAAACACAACCGTAAGATGCATAGGCTACCATTTGTTATGCTTTTTAGTCCATAACTATGTACTAAGGCACCCAAACACCAAGCTAGACAGTATTGACCAAGACACTGGAGTAAAACACCGTTTCCAAAGGTCATTTTGGTTGTCCTGCAAATAGTTTTCTTAAACAACAGTAATACTGACAAAAGGTGCCAGGTCAAGAAAGGGTAACTGAACACAAGGTACCAATTGATATGGAACAGCTTCCAAAAAAAAAAAAAAAATTAGAATTCTTTGTCCTGAAAAAAGACATGATTCAAGACAAATGCAACAGAGGTATAGAAAACTGTTAAAGTGACATGCAAAAAGTGACAGGAAACACCTCTCTTATACTATAATAACTAATGGGAAGCAAATCAACTCAGCTAGTAGCTACCTCAAAACGTTACCATATGTAGTCAAGCGGCAGAGGTCACTACTGCAGTATCACACCATACGCACCAAAAGTTGACATCAGCTCAGAAAAAAGCTGAGCAAGATTACAGACCAGAAATCCACCAAGGGCAAGAAAATTCAAGAGCTCTTACTGAAAAAATCTCTGTTGACTGGAAACATTTATAGAAAATAATAATATATGTTTTCCTGCATTGCCTTTCCTTCTATCTGTTTCATTTATCTTGACAATCAACAACTTCTGTATTTTAGCAATTGTGAGACTTCTTTCATTCAGTATGAGACACCGATTCCCATTTCCAGTCAGTCCTCTCTATAAACCTCCATTTTAAACTTTAGCTAGACTTTCAGAGAAGCATTTTTGTGCTTTCTCTCATGCGGTTCCTTATAACTCAAGCAGATTCTTCCAAATATTTCCAAAGCTTTTCTAACTCTTTTTTCAAATACTCTCTTATTAATAAAAAGAGCAACCCCCAAATTCTAAGCATTTGCATTATGGGACCTGCACACCAAACTAGCTGGAAATCTGCTTGTCTTCCTCTTATTGTAACTAAAAAGAGAAAAATCTTTAGGTCACAGGCTATCTTTTAATTTCTAAGTTACCTAGAACAAATGAAACCCTGATCCATTACTAAGACTGCAAAGCACAGTGATTAAAGAAATAAAAAGACCTGTTGGGATTTTGTGAGGGGTTAATGCTGTCTATACAGTGAAAACTTAAAAAAACATTCATACTCAGTGTCCCAGTTTCACAGCTAAAACCACCTCACAAAAAAGCAAAGTCATTCTAACAGGCCAAACATACCACCTTAAGGGGATTTTCAGGGGAAGGGGAGTGTGTTCAGACACTACCAATTTTCAAACAGCTGGGAAGAAAAATTCAGTGGATACAATTTTTGTGAAGCTACACTACAGGTCTTCCAGTTGTCAAGACACTCACCTAGTTTTTTCTTCCTCTGGTCTCTCCGTTTCATTTTCATCTACCATAAGTGAAAAGAAACATAGTAGTTAAGAATAAAATCCCCTGAATACCAACTGTAACAGACATCTTGCCATGCAGGTTATTAGGCAAGTCTTCATTTTACTATCCAGTGACCCTTGAGACGCTTTCACAACGTTTCAAACATGAAATCAACCCCCTAAGCTCTCGCAGTGCTGCACAGTGACAGGTAGAACACAGGGTTTAGTTTACAGGATCGCTACGATTCGAACGTAAAGCCCCTAAAGTTGTAAAGAAAGTTTATGTTTAAGAGGTTAGGGCTGCTTCAGCGGTGACCCCGGGCAGGGCAGAGGCCCGGCGTGGGGCGGCAGCGCCATGCGGGCCTCCTGCAGCCCGGCCGGGGCCCAGGGCCCGGGGGGGCGGGCAGGGGGCCGCGCACTGGCCCGGGCCGGCCAGGAGGAGGGGACTCGGTGGCCGCGGGGGTGGCGGGGCGAGGGGGCACCGTTTTAAACGGCCGCCGTCAGGCAGCGCGGCCCGGCGCGGCCTGGCCAGGAGGAGCGCGGCCTGCACACCACCCCCCACCCCGTGCCAGAGACGGGGGGGTCGCGGAAGGTCTGTACCGCCATAGAGCCACTCCTCCTCCTCCTCGTCCGCCGCGGCCACTCCGACGTCTGCCGACAGCCGCTCCACCTCGCCGGTAGACATGGCGGCCTCCCGCGGGACGCCGCGCCGCGCGCGCCTCCTCGTGCGCGGGGGGGGGCTGTGAGAGCGGCCCAACGGCCCCGCGCGCGGAGCAGCCGCCGTCCGCGCGCGCTCCCCTCCCCCGCCGAGGGAGTGACTCGCACAGGAAGCGGCCCGGCCCGGCCCCGCGGCGTCCTGGGCACCGGCGCGACGGGAGGGGGGGGGCGTGAGAAGCGGCGGGGCCTCCTGTGCGCCCGCGGGGGAGCGAGGAGCGTGTTCTCACCTGGGCTGAGCCGTCCCCGACTCCGCCGCTCTCGGAAATCAGCTCTCCTCTGGCGCTTCCCGGGATCGCCAGACGATCTCCCCCAGGACAGCTTCCCCCTCTCCCGTCGGCCGAACGCTCGCTCGGCCCGGGGTGCTGCTGCTGCTGCTGGCTGCTGCTGGCTGCTGCTGCTGCTGCTGCTGCTGCTGGTGGTGGGGGCAGCAGCCGAGGGGAGCGCCACCAGGATAAACACACGCTGCTGCCTCTGCTAGTGCCGTGCTAGTTCTCAGCTCAGGGACTGTCCCGTCTGGAGGTAATATTTTAGGCTTAATAACTCTTTATAGCTTATTTTTTTTTCTTCCACAAATTGCCTTGTTCTGTTTTTAGCTCCAGTAAGAGTTTAACGCGGATAACGTGTTGTGATTCCAGAGTGTAACTATGCATTCCATTAATAAATTGCTCTATTTTAAAAGCAAGCTGTTTTTCACTGGTGATTTTTCTCACTTCACATCTGGGAATGCCGCAGCAACAACTGCGAGATTCGTTAGAAAATTTAACATCTGACACCTGTCAAAACAAGTTCTGATCAGCTGTGTGTACAAAGGGACAGCATCTTAGGGTATTGGTGAAAACTGGAAAAGGGATCCCTTTTTTCACAGCAGGACAGTTTGTGAAAAAATAGACTTTTTTGACTGTTTCTTGACTCTTAAACTTTCCTTACTCCAAGCCAATACCAACCGTAACAGAATTCTTCTGTTCAGTGAAGAGGCTAGAAACTGCAAGATGCAATGACTAACTAAACTGTTAGATCAGAGAGGTAGAGAATTGCCAACCCATCTGTAAAGTGCTGGAGGGTCAAATTATGGCAGGTAGTCAGGTCGGGAGAAGCTCAGCTAGCCTGGATATTATGAACAAAAATCCTAAAACAGGAACAATAATTGAAGAGTCATTTTCTGAACAGCAAAATAACTTGTTTGAGGTGCAATCCTTGGCTTGGCTGCATTATATCACAGGTCTGGGAGATATTCTTTGAATTGCCTGCGGAGAACTTTGTTTTAGAGTTTTGTATATGGCATGACATTTCACTGGAGTTCACATGAACAAACTACCTTCTCAAAAGGCATTTTTTTCCCCTTGAAATTAAATGTACAGATATCGTCTACAGGTCATGAATCATGTGGTATGATTGGGTAGGTTTTCATCAAGAAATATAGTAGTGGAGTCAACAACAGTGTTTGTCACCTAAAACATGTCTAGAAATTTCTAAAACATTTCCTAAAACAAATTCTCATAAAGCAAATTTGTATGGTACCTTTTATTGGGCATCAGTATCTTTCTTCATTTTCATACCTGCTTTGTTTACTTGGCCATCTAACACACTTCTGGCCAACATTAAAGGATGCGATTGAACAATTATTAATTGTTCCCTTTGCTTGCAGACACAAGGAAGAAAGAAAATGTTTTGTGGAAAACACCATGAAGAGAAATCAGGAGTAGGTGTAGAACGTAAGATCTCTTAAAATACATCAATGACGATCCTTAAAGCAGTTTTCTTCATAGAAACCTTGCAATAGGCATCACGTTGAGGCAGATGGTCACATAAAAATCCATCTTAAACATCTTCAGCAGCTTGAACATTGGAAGCTGGAAGAAGGCGGCTAAGTCCTGAAAACAGCTGCCAGCCTTCCACCGCTCCCAGAAAGATCTTTGTCCACCTCTGGCTCTGATTGGACAGAGAGGGTGCTCTGAACATGTTTCCTGCTTTGCTTCTGAGGACAAAGTGCTGGCCTAAATGGCATTTTAACTTTTGCTCTCAAAGGTAAAAGCTCCCATCAGTCCCAGCCTCCGGAAGGGACCTTGCAGTTTCTGCTTACTCTGCTTCTGCTTACTGCTGTGCAGGCAGAGAGTAGAGGCCTGGAAAAAAGACTTCTCCCAAGGCCTGGAGTAGCTAAAAGGCTGAGGACAGAAAACATCTTTACCAGAGCTGCATAAATATCTTAACTCGCAGGTTACACTCCAGAACCCACAAGAAGATACAAAGTTTATGCGAACCTTTTAATACAGTTCTTTTTGTTACAAAATTTACACTAAAATTTGCAGAATTTGTTACACTAAATTTGCAGAAGGGACAAAATAAGCTTTAAAAACTAATCAGATAATTTTGGTTTGTAACATAACCACTGTGCTTTAAACTAATTAACCTCATTTTGTCTTCTGGCTAATAATAGTTTTTTTTCAGCATTGGCATATGCAGAAGTAGTTGCAGTCTACTGCAGTATTTATAAAGTAAAAATGCTATTGGTAAAAAAGCACCTGCTGTTTTGACAATATGTCTGATAAAAACCCAACCCCACAATCTTTTAAAAAATGGTAATCAAAGAGTTGTACAAGCCATAATACGTACAGGTTTTGTCCATGGCACTCAAGCATGAAGCAAAAGCTCAGAGATACATGATCTCCAAAGTAATTCAATCTGAATAGAGGATAATTCTCTTGTATAAGCCCAGGAACCCAGTAGTTAACTATCTCCAATCCTTTCTTGGCATTCATTTTTCAAACAAAATAGTTGAGAAGGCTATTAACTTAAATATTTTTCTAGCATCATAAAGTTAAAATAACCGATTGTAGTTGGAACAGCACAAAGACGTAAATTTGAGGATTAGAAGAAGGAAGAATCCATCAGGGTAGGAGCGTGCATGAGCAGACTGGAAGGAGAGGATTTAATTACTGAAAATCTGGTGATTCCACACGGTTTCTATTTCTCAGTGTTCTGAAACTAGTGGAACCTGCAAAAGACCTAAAATGACCAGCTAAAATAGTTGAAGAACTATTTAATAATTAATTTATCTTTCTGTTATTGCTAATAATCCCACTATGTCAGAAAAACTCCCTCTTGTTCAGTACCATGGAGGTTATGCAAGTGAAATACTGTATAGAACACAAATTTGCAAATGAGCCAGCCATCCTCTGTGGAGAGGAAACTAGGTGCATATTATGGCATTTTTTTCTGGTTAGCTTTGAAACTGATTTCTGAGATGATGAGAACTTTTCAAAAGAGAAATAGAATTAAATTAAATTAAATTAATTTGTCATATGTCTTCAAATATATATCATAAAAGTTGCATTTATTAAAAGAGAATATTTCTTATTGCTACCTCATCAGCCACAGGGTTAATACCAACACAAGAAATACAGAACCAAAGGACAGGAAACAGTGGTGGAGGTTTTGCCTTTCTAGTATTGTAATTTAAAGAAGTTCTCTGTGTATAACAAAGATACCAGCGCCGCATGAAAGATGTAGTGATATAAGCAGCGTCACAGAATTGTTGTAACTCTTAGCAGGAGCAAGCCCAAAGAAGGTCCCAGCCTTTTCAGGAAGATGTCAGGCCAAACCGAGCCGTGGTGCTGCCGTCCCGCCTGGCACCGGCCAGGGCTACAGGCTGTAGGCGAGGGAAACATTGTAATGTTTGCAAGAACGTGGCGCTACCACCAAAAAGAAGAGCCCCGTATGCTGTGCTTTCCCAGAGCCGCACTCCTGCCGCTGCCCTTGCACGGAACAGCCCCGGGCGGGCGGCCCTGGCAGCCCAGGCGCTGGGGGAAGCGCCGCCGCGGAGACACTGCCATCAGCCCCTCTCCTTGCTCCGCGGCTGCGGCCGCCTGGCCCCGCCCCCTGCCGGCGGGCAGCCAACCCGCGCCCGCGACGTCATCGCGCGGCGCCGGCGGCGCGCCGGGCACGTGCGGCGTGTTGTAGCTGTCAGCGCTGTCGCTGCTATGGCGGTGCCGGTGCCTGAGCCGGAGTTGCGGCGGGTGTGCCAGCAGGCCTGGGAGCCCGTGCTCGCCAGGGCTCTGCGCGCCGTCATCTACCTGGACGCGGCCTCTGCCGAGGCGCTGCACTGGGGCGGCGGCGGGGCGGGCGAGCTGCTGGCGGCGGGGGCGCTGGCCGTCAGGGCGCTGCCCGCTGAGGCATCGGCGGGAGCGGCGGGGGCGAACCGCGTCGTCTTCGTGGTGAGCGGAGCGCTGCGGGGTGGCACCGCCGCTGCCGTGCGCGCTGTGCTGGGCCAGTGCGCCGTGCGGCACTGTGTGCTGGTGTCCGGCGGTGAGGCGGAGGGCGGCGGGCAGGCCGAGCTGGAGGGGACGCTGCGGCGGTGGATGGGCGGGAGTGGGCGAGCCGAGGTGCTGCTGCGGGGCTCGCCGCTTCTGGCGCCCGTTTCGGCGGAGCTCTGCCTGCTGCCCGCCCTGGAGGCCCTCTTCCCGCCTCTGCCCGGCTCCGGCGGGACTGGCCCCGCGGAGACCGGGCTGGACGCTCTGCCCGTTGAGCTGCGGGTGGTGGTGCGGGCCCTGGTGGGCGACCTGGACGCTCTCTTCGCCGCCCTGGGCCTGCGGGAGGAGAGCTTTGCCGTGGGGACCTTCAGCAGGGTCGTTGCTGCTGAGCTGGCGAGCTACGCCCCAGCCAGGAACAGGAGGAGGACGGCCACTAACAAGGCCTCTGTTGTCTTCGTGGACAGGACATTGGACCTCGCTGGTAAGAAACCTACCTACTTTCCCTGCAGGCCCACATTCAGCCTATCAGCAGGTTGTCAGATAGTTGCAGGAGTCCTCGTGGCCTGGGAGCATATGTAACACCATGGCAATGGTGGTTGCTCACACATCTGTGCTCCTTAGGGGGGGCGTGGAAACTAAGAGTGAGCAGAAGGCTTATTTCTGACACTTCCACTTTGCTGCATCCTAGAGACCTTACCTGTGTCTGTGTCGCATTGGAAGGTGTGAAGGAAATGGTCTGCAGGGTTCACACTGAGCCTTGTGGATTACTGTAAAGCATTTCCCATTGTATCTACTTGCCACCCTCAGCGTTATGTCTGTCTAACCAGATACTCAGCTATGTATTCACTTACCAATGCCTCTATGCCTGAAAGCATCTCGGTGTATATATGTATGTATTATTAAGTGCTATGCATTATATTTAGGTTTTGCATGAAGCAACTGCATATGATTGATATATATAACTTGGAAAACATTATGTTTGAGTGAAAACAATGCATAATTGCTTTACAACGCTTTCTGGGAAGTAAATGAGTATAAGAATGAACCATATGGCAAAGTTAATATTGCCAGTAATGCAAAATTAATGGAAAAGTTGAGAAGGATGGAGAGCGGTATGAGACTCCATTGGGAAACTGTCAGAAGGAGAATGTCTAGTATTGTAGTCAATCTGCAAGCTTGGTAAGTGAAGTCAAGTCTTCTAAGCTAGTAAGATGTGATATCAAAAGAGAAAGAGTAACCAGCAAGGTGCTGGGCCAGTAACCTGGGAAAAGTTTGTACTGGACTCTCACTTCTGGAATAATCGTCTTCCAGAGGAAGCAGTAAACTCGGAGAATAATTGATATAGGAGTGGCTGCATTCACTTACTTGACAAGCCTGCTCACATATACAGTGTGTGGGCCTGGTTCTGTTTGCATTGCATATAGTCAATAACACATTGTAATTTTGCCACGTGGCGCATAGCTCATCTGTTTCTGAATTATTTTTTCCCCCCATAATTTTTGGCTTTGTGTATCTTCACACTGCTGTAGGGTTCCTAGCTGTCAACAATGTGCTGAGGAGCAGCTATGGATCTGGGTTCTTAATGCTGCACTGTGGTTTGGGAGGATTGCTAGGAAGGCTGCAGGAGAGTGGACTTGGATGAAGAGCCTGGAAATGAGACTGAGAGAGGAGTGCCCTCTTCGGGTGGGAGCCAGTGAAACTGGGCAAGGATTTGTGCACAGAAGTGATGGGAAGAGTTAAAAACAAGGAAAGGAACTAGAAACTGTGGGTGACAGAAAGCTGCCAGACAAGCAGGCTGTTATGGAGGCATGAAGAGAGATAACTGGTACCAGCTTAAATCTGGAAAGTGAAGTCTAGGATCTTGTACTTCAGCAGGAGAAGATTTTTGAGCAAAAGCAGCAGGGCTGGTGGTGGGCCAGCTTTGGAGGGGATGCATCAAGGGTCTTGGAGTAAGGATGAGGAATTAAAAGTATTTGTTATTTTAGGAATATATTCTCTTCAGTATCTGTAGTCGGAACCAAGATCTGTTCACGCAACCATTCATTTGTTACCAACAAATATCTCTAGAATTCATTGACAGTTTCACTGAAGCCTTTCTATGCTTTGGACTTCATACCATAGTTTTGCCATCAAGCGTGTAGCGCAAATAGAAGGAAGAAAAATCTAGTGCATTTCAGAGGTAAAGCACTATATGGACCAGAATTTAGTGCCATGCAATGAGATTGGTTTCATTTGTTTGCTAGAAATTGCACAGTAAAAAGTACACAAAAAGCAGTATTTAAGTTGTGAAATTGGTTGCCAAGAAGTGGGAAATAACAGAATTAAGTTATACCTTATTGTCTTATTTTTCTTTTCTCTTTTCTTTTGTATACTTTATTCCCTGGCCCCTTACCTCTGACTCTACTGCTTGCCCTTCAGGAGAATGAGTTTGTTGAATTTTGGCTTTATGCTTTGTAAAAGCTAAGGCTTCCTATCTACAAGTTTCCAGCCTGGTATTAGCAACTGGGCCACTGGATTTCTTTTTTTGTTTTCAAGCTATGACAGGTATTTGCAGTCAGCAGTGTAAAAATAAATGGTTTGTTTTTCCAAATAACAGCTAGGTGCAGCTGGAAGTCTTTGAGAGAGACCTCATTTGAAGCTGATTTCAAACAACCTTTTATAGTATCTCTCCCTTTTCTAAAGATGAAAGATTTTGGGTTCATTTGTAAATGTCTTACTGATACCTGAATCTTGTCCAACATGTGGGCTGCAGATAAGAGACATGGTTATGTATCCATGAATTAGGAGAATGCTTTCGTATTCCAAGCACAGGGAATAGTGAAGTCTCACCTACTAGTGCGTGCAGGTGATTTTGAAATGTAGTGCATTGAGCAAAAGACAGAATGGCTCTTGTTAAAGAATCGGTTGGTTGACTTTGCCAGTTGTGCCAGCTACAACAGGTAACAAATGTCATGTATTTCAGTTTGTAGCTCTTAAAGAGAAGACAAAGTGAAATTAGAATAATGTTATACATAAGATTTCCTGTAACCTCAGGGCTGGATGTTAGCCTGGCATGAAGACTCCTATATTGCACTGGTCAGATAACTTGTCCTCGTCTCTTTAGCAAACTATTTGTGTGCATGCTGGCAGCATTAAAGCTGCCTTGAACACCATTGGTCATGAGAGGCTACTGAATGTCCTGTTGACTGCCTTCAAGTGATCAGGAAAGAGGATGGAAACCAGTACTCTGCACCCATGTGAAGTCAGTGTGATTGAAAAGCAAGTTGCTGTGATTTCCTGTGTAGTCTCATGAGATTTAATTGTCTTTCCAGCTTTGGCTGGTTTGCACAGTTGCTCAGGAGTGATATGGATTTTTAAAAGCTCCAGGAGATGTTTTCTGTTTGATTCAATGAGGCACAGCAAAAGCCACTATCACTTGTGAACCAGTGGGAACCTCTAAGGATTAGCAGTTGTGGGAAGCAAACTGAGATGTCACTTGTTAATTGTGGAAGCAACTTAAATACACTGAGTTTCTCCCTATGCCGAGGAGAAAGGAAGGATGTTAGTAATTCATATTGGTTTATTTGCATCCAAGGTGTTTCCAGTTTAGCTAAATGTCTTATCTAGCTAAGCGTTGCTCGCATGCAGCAAGTGTGGAGAGATAGACATTGCTTCCAATACTTGGGGGTGGAGGTTCAGAAGATTACTATCTCTTTTCCACATGTGTAACTTTGTGAGTGTTTATAACTGCTGCGTGGCTGACAAGTGACTGACCTGATAAGAAGAGTGTAGGAATTTTGGAGAGCAGATGCCTCAGGGAGTCACAAAGACAAACCATCTCATTTCATTCTACCTGAGAAACGGGGACATACAGAAGTCTGCGGGACCTGACAAGATACATCCCAGAGTCCTGAGTGAATTGGCTGATGTATTTGCCCAGCCACTGTCCACGATACTTGAAAAGTCGTGGCAGGCAGGAGAAGTCCCTGGTGACTGGAAAAAGCGAAACATCACACCCATGCTTAAAAAGAGCAGAAAGGAGGACTCTGGAAACTACTGACCTGTCAGCCTCCCCTCTGTGCCTGAGAAGGTCATGGAACAGATCCTCCTAGAAGCTATGTTAAAGCACAAGGAAGGCAGGGAGGTGATTTGAGACAGCCAGTATGGCTTCATCAAGGGCAAGGCCTGCCTGACCAACCTAGTGGCCTTTTATGAAGGAATGACTATATCACTGGACAAAGGAAGAGCTATGGATGTTTTCTGTCTGGATATCTGTAAGGCCTTTGACGTAGTCCCCCACAACAGTCTTCTCTCTATATAGGAGAGAGATGGATTTGATGAGTGGACTGTTCACTGGATGAGGAGAGTCAGTTGGATGGTTGCATCCAGAGGGTAGTGGTACCAGCAAATGTCTTGATGGAGATCAGTGACAAGTAGTGTCCCTCAGGGGTCCATACTGGGACCATGACTGTTTAATATCTTCATCAATGACATAGTGGGAACAAGTGCACCCTTAGCAAGTTTGCAGACAACAGCAAGTTGAGTGGTGTGGTTGACATGTCTGAGGGTTGGGATGACTTCCAGAGGGACCTGGACAAGCTTGACAGCTGGGCCCATGTGAACCTCATGAGGTTCAACAAGGCCAAGTACAAGATTCTGCACCTGTGTCCGGGCAACCCACAGTATTAATACAGACAGATGAAGGGATTGAGAGCAGCCCTGCCAAGAAGGACTTAAAAGGGGGCACTGGTGGATGAAAAGGTGGACATGAGCCAACACTGTGCACTGGCAGCCCAGAAGGCTGACTGTATCCTGGGCTGCGTCAAGAGAAGCAAGGCCAACAGATTGAGGAAGGTGATTCTGCCTCTCTCCTCTGCTCTGGTGAGACCCCACTTAGAGTGCTGCAGCCAGCTCTGGAGCCCTCCACATGGAAAAGGCGTGGATCTGTTGGAGTGAGTCCAGAGGAGGGCTGCAAAAGTGGTGAGAGGGATGGAACACCTCTCCTGTGAAGAAAGGCCAAAAGATTTGGGGTTGCTCAGCTTGGAGAAGAGAAGGCTCTGGGGAGATCTTATTCTGTCTTTCAATACTTAAAACAGAATATAAAAAAGATGGGGACAAACATTTCAGCAAGACCTGTTGCGATAGGGCAAGGCGTAATGGCTTAAATGAAAGGAGGAGAGATTTAGACTAGATATAAGGAAGAAATTTTTTATCCTGAGGATGGTGTAACACTGGAACAGGTTTCCCAAAGAGGTGGTAGAAGCCCCATCCCTGGAAATGCTCAAGGTCAGGTTGGACAGGTCTCTGAGGAACCTGGTGGAGTTGAAGATGTCCCTGCTTCTTGCAAGGGGGCTGGACTAGATGATCTTTAATGGTTCTTTCCATCTCAGACTCTTCTGTGATTCTGTGATCTGTACTTCAGTGGTCTAAATCTGTCTGGGAATGATGGACAGGAAGGTTGCTGTCATTCTCTCACTACTGCAGTCTCTGGTGAAACAAATCAGTAATCTCAGTCCAGCTGAGCAGCCGGGTGTCTGCATTGCAGTGCTGGACTCGTGTTCCTTCCTGGTATTGCCAGCACGGAGTTTGACTTTACTTTCCTCCTCCCTTTTCATCCTTGCTTCTCTTTTCAACTTTTTCTACAGTTCAGAATAGCTGATAAACTATGAGGTGGTTTTATAGCATAGATACCTGGCTGCTGTAGATTTGCTCAAGACGACCTTCTATTTCTGATCCCCCTCTCTGACTTTTTCATCTGTAGCATGTCATGTTTTTCCGCTTTGGCTTCACTCATGGTCTTAATATTTTGTAAGTTGGTTTTAGCTCCTGTGTTGAGTTTGTGAAAGGAAAGAAGAGCATGTGTATTTGAAATCAGGGGAGTTGAAGAAAACGTGCCAAATGGAATTCAGAGTTTCTCTTGGAACATGGTCAAACTGACATTTTATACTATGCTCCTTGGGTTGGTTTAGTCATTTCATGTTGATTTCACCTGTGCTGCCCTCTGCTCATATAGGAGCACTGACCTTGATGGTAGTGTGTTGTTGGTAGTTTATTTTGATAGTATGCCAATCTATCTGGGCAGCTATGATATGTATGCCACTTGTGTACAGCCCTTTTTTAGCACAGTCCTGTTAGTTTAAGTAGAAAAGTATAGTATGCATGTGAGCATGTATATATGAATGTTTGCCTGCTTTTTTTTAATAACCACTGCAAATCTTGTTAAACAATTTTCTTATTCAAACAAATATTTTGCATATTTAAGTGCAAAATCAGTGAATATCTAAAAGCTGTTAAAACTAAGTCTCCTTTATGCTTTTTAAATTATTTTTTCTGAGATGTTTTCAATGCTTTTAACGTCATTCATTCTAGAAATTATTTTTATTTTTGTAGCAAAATAGCTTTGAAAAGCTAAATGTTATCTTTCAAAAGCTTAGTGTTATGACTAGTAGTGTCCTTCTCTCCAAAATGTGTGGTTATTATTTTGTTCTCAATTCCTTATGTGTTTTGGGTTTTTTCTTTGTTTTGTTTCTTTGTTTTGTTTCTTTGTTTTGTTTCTTTGTTTTGTTTCTTTGTTTTGTTTTTCCTGTTATGTACCTGGCAGGTTTTGAGTCTTTTTTTTTTTTTTTTTTTTTCCCCTCCAGGAGCAGTTGGTCATCATGGTGACAATCTCGCAGAGAAGATACTTTCTGTGCTTCCCAAGCTTCCTGGCCACAAGACCGATGTGGTGGTTAACATGGTGGAACTTACAGCACTGCAGGCTACAGATGAAACTTGTGGTATTATAGCACCTGGCTGCTTAGCACAACCGAAGTAAACATTCTTTTCTTCTTTCTTTTTTTTAAGATGTTGAATATGTTTGTTACCGCTTTGTAAAAAAAATGAACGGAGAACAAGTCTTTCCTTTTAAAAGAAAAAAATCAAGCTTACAGCAAAACAACCCATCTGGTCCTAATTCTGCTGGAATATAGTAATTTGTATGTACACATTAAGTTAGCGGACCAGATAATACTCCCAAAAGTGGGAGAGTCTCAGGACCTTTTTAGATCGTTTAAATTGCTGTAGATTACTGGAACAGATATCAGCACAGATTGAGACAAACACCAAGAATTCTTCCTTGTGACATTTCTTCTTCTGCCTAAGTAATAGGCCATACAAAAAGGTAGGTCTTAAGTGTGGCTTCCTTTTCCCATAAGCCTCTTTATAAAGTGAGCTGCACGTTGAATTCTTGTTAAGAGTACCTGCTAACTTAAGGTTTTATCCCTGTTTTAAGCATAATATCTGTGGAGAAAGATAATTGGACACAACTTTAGTCATACAGATAGCTTCATGAGGACCTGTTTTTTACTTAAACAAGGACAACCTAAAAGCGGTAGCTTTGAACAATTGTACTTATGTATGTGTAATTTGTAGCCAAAACGTTGCTTATAAGGTGTACCAGATTTGATGTTTCACTTCCTAAATTTAGTTGTCTGAACTGAAGCAGTCCTGTAACTTCTGTTATCATGCATAAAATGGGAAATACACCAGGTGTTGGTTTCACTCCACAAAAAAAAATTAAATTTGATTAACAGTGCTCTAGAACTTCATGCAATGCGGAAGAGATTAAGTTATTTATATTTTGCTATATATATTAAAGGGTTTTTCAAAATGGGCTATCTATTGTAGCTTCTATTCTTCTGTTTTGACTTTCACACCTGTGTTGTGCTCCCTCTTCTCTCCCCAACAAAAATTTCACAGAAGGCTTTCCAGTGTTGCAACATATGTTCTTTATTTTCTGAGAGCCTCCAGGTCCTTTGTCATCTTCCATCTCCCACACGTGCTGTAACTGGGTCCAGTTTCTAGGTTTTGTGTTGCATAACTCTCTTCTTCCTTAGGAGCTGGAGAAGAAACACTTCCTCATATAGGTGGACTGATTGTAAGTTGCTGCTGGGGTGACTAACTTAAAAATTGTTCTGGTTTTCTTCTCATTGGCTGTGTTCCAGCTCATCTCTGATGTAGAAGTGAGATGTCTTTAAGATCTGTCTATACAGCAAAATGAAGAGGTCATTGCCTGCAGCAGACATGCTGTGGTAGCTGTTATTTGTGCTAACTTTGAGTAGCTACCAGAAATAAGGAAAATTTCTGGCAGCATGGACTGGGAAAAAAAAAAAAAAAGTATTTCTTGCCTTGAGATTGTTGACCTGTGCTACCACTCCATTATTCCTAACATTATTTACTTTGAGGAGACTAAAGCTAGTGCTAGTATACCTTCTCATGCTAAAATTATTCCTTCAGTCTTCTCTATATTCATGTTTTTACGAACAGCCGGCATAGTTCTATTGTGCTCTAAGGTGGCTAATAGTGTATATATAACAGGGCTTGTTTGCTAGCTAGTGAGACCGTTCCCTCTGGTAACAGTACAGTTAGACTTAAATTTTTTTGCGAAGTCTCCTATGGACACAGGTAGTTAAAGGAACCACAGGGTTTGGTTACAAGGTGCAAATGTGGCCAAGCTGGTGACAGCAGCTGATACATGGTACGAAGGCAGGTGTCATTACATCATTCTAGTAATAGCTTCTCCAAAATATCCTTGCTCTACAAAGTCATCTTAGAGAATTTGTTACACCAGAAATTTTTAAGAACAACTTAGGCAAGTATTGGTTTAAATAGGATGGATCTTGCCTTGGAGAAGAGCAGGACTAGATGACCTCTTAAAATAGTTCACAACTGAAGAAGTGTTTTATGCCTTAGAGTAGTCTCAAACTCCAAAGAATGTGGCTTTATGATGAGAATGTGGCTTTATGATGTTCATCCCTGCATCCTCCACTATGTAATCCATCCAACTATGTAATGATTACGAGTACTTTCTAATTTAAAACAGGCATTTCAAAACCAGCTTAAGACAGATGCTGAGGAGTACTGGAAAACATAAAAGTGTTCGGACAGGTGGCTGAAGGTAGTACTTTCTATTCTGTTCAATAGGATTGCGTCCTTTGTGTTGATTCATAAACGTCAGCATTAACAATCTTTGATAATGTAAAATGGTTGAAGTTATTCTGAAGCACTAATACAGATTTAAAATTCCCACCAGTAAGTTTCCATGTGAGTTCTGTAAGAAATTCCATAGGATGCTCTCAGTTCTTCATCAACACAGTTATTGCCATTGGTAGCTGGCTCAGAAGTGTTTCTCATAATTGAAAACTTAAGTCTTCATTTATATTTGTAAATGATGCGTGGCAAGGAACGTTCCTCTGCTTGTAAATTTTCTATTTGCTCTGGCAAGTGAAAGTGCTTGCATCTTTCCCCAACTCAAGACCAGTAACTTCAGTTGCACCCAAGCAGAGTGTGTAGGGGCTCTTTTACATGAAATTTTGTGAACAGACCATGGCATTTCAGACTCACATATTCAGAATATTTTTCATATGTTTTCATTATCTTCTCTCAAGTAATATTTGAGCACGCTGTGGTGGGGAGTAAAAAGAGAGAGAGAGATGTCTGCTCTTTCCACACAGCTTGCTATATTTAACTTTTCTTATGGAATGCCTCTCCAGCAGAAACATCTGGGCTCAGTTACAGAGTTAGCAAACAGAATTAATGAATAATTTATGGCTGGTGTGGTGAAATAAAGCAGTGTCTTTTTCCCAAACCTAAGGAAATAATGGGCTTCTTTAAAGATTTAGATGAAAATGTAAATGCCACATGCTGCTTAAGTTACTGTACTTTGAAGGTGCTCCCTTTATGAGGAAGGGAATTTCTTTCAAATAGATATTTTCTTTTTTTTTTTAAGTTCTTAATTTTATTAGTCTTACCCTGCAAGATTTTTGAGGCTAGTAATAGTTTTCCCTATTGTAGTATTGACAGGTTGCTGCTCCAGTGTGAATGTTAGTTGAGAGTTATGCTCTTTGAGAATTGTGTCAAAATATTTTATTAAGTTCTATATACAGATATATATATATATATATATATATATATATATATAAATGAATTGGTTTACAGACATAAAACCAAAAAATCCACTCTTGGTCAAAACTGTTGGTTTCTGATTAAGAAAAATGATAGCCACTCTGTCCTTTCAAAGGAATGTTGCATAACAGAAGAGGAAATTGTAGTGAATTCTTAATGGCAGAGTTAATTTAAAAAAAAATATGTATTAATTGCAGTTGTGTTGCTGGTCTTTGTGTTTTGATAACCCATACAGTGTTTTTGGAGGAATTTCTAACAATTTCAGCTTCTGTTTTTAGGGTACATGCAGTGGCTTCTGGGAGTTGTCTGCTTAGATGAACATCAATCTCTGTGTTTATGAGCCATCCATCCTGTCTGTTTGATAACATTTTGGCCATGTTGTTTCTCAAAGCACCTATCTTGTGTTTTTAAGACTGGTATTTTATCATGTGGAAGCATCCTGCTGTTAGTAATGGGTTTATCTTGATGGAGGTTTATCTTGTGCTGTGTTCCACCTCTTGCAGGGCAGGAGCTGAGGTGTGTGGAAGCCCCATAGCTCCCTAAAGCCACAAGTCAGGGTTCAGATGCCTGCATCCTGGCCACAGGTCTGTGATGTGAGCGAACTAGAAGAGTTTTGTGATATTGAGTTGTGGGTAACTGAAGAAATATGCGTGTTTGCTCTTTTTTAATCTGCTCTTTTATTACCCGGGAACACTTTTGATGTGCTATCATATTTTGCTGAACAAACTGAATACTTAATTTGTTGATGCATATTTCAAGAACTTGCTGAAAAGAGATTTCTTGCCTGTTATTCCACTCTTGCTTCCCTTCTCCAGTATTTGGAGTTTTCAAGCTTCTTGGAATTCAGTGTGGTGTTAAAATCACAGAAAAAGACCAAATATTTATTTAAAATATGTAGGTATTTAATGCAATATGCAAAGAACCATTGGGTTTTTACAGCAAGCATTTTTCCCTAAAGATGCAAAACTGAAATGTAACACAATTCACATTTGGGCTCCTTTGCCTAAAGCAATTCAATAAGCAATAAAGCTGAGGTGCCTGGGCACTTTCAACAAAGCAGATGGAGCTTTCAATTTGAATTGGAGAGAAAAATAAAAAGTTCAGAATGAGGTGATCTTGTTGATGAGAGTGATGCAGAAAACATTGATATGCAGGCCAGATGTTTGAAATGTGGCACTTGCAAAATCTTTCCATAGGTCCTTGTATGAGAGGTGGAAAGAGAGCTGTGCTGGGGTGCAGAGAAAGAGAAGTGGTTAAAAATTAGAACATTCCTGGAGATACAATAATAAAATTTCAATGCCTTGTGTTAATGGCACTAGAAAATACATACTTCTGACAGTGCTTCTTAGTTCTGAGGTTGTTATTCCTATTTTGGAGTGTTTAATCCTTTTGTTTACAAGTATTAAAACTGTTACAGTTTGGATGGAGAAGAAAGCCCCACTTCAGCTGCACCTTTGCTCGTGGACATGATTTGATGATGCAATACTCTCCAGGTACTGGTGGTAATTGGACAGTCCTGAGTGTAGAGGAGGGCCATGAGGTGAGGGGACTTATATTCCAGTCTTGGCTGTGCTGTTGGCTTGCAGCGTAGTCTTGGGCAGGTCACTCCATTTCTTTCTACTCCTGTTTCCACTCCTAAGTCCTTGTCCAAAGAACTCATTTTTTTAAACCAGTAAACCAGAGAATTTCTCAGAGTACAAGTTTGTATACCATATGGCAGAAATCCTAGGGGTCCTGGTCTTTGGGAGGGTACAAATAATGGTGCAAATGATTACATGGGAAGTTAAGGTTTCAGGACAAGCAACGGTAAATCTTTATTTGTCTTTTTCTTCAATACTGTTTCCTTTCCACTCCTACGAACAGTGCTTTGGTGCACTGAGCAGAGAAGACTGTTTTGAGTTGTGTCCTCCTGGCCCCCTTTCCCGTGAGCTGATGGGATGGTAGTTCCAATGATCTCCGTAAAACACACCACTGCAGTATTCTTTGAACAATCGTGTGATGTGAATTGAAAACGAAAGATTATTTGTGCTTGTATGGCAAATAAAAGAGCAGCAAGAACTAAACTGGAAAGGAGTAAAGTCTCCTTTTAAGCTGGATAATAGATTTTTGGGGTTTTTTAATGGTTGATTCTAGTCTCTTGTTTTTTTTTTTTTCTTATATCTTTAACTGAGGAACAAGCATCTGAATAATATCAGTGATATTTTTCTTAACACTGAATTAATTACAAACTAAGCTTTGGGGGATGGTTCCTGGCTCTTTGTGGGATTTTTAATTTTATTTTTTAAGTATTTCTTTTATGCTGCTGTAAATATTAATTAAAAAAAAACGCCCCACAACTTTTTTTGCATGCGTAAGTTTATAAAAGCTTATCATAAGAAGGTAATTTGGGACAGTGTTATTCTTGAGTGGGCTGGAAATTTATGGCATGAATTAGAGTAATTTTCCTTTCTGGAATGTTAATATTAAAGAGGAAACGTTAATACTACGGTAAGAAAATCCAGATGACACGGCTGTATTGCTTCATATCTACTGGGAGGCGTGCGGAGGAGAAAGGGTAAACTAAAACAATGGACAGGAGGGCTGTTTCAAACAGGGAGAGGGATAGCTGTGCGCTGTAAACCGCTTTTTGGATCTGCCCCGGTGTGCTGCTGGTGGTTCAACAGCAGTGGGGTGCTGCCCGGTCTCCCTGCTGTGGGACTCCCTGCCTATCCCTGCGTCTGGGGTGCTCCTCGGCTTTTCCGTTGCTGGACACTTCCCCCTGCTGGAAGCTGTAGGCCCCTGCTCTCCTGGGACCCGGCCTCTCGCCTCTGCTGCAGCGCTCTGCTGAGCTCTGCGCTTGGGGATTTCTTTAAACCTAATCTTAAGCCGCTCAAGACAAAAAAAAGCCCACCCAACCAACCGAAAAGAAACACCAAACCACCACCCATGTGGCCTTTCCCTATCTGCCTTTCTGAACAAAGTGAGCATTAATTTTACAGAGAAAAGGAGGACTTGTCTGCGTGATTTATGAAAAGCAGACATCACGCTGCATTAAAAAAAAAAACCCAAAACTTTCCCTCACCAATGACATGAGATGTTACAGCGCAGCTCTGTGTTTTAGGACTCATGTTGTGCCACTCAGGTCCATTTTCTAGGAGTCAAATGGGCTTTATAAGGTTTTTCTGTTGATATTTTTCGCCTTTTCAGCAATCCATCCAGGAGCTGCTTCTCTAAGCAGTGAATCAGGCAGTAGGAATGTCTCAAATGGAATCACAGAATGGGAGGGGTTGGAAGTGACTTTGGAGATCACCTAGTCCACACCCCCTGCTAAAGCAGGTTCACCTGCAGCAGGTAAAACACAGCATCCCTCACTGCCACCACATTCCTGGACTGGCAGTCTTCTTGCTCACCACTTAATTTACTTACAATGGCTCAGAGCACAGTCCTGAGTAGAGGTCCGTTTAGAGTTTCCTTATTGTTTGAAATTTCTCAGGGGATCTTCTTGTTGGGAATAACGGCCCCAGCTGCATCAGCTTCTGGCGTTTGTCAGTCAAGACAAGCTTTCCAGGTGACTCTTTCTGCTCAGTTTCAAACTGGCCTGAATCCAATGAACATAATTGGCTGTTGCTACAGAATAAGATGAACAAGCTGATAAGGTTTATTATATCATGCAATAAATGTGTGTATTTGCCCAAGTGCTTTCAACATGGGACCTCCTTGAAAGGTAAAAAAGGAAGGGATGGGATGGGTGTGAAGAAAGTGGAAAATTTTGGGACTAGGTCAAGAAGTCCAGCTCACTTGTGCTGTATAACATGGTGAGTTACTTGCTAGAAGACTTCAGTACTGCTGTGCAGTGGATTGCTACAGTAGTGGACTTGTTGAAGTAACCAACAGAGGAATCGGGTGAGAGTCCTTCATCTAACCAGATTCCTGCCTAATAGGTACCATGTTTTTTTCAATCACCTGTTATAAGGGGCCTCAGAAGCCTTAGAAGTTGTCTTGTAGATAAGAGGAAGGTTGAAGCTTATTTTCCTTGAGATAAAGAATGAATTGGGCTGACAAGCTGTCAGCATGAGCTGGGCAGTTCTTCCTTATTTGTTCTTTTTAGCCCCTAAAAAGGACTTCTGGGGGTTGTGGGAAGCTGGATTCCTCAAGACTTCATTCAGTGTGCTTTTAGGACCTCTAACTGCACCATTTGTCTGAGCTACCCAGGCTTACTAATGAAAGTTTTCAGCCAGAATTCAGTTGTGTTTTTTGGTTTTTTTTTTTTTATTCTGGGCCCTCTGATGCTCTCATAGCTATCTTCAGAGGGCAAAGATCAAGAGGTCCGAGATGCTGTTGGCTGTAGATTCTGACCATTAAAAATGGCAAAATCTGAACCCCTTGTGCTTAATTTTTTTTTAAGACATAATTTTAGTTCTTCTGGAGAAGGACTCCCTGTATTTATATTATTCTCAACATAATCTCTATTTGAATATTGTCATTAAGTCCTAAGTTTCTGACTTTCCTTTGCCTATGGAAACAGATAATAAACTTGAGTCCTACCCAGATGTTTTCCAACCATCAAGACATCTCTGAGTGCTTGTATCTTTAGCTGGTTAGCACAGCAAGGTGACTTAGTGTCTGTAAGGAAATGTAGTGAGTATAATTCCTTAGCTAGGTTATCTCCTGACTATTTCCATCAGGACAGAAAGAGAAGACCTTTATGTTGCTTAGGGATGGTGGTTTTTTGGCTGTCTGCAGGATTTCTTTTAAAACTGACAACCCTTTCTTGTTACCTTAATGCATTTGTTTGTTAATTTTTTTCTTGTTTACCCTATGTAAGTTTGCAAACTGCTTTTCTCATGGTATGGCCATAGTGCCTTTTCCTGCAGTTGTATTCAGAGTTCAATAGCAGCAAAAAGACTGTGTCTGTTTAAGCAGGCTTTATGACTCTCCAAATTGAGCTCAAATCTTTCTTGTATTACAGTACAATATCCCAGTAACTGTTGCTTTGGCTGACATGAGATTTTTCGAAGACTAGCTCTCTCTCTGCTTGGCCAACTGCCTTCAAGTTTGCCTTGGGAATGACCTCAGCAACGAGGTTTTAAAATGCAGTGATATCCATTGGCCTTATTACATACTGCAGAATTACTCATTTGCTGTTCAGCCGTAGTGCCAGAACAGAGAGTGGCTGAATGACCTGGAGGGATGTTTTAGTTTATCATTCTCTTACAATAAAGTAAGCTTGCTGTACCTTACAATGGAGAAAAATGTGCAATAATATACTGATGGGAAGAACAAATGACAGCTGCTCATTTGGATGACGAATCAATGTTTGGGAAGGAAATTATTATCAGCTGGCAACAGGTTTGTTTGCAAGTTTTGACTATATGATTGGGATTCTTTTGTGATTCCAAACTTAATATGGAACAGGAACCAAAGCTTACACGGGATAAATTTATGTGAAGTGAGCTATTTACCTGACAGAGCTTTTACTCTGGAAAGCAGACAGAATCTGTGCACTGAGAAATACTGCTTTGGTTTTATACAGATAAATATTATATTTACATGACTATTGGTTTTCAGATTTATAGAGAGGGCTGGATTTTTAGAAAAACTGTTATTTAGCATGGCTGAATAATATTCAGCATGGCTTCTGTTAGTTAGATGGCGGATCCTTGGGTTCTATTTCATAATGCCTACCTCCAGTGCTCACCTCCCTGTGTGCATCTTATTTTCCTGAAGTGTAGCCAAGACATGCTGAAATGGGTTTTGATGCTTTATAGCTGCTCACAGTTTCAAAGGTGGTTGTGAAAATTGACCAAACCAGGCCAGTTTTTATGCCCTGATGAACTGCAGCCCAGAATCTGTCCTTCTGCAGGCTCTAGATGACTGTGCTTGCACCAAGTACACTTAATTGCCATAGATTGTGAATGTATTCTCTAAAATGATCTTCATCTGGGAAAGATTCCCATTCACTGTGGGAGAGGGGTTTTATGACCTTACCTAAATCTCTCCACAACTATGCTACATATTTAAATAAGCAACCAGAAAAAAGAAATCCATATTGAGCCATTTTCAATTACTGGAAACAGCCACAGAACATGAACTGAAAGTGTATGCTGCATGTGGATGCTTGAGCTCCAGTTACCCCTTAAAAAAAGGAAATTAAATCTGACAGAAAAAGCTGTAGGCCTTATTAATGACAGGGGAATATGTCATGGCTTCAAAGACTCTTGCACAGGTCAGAAGACACCATTGGTGAAACACTTAGTTTTGACAGTAAAGAGGGAATGTGGAGGAGGGAGAGAAATTAGACAGCACGCAACACACTTCTTATACAAGCGTTTTTTTAGGAGGATGACACAGGATTAATATTGCATGACTACAAAAAGCCACAGAAAATCCAGAGATTTTGGATTAGGGCAAAATTCTACTGTCCTTACTCATTCTGTGGTAGGCAGAAGTCTGTCAGGAAGGGGTTGTGAGAAGATATCCAGAGCACAAGGTTAATATATGCAGTGTAGAAGTCCTTATCTCGTTTTCCACGACAGATCAACCAGAGGATGGAAATGGTTACAAAAATGAAAGCTTAAGGCTGGAGCTTTATTCTTTCTGAATAGCTGTCAGTTTGGTTTTGAAGACTAGAATTGGCCATATTAGGTTTGCATGAGATCTGAAGGAGCTAGGGCTCTAGGTTTGCATTGAAACTATGACAAAAATGTTACTTTGAAGTAAGAAAGCGGAGTAAAGGAGACATGGGGCCAGGCCCTCAAGTTGATCTAATTTTGCTTTCACCAACGTGCTAGTGGAGAATTTGTCTCTGTGTGTTCAAACAACATGTCTTTAAGACGTTAAGGTCTGCTTCAGATTACTTTTTTTAGTTTTTATTTTGTGTCTCAAAGTCTCTACTTGAATACTTGTTCTCAACTCTTAAAGAGAGTATCTTTGAGTAGTTTAAGTTCCCCATGCCATCAGAATTAATAAGCAATGATTTTTGTGGTAACTGAATCGCTTATGGAAAGAATTGTCTGTCCATCTGTGATGAAGACATGTTGCTGTTCCTTAAGCCCTCAAAATGGCCAAGTCAAGAAGTTGGTTTGGTTACTCAAGGCTTCAGGCCAGCAAATGAGGGAGGGAGGTCAAAGGAGACTACCAAAAAGTGGTCTTGTAAATGAAAAACACTGAGGAGAGGGAATTCCTGGCATTCCATGGTATCTGGGTTTATTTTCTTACATTTTTCTAACAAGAAAAACACACTTCAGATGTGTTCTTGGTGAATGTTTTCACTTGTCTCATCTATCCCTGCTGCCAAAACTGACCCAAAATATATTGGGTTTACATGCCTTGAGGACATCTATTGGATAACAAACTGGTGCATCTGTAAAAGTGGACTTGGCACTCCAATGCAATCCCTGAATGTAGATTCAATTGTCAGCACCTCATTACTAACTGTTCTTTCACTGGAATAATTTTTATTAAAATAACCTTATGCAATAGCTTAAAAACACAGAACAGAATGCTCTAAAAGTAACTTATTATGTTACATGTAATATTCCCAAGTAATACATATGTTGTAAGGATCAGACTTTATTTTTAGCATAATTCATTTACTTTGTCCAAAAGTCAAATTAAAATACCTGACAAGTAACTCTTTAATATACACAGTTTAAAGAGCTGCTTGGCAGGAGTTTTGGTATACCTTGTAGCATATCCTACTCAGAAGCTTTCAATTAACTTGATTCATACAATAACTTGGTCTGGCATTCTGTGTAAGCTGTTCTGCAGCTTGTAGGAATGAAACATTTTACAGAAACACTTCATTGGACAAAAAGGCAACCAGTTGAAACTCAGATGGGACTAAATAATGGTTATGAATATCAGGAAGTTTTAAGAAATTATTCGTGTGCATTCTTTTTTTCCTTTGCCCCTGCAGAATTTGGCTGCTGCTAGAGGAGCAAGACCGAATTTTGGGGTAATGCTGAAATGCTTAATGTCTGCTTTACTACAGTAAGCAAGAGGGGTGTAGCATTATCTGGGAAGCCTTTCAGCATCAAGCCTTCCCTTTATCTTGTGGAGTACTGCATATCCACGTCTGCCAATTGGAAAATGGGATGGGTCAGATTGCAATAAGTAATTGTACTTCCAACAGAAAGAATTTCACTTTTCAGTGATTTTGTTTGTCTTGAAGGCAACAAGCTGGCTTCAGTGTTCATCTGGATGGTCAGTTATTCTGTTTCTGGCAGTCATTCAATTTCTATGGTGTACTTGGCTGATTATTTGGATCAGCCTGCCTGCAAGTGATGTGAAGATCAGGTGCTGCTTCTGCTCTTGAATGGTGGTGGACAGCTGGAATAATTTTTTTTTTTTTTTACTAAACTTGACAATGACTTCATATGCTATTATAGTCTATGCATCTTACCATTTTGCAAGAGCTCATTTGAGAAATCTTAAAAGACTTCTGAAGGATATATCGTTGAAAGGGGGCAGGAGAAGAAGAACAAGGAGCACTGCTAGACCTGGTTGCATACTGGGTCAATGCAGAGGAGCTTACCCCTGACTACCTGGCAGGAAGTGAGAACACTACTGTGTATTGTGAACTGAAGCTTGTTTTTTCAAGTCGTAGTGCAGTGCATAGCTATCCATGAGGGCCCCAGTGCTACCATAGTAGTTTGAGAGCCCTTTTATTACTATTGTTTGAATAAAGGGAAAGTTTTGGGGTAGCTAAATGTTCTTTGGCCTGTCATAAAGGCTCTTCTGCAGAGATGGCTGCTGTGAAACT
Organism: Cuculus canorus; assembly: GCF_017976375.1. Taxonomy (NCBI): domain Eukaryota; kingdom Metazoa; phylum Chordata; class Aves; order Cuculiformes; family Cuculidae; genus Cuculus; species Cuculus canorus. The sequence continues at coordinate 29,328,749 of NC_071404.1, read as the reverse complement.
GCTGTAAAAGGGAGCGAACCCTACCAGCGGTTTAATGGATGAGAATGGTAACAATACGTATTATCAGTTACTAAACAGCATAATTAAAAATAGAAACAGAGAGGGATTAGAGGAAGGATATAGTTAAAAATGTTTTGAGGCATGCTGACCACATCTTAGAGGTAGGATGCTTTGACCAGGTGATTATCTGCTTTTTCTTTCAACAGAACATGTTTAAAATCATGTCTGTGTATAAGATGGAGCTTAGTGGGATTTAATACTTCAAGGATTAGTAAGACCTAAACATCAGTCAGCCTTTGTCAAAACCAGTCCTACCTTCCTGAGATGTGTCTTGCTTGCTCTGTTCTCTCTCTCAGTAAGCTGCCAGGTCCCTCTGCTTAGTGTATCAGCAGAAAGGGTTAAAATGGCCAAACCTTGTGTTTGGCAAGTACACTTGTAGTAGATCAAAAAGAAGAATCATTGTAGAAGCTTAATAGAATCCCTGTTTTATTGGTACGCTTGAATTTCGGTACAGTTTTTGAGATAAAATCCGAGTTTTGAAAGAGACATGATGGAATTCATATATTTTAAGACAACCAGAGCCATTTGTTCCAAGATAATAATCTTGCAAGATTATAGACTTCTGAGGTTTTTTAAGTTGATAAGTAACTGTCATAAAAGGACTTCAGGAAAAGATGATGATCTGTTTCTTGTTGGTGCAATTGCCAGGCAGGCTTCTGTTTCAGGGTTCTTTGCATGAAGAATACTTCCCTTTCACTCTTGCTTCAGCCCAGTGAGCAGCAACAGCTCTGCATGGATTCCTTTTCTGACACCCATTACCTTCCAGAAAGTGCCTTTGTTTCCTTGAGACTTGCCTCAAGGTAACATCTTCCAGCATTAGCATTATAACAAAAACCATATTGCGTTTTGCACAGTAGTCATATAATAGTGTGAAACATCACTGGCGGTCTGTTTACTGTAGAGTATGAATAGAGCTGGCTTCAGATACGTGTTTAGGGAGAGCTTGGTCCTTTGCCAGCCATTTCACGCTTGTGCTCTTGCTTCTTCCAGTAGTTCAGCAGGAGCATCCTTAGTGTTTAGAGGAACTCTCTTCTCGATGGAACATAGCTGCTGAAGAAATAATCTTGTAGCAGTATCAGCCACCAGCCAAGTCAGTTTGCTTACGTGATTCCCAATATGTGTGTGCATTACTGTGTTAAATTGAAATTAAAATTTTTGAAAGGGAAGAGGAGCTTTGGTATTCTGGTCAGTAACCCAATTCAGAGTTCTAGGAGTTGTAATTTGAAAACAACATGTAGTTATGAGATTAAGTACTAGTTTTCCTTTTCACAGGGTGGTTTGGAGAAGATGAATGGCCCTAATATAAGTAGTTTCTCCCTGCAATGTTGGCATCTTCTGCTTGCTCAGTTTATTTCATAGATTTTGATGTACTGCACTTGGATGCCACAGCACATGTAGGGGATGGCAATTTATATGGTCCTTCTGACGTCACAAATGGAGATGATGTGATTTATCTGTACGTATAGCTTTGTTAGCATTGCCATGGGTCATCTGCGGCAGGACAGTTATGTGAGAGGTTAAGTTAGCCAGTTGTAGAGATTTGCATAATGTCAGCTCCACGAGCAGAGCTTTCTTGACCTTGAGGCCTGTTCTATTTCTAAGGCTTTCGTGTGTTCTTAGTGCTGCTGGTCACAAGCTTATGCATGTAATGTATCACTGCTGTAGGTTAACAACAACAATCGGTTGCACTTAGTTTAGGAAGTTTATGTTGCTTGTGGCAAGTGGTGAGATATTTATACAGTTTTGCAGGTTTTTGAGTATATTTTTATTCCATCTATTGAACTTTGATGAATATTTTTCTACTGATTTTGTTCTGATTATATAGCATTTTCTAGAAAGCCACAATTGGTAAATTTTAAAGTTATTCCATAAAAGGAATTATGAGTCATTCTTTAAATCCTCCAAATTAAGAAATCTGGGTCAATAGATATACAGAATTTATCTTCTTATCTCTTCTATTACTAAGAAAGAAGAGAAGTATAGTTTAAGGAAATTGCCTTAATGTTTCACAGCATACAATCCATTTCAATACTCCATATTATGTTGCTTCCTTTTGTTTCACCTTTATTTGACCTTGAAGTTTACAAGTTGAAGTGGATATTAATGATCTTTGGAATGGCTAAAATAAACAGAACACAAAGGTGATGAGAACCCGTAACTCCCTAAACTATTCTTTAAACTGCATAGTTTTGTTTTTAGCACAGGAAAATGCTGTATTGGCTGTTTATAATCAGATGAAACATTGTAGAAATGCTGTCTGCTGAGATATGTATTGAATGTGACTGCATCGGTTCAAATATATATAGTAAACTTTGTTGCAAAAAAAGTAAATAATGTTTTCTAAGTAAAGTTTCACTAAGTTCTGGTATTAAGCTGTTACAGAAATTCTGTATTACTGGTCTACATAAATAGAATAGAATAAGAGGATTTATAAATTAATTTTCTTTTCAGATACTCGGTGTGTGTAAGTGTGTGCACATTTGTGCTGACTTTTGTTATGGTGAAATACGATCCACAGATTACTTTTCTGCTGTCTTGTATTATTTTTCTGTTTTGGTTTAATGCACACTGGTGTCATTGGTTTACACTATTACTCTTTGATACTGGAAGCAGGAATGAGTGGATTTGCATTACTTTTCAATAACAGTTCCATGTGCAGCTGTATTGTCTCATGTATGTGGCTATTAGCAAGTAAAGTTGACAGATGCAGAAGTGTGTAAGTTAAACCTTTTGTCTTTCTGAAGCAAAAATCTTCTTATATGGGGGTTGGAACTAGATGATCTTTAAGGTCTTTTCTAACCCAAATCGTTCTATGATGCTTTATGTATCACAGCATATATTTGTAAAAATATGTCTATATTTAGATCAACATGAAGCAGAACTGTGGGTTACGACACTTGTCCTTGCAGTTTTACATGATGCTTGATTTGAGGAGGTGTTTGATATAACTTAAGACAGTGGGTTTAGCAAGTGATGAACCTGCTTCAGATGGTGGTTGACCACAGTAATCAGATTTGTGTACATGTTCTATTTTATAAGTATGGCCATCTGTAAAGGTAGATATATGAATGTGCCAGAAAAGTTAAGTTTCTCTTTTTTTTTTTTTAAATAAAAAAAGGACAAAATATAGAATGCTGTGTTACCATTCTCTTTTATTGGGAGGATATTTCCTTCTCTTTTCAATCAGTTTCTGATGTGAACTGAATCCTTGCCAACCTTTTAATAATTAATTCTTAAATTTTATCATAATTCAGCTCATCTGTAGGAACAAAAATATGTCAGATTTTAAGAATCTGATTTACTGTCCATTATCTGTATAGGGGGGAAGGAATTCAGCCCCAAGCCAAGAGCTATAGGCAAACAGTGCTGTTGTGAGGCAGTTGGGGGTTGCTGTATTGCTTGTGTTTGTAAGAACCTCCTGAACTGTTTATTTTTAAGTTCTGCTGTGCTCCACTGCTAACATGGAGCGTATTTCGTCCGGTTTGTAGTATAGTGGTCATGGTTTTATTGGAACACAAAAGTTTATATGAAACATAGCTGTTTTGCAACTTAATATTATCTCAAAACAGCTCTTAAAACATCATAATTCTTTCACAATTCTTATCTGTTTGAAATGAGCTTATGATTTTGTATGTTCTCAGCATTTTTCAGTCTTTTGCTACTATGTCCTTGAAAATCTTGTCCCGTACTTTATATACTTTATTGCAAGATGAACTGAAACTTCTCTCATGATGCTCAGTAACAAATTCAAAGGATGCTTTCTCATTCCTGTTAGTTGCAATCGTTGGTCATGTCTGGTGAATCTTATTTTCTCTTCTCCTAATAGTAAGTAACAGCCAGTTTTATCATCTTGCATTGGAAAACAATTGCAAAATGGCAGCTTGTGTATTTTCTGCCTGCTGTTTCAAAATAAGGGTTTTCAAACTGATTGGTGACAAAAGGCTGTTATTATGAATCTAGTCTATATTTAACATTTAACATTTTTCTTCTGTATCTTTAAAATTACATTTTTTTAATTAAAAATTTATGCTGCTTGTATATTGCAGAAAAGTAATCTAATCTTATAATTTGATATTTAATTTTTTTAACATTTAAGGAATAATAATTTGGTCATAGAGATCTATGTTCCCCATAAGCGTGCTTTAACAGTACAGAAACATTTATATATGAGGGAATGCTCCTGGATTGGATATAGTAAATGGGAAGTATATCGCATAGGCAATGCCTCTATTTTTCTTTTTTGGAAAGTTCAATATTTTACAGAACTAAAATTATAGAAAATTCTCTTAGGTGACCCTTTTGTAGCATTTTATTTATTTTTTGCTCAAATATCTCATGAAGTAGTGAAATAGCTTCTGAACTTTGCAGTGCACTTTGACAGATTAATTTCTCATAGCTTCTTCCATTGTTTTTTTGTAGTGTGATTATTGCTTTAAAATTACTGTTTGCAGTGTAGAAAATGCAAATCTCAAAACCTTATGCATTGTTGAGGCAGAAAATTTGGTATTTTAACAGCACTCCCCATGACCTTTAGTGAATCCATTGTTTTATCAATCAAATGATGCTAGTATGAGTTAATTAATTAATTTGATCTTGATGTGACACAGCCTTCCCGGAGTATTTGCAGAAAGGAGGCAGAGGAAAAAAGGGTCTGTATAAACAACACATGCAGAGGCTGAAGCTATCAGCTTGCCATTAGCCCTTTATCTGAGAGACTTTTGGCATATAAATCAAACAATAACCTCTCTGTTTTGACTCGGTGCCAAAGTACACAACCACAGTTGAGTCTACAGCAGATTACGCCCACCAAGTGGCTTGAGGGCTTGGAGTGAAACTGGGAAATAACCGATAAATTATTCAGGAATATATTTGTGTTCTTTAATGTTGGCTGTCAGACTTTTTTTTTTTTTTGGCCATTTGCATGTTGTAGTCATAAAAACCAGTACATGGAGGGCATTTCAGCAGACGTCTAAGTGAGAGTGTGAGAATAATGTTCTAAGCTGAATGGCTGCAAAGAGCTTATTTTTAAAAGCTGTGTGTGTTTTGCCATGTTGCAATATTTTTACTGACCTATGATGAGGATGCTAATATCCAACACTCCTGCAGTTTTCTGCAAGCACAATACCAAGATGACATAGTTTTCTGTTTTCTGTTTACCTTTTTCCTAAGGTTAGGATGGATTGGAAAATAGTTCAAGTTCCTACTGTCCATGAGACACATTTAATTAAACTGAGCAGTTTTGCCAACCATATAAAATGTCATATATAAAAAACCCAGCAGAATTAGTCTGCTGCTAGGAACCATTTTAAGACTTCAAAAATTTGTCATTTTAGGCACAATTTACATTTACCTGAAAATAAACATTTTGGGTTTTTTTTTTGTTTTTCTTCAAAGAAAGCATTGCTGCATCTTCACTTGAACACACATTGGCTAGCCCACCAAGTGCTTGCACTGGGGGTGCACACAACATCTGCACAGCAGTGCTAGAGGTTGAAGTCCTGGAAACTCTGGTAGCTGTTTCTATACAGAAATATTTTTAGAAGTTACATTAGAGCTGTTTAGTCACTTTCAGAAGGGTGAAATGAAGACCAGCTTCTTTCTCCAAGCCTAACTGTGTCTGGGCAGTGCAGCAGTGCAAACATCAGCTCTTCTCATTGCTGCGGCATCCCTGCAGAGGCTGTTCAGGAGAGGTTGTTCCACATTGATGCTGTTTGGTTCTTTCCATGGGGGTTGCTCTGTGTGTGGAGTAGGATGCAGCTACGGGCTTGGCTGTCTCCCCACAGTTGTCGGGCTGGCTCATGTCTTCAGGAGTGCACAATGTATCTGGTGTAGCTTTGGCACAGCTCTGCCAGGGAATTGGAGGAAACAGCCAGGGAATTGGAGGAGGGCGGGTGTCTCTTGGTATGTGGCCCCTCACTCCAGTCTTGTTGCCAAATTGTTGCATCTTATGGCAAGCTTTTGCTTCTCTTCGATTTATGGGTATTCAAATGGCTTGTTGCCAGCAATGGATTTTTCCTTGGTAGTAACAGTCTTCTAGCCACTCTGTTGTTTTTTGTAGTGCTGTGCACTTAGTGCGGTTGTCACATCTTCTCTCAACAAATATGAGTTACTGTAAATGATGCGTTGGCAGCTCAATTACTGTTCTTTGCAGTTGCTCACTTCAGGGCAGCTTTGTGGTATTAATGAAACTCTAATTTAATCTTTATTGAATTTTTCCCTTCTCCCTTCCTGTTGTGAAAATATAAACGCATAGCTGAGCTGTAAACTATACAGGCATAAGGTGTCTCTTATGTTGAGACTATAAAAATTTTCCTCTTTTTTTTTTTAAATCTGCTAAAGTACAAACACGGCTACTTTGTCATTTCAGATGGTTAATTTTGAAGCCCACTCATTGTTTTCTGTCACTTGTTCAGAAACAGTGTCAGCAAGCTGCTCTTTGGATCCCATGCTCTTTGCCAGGTATAGAAATAAACACATTTGCTTACTCTTCTTTCCTTAACATTGTGCTTGTATGATGTCCTCCACCTGGTGTAGGTGCAGGCTGGTGGATGCTGTGCTTTCACCTGACCCCAAGCGGTTTGAAAACAAAACTGCAAAGTCATCTTTTCTTTCTTGATTTGAGCTGCAGGAGATCTGGGAAGGGAACTGGATGTAGATACTGCCTTCTAAATTTGGCCTTTGAAAAAGTTATGGAAGACACTCTTGACCCGTTTTTCAGTAAGCCTGGGGGCACTGCAAGGGTTGCATGTAACTGAAAGAAAAAGTTTGTTATGCTGGTGTTTTATAAGCAGAAAACAGATGACCTGAAATTGTCCTGTTAGGCAAAGCAGTCCAGGCAAAAATCCAGTAATAGATAATGTAGGTGTCAATTTATTCTATCCTCCTTGACTGGAAAATAGATCATAAAATAATTTGCAATAGCTTGCCAGAGATTACAGATGTGGTTAGTAACTTTGGTGATTATAGTATGCTACTTTGACAAGAGTGTTTAACTAGTTTCCATTTGGTTAATTATGCACACTGGTGGAAGACATACATCACCAAACTAATATTAGAAATGCAAAATGGGTTAAGAATGGCCTATTGGTAGATCTCAAAACATAGTAATAAATGGAGAAGACAGTCGTTGTATCAATATATTTTCTAGTACAGGTTTATTGCTTCTTGACTGTTTGCTCATGCATTAGTGATGTGGAAGACCATATATTAATAGATTATCAGTAAGAGACAAGAGCTGGAGCAGTAAGAAAGTAAATACCTTTCTGTACTAGAGGTGTGAAGCAAGAGGTGCATCATTTCAGCCAAGACAAAAACTGCAGTGGTGTGCTTTGGACTCCTACAGTCATAAATGTCCTCAGCTTTCTATCTTTGCCTTTGGGTTTGCAACTCCATGGACTAAGTGCTTGATTTTACCGATTTCCAGACTACTACTTTCAGCTTTGTAGTATCGCACCCCAGTGCCACCAAACTCCCCCTGTTCTCCGCAGATGCATTCAAAATCAGTAGCTTTGAGACTGAGCCTGCTGATGACCACAGATATGGACACTTCATCTGTCAGATAACCATGGCAATATTGTCCATGAAGGACAGGACCAGACTAGATCAAGCAAATAATTCTAACAAAATTATTTTAACAGATGCAAAATTGGGCATTTTATTATCAACCTGTAAATGTCTGGAGCAAGCAGATTAGTTTAGGGATCTAAGCTGTGCTTAAAAATAACCAATTTTTTTCCTATCTGACTCGCTGCATAGTCCCACACGGAAGGTGTTGCCAGAGCAGAAGAGGGTGCAGTGGGGAATGGGAGCACAGTCCTCCCCAGTAAGTATTGCTGAAGCTAATGTGCCATCACCAAAAGCACTAGTTACCAGACTGCACTCTTATTTCTGCTCAAGGCTCTGGCTTGGTATCTTCCTACCACGGAACAGTGGATTTCATTGAGCAGTGTTTCCATTGAGTATTGCACATTTGGGAAGCCTGCTAGTTAGCAACTTCACAGCTAACTTGTTCTACTCTTGACTTTTATTTTTTATCTTTCCCTCTCTTCTGTCTTTCTTTAAAGAAAGTGCGTCTGGAGGCTGCAAGTCAGAGCCGATTTTGAAGTGCCTGCAGCTCTCTGGTCAGCATAGAATGTCCCAGTCTTTCTGACCAGCTTCTCACCAGCACCTGTTTCCTGACACTATTGTCAGCTGATGTCTTGTTTTAGGATTCTTATAACTTATGAGTGATGATTTGGTCATTTTTCCCTCTTTGTCTTCATGATTCAGCTTTGAAAACTGGCATGCAAATACTAGAAGTAGGGAAGTTGAATCTTTTAGGTGTCTAGATTTCTCCCTCTTCCTTTCCAACTTGTTGTTGTTTTAAAGTCCAAATTATATGCAGTTAAATTTTAATTAGTTCTTGAACAGAAAATGGCTCATTAAAAAAAAAGTAACGTTTATGTATGAGGGGAAGAGAGACAATTTCAGTCTGTCAAAAACCTTGCTTTATGTATATCAAATGGTATACCTATGACTAACAAGGGCTTTTAAAAGACTTCGGCCTTATTTCTGGACATAATGTAATTTTTTTTTAATTAACTTCTAATTCATCTATCAGATAAATACTGTGCTTGTTTTTATTATATTTTGTTTTCTGAGAAGGCCTGTTGATTAGATACTATGACCACAACAGTAAAAGGAGGGGACAGGGTATCAAAGCCCCTGTGTTTTAGTGCTCTCTTCTCTTTGTCAGGCCTGCTGTGGCCTGCAAAATATTTTTAATAGAGATACACAGAAGCATGCACAATAATATTTACCTACTGTTGTTGCACTTATTTTGAAGGGTGGCTTAGAGTTCCTGGTATGCGTTGTAGTGTAACTGTAAAGAATTTATTTGTTCTTAAATAAAACGACATGATTCAGGCAATTTCTTTAAGGGTTTTGTAATTCATAAAATATTTTTCTAAAAATCTATTTAGTTTCAGAAAACTGCTTTCAGAGTGCAGCGGTCTGCTAGATAACATGTCAAATCAATAAATAATCCTTAGGAAGTCAAGGAATGTGGGAGGAAGGAGAAATCTGAATCGCATACAAATCACTGATACAGCTCTAGTGTCATTGGACTGGGGTGTTTGGACCAAAGCAGAGGAATTGCAGATGGGAAAAAGAGGAGGGGAAGGGCACCATGACAAGAGCTGGAAGGCAGTCGCAAACAAATGTCTCACCAAAAGGGAAAAGATAAGATAATATTGTTTCCGCATGTTAGAAATCTCTAAAAGGAAAATGTTGCAGTAACTTCTCAGATCAGTCAAGAGACAACACCAGGGCCCTGTACTGTGTCCTACAGACTTATTCCCAGCAGCTATTCTTGTCTTGTCACTAATGAAGTTAAAGAATGGAGAGTTGTTCAAAGCAAAAGCCCATTCCGAAGGTGTGATAGAGGGGGAGTGGGAAAAGTGCTTTCAGCAGAAAATTTACAAGTACTTTTGTTGCTCTTTTCCCCTATTATATTTTTTAAAAAATGACTGAACATGGGAACTGTTGCTTTGTGTGGATTGACCTAGTGAATTGGCTACATATGTGAGCTATTAATATGTATTGATCTCATCCTGTTTATATATTGTTTCATATACGATACTTAAACCACTAGGTATTTTGCAAAGCAGTGGGAAGGAAAATGGCTACAGAAACTTAGATTACACAGAGATCCAAGCCTACAGGAGTGTGGTTGACCCTCATCTGCTTTTAGGCTGTACCACAGTTGTTTAGCTTTTTGCTATTTTTGGTGTGCTAAAGTAACCCTCAGGGAATGTGCAAACTTCAGTCTTTGGGATTAAAGAAGACCTTCTGTGGCTAAAGGAGGAAGAAAGAGTTTACAAAGCAAAAAGCAAACCTCTCTCCTGCAATTTTGCTTTAGTGCATTAGTATGACTCATCTTTACCTTTTTTTTTTTTTCAGTTTAAAATAATTAGTTTGTTGTTTTGAATGGGGTTTAATTGTTTAAACTAGGAGCAAGTAGAAGTACCAGCTGAAGCAGGGACTTGTAGTGGTGATTATACAAGTATAGCATACGTTGCTTTCAAAGACCTTGCAGCCTACATTTACAGAACCGATCAACACATGGTATGGAAAGGGAAAGCAGCAAGCAAGGAAAACAGGCATAGAAATGATGCAACCTTATCCACGTACATTCTTTTATTGAGGTCTATAGATGCTTTTGGGATTAATTTTCCACACTTTACTTTTCCCTAAATATCCTTACCAAGTATAGGAGTGAGAAAGATGACACAGCAAGAACCTCTGCAAAATTGGGGAGACTTTATTTTGGCTTCCATATGTTGTTTGTTTTCCCTCTTTTTTTAAAATCGTAGCTCACAGTGTTTCTGTTTACATGAGACCTTGCTTACAGTGACGAAAAGAAAATGAGAACAGGTTAAAATCTTAGAAAACAGAAGCTTGACTTTTCTTCCAAATAGGAAGAAAGTTCTTTTTAAAACTAGCTTCCTGCTGGTTTAGGCAGGATTCCTAATAACTATAGATTTGTGTTTCAAACTGCATGTTCAGGAAGGGGTTAGTTAACAGCTGTAGCAGTGGCCTCTTGCAATCCAAACCTCAGGCTTGATTGTAAATGACAGAGAGGCACCCTGTGAATGTGGTGTGAACAGGACCAATAGGCTGCATTTAAAAGTGATGCTGGGTGGATAGGACTAAATCATAATAATTTATTAGAGCATCTGTAAAAATAGCAGACCCAAGGATCCAAAACTTAAGGGAGCATCTAGTTGCTTTGGAAATCTCTTTCATATTTCTTGCATTACCACATATTATAAATTGGACTGCTTTTTCTTGTGAGGAATCCCCTTGGAGCTGCTGCCTGTGAACGGTGTGCAGCATCGGTGCTCAGATCACACTTGGTGATGGAGTAGAGGGATCTGCTGCAGATGTCCTGGCTGCTTTGGGATGTGCTGCCTCCTGCCTCCATCACTGGAGGAAGGAAGGTCACATTACGCTATGTGAAAGAGAAATGGAAAGACTGTGTCAGGTCACCTGATTTTTCCTATCTTAAAGCATGGCAATAGAATAAAATATGCTCTTCCTATGCAGTTGTGGTTTGTTCAGAAGAAGGGTAACTCAACTTTCTTCCCACGATCCTTCCGCCCACTCAGGCTTTGACAGAGGATGTGGCTTCCTGAGGTGACAAGGAGTGGGGCTTGGTGATCCTCTTACCTGGTTTTGGAGATAGCACAGAATTGCTAAATACAGCCCTGCTGTTGCAGCAGAGCGTAAGCACAGCTGCTTTGTAATGGCTATCAAATGAATTGTTGGGGGGGTTATTTTCCGTAAAACAAAACTTGTTTTGCCATGGTTATAAACATGTTGTGAATTACATCAAAATGTATTTATGAGTTAAATGTCTCCTGAGGAAGAAAACAGAGGGAAGCTTTTTCTTTAAAAAAGAAAATAAATTTTAAAAAATCCAACACAGTTAATCCCAATGTGTGGCTTCAACCCTCAGGCAAGGGTTTTTCCTCCTTCTTTCCCCCCAACTGAGAAAACACTGAATTCATTCAAAACAGCAACAAATGCAGTGTCCTAGAGGAGACAGAAGACTGTCAGGGAACTGAACACAGATGAGCCACACAAATTCCTAATTTAAGCTTAGCAACGGCAACAGTAACAAGGAAATCTCAAAATACAGAAACCATAAGAACAATTACATTCTGCTATGAATTATTCTTTTTGTGTAAGGAGAACCCATGAAACCCAAAGTTATGGTAGTTCATCAAATCATACCAACAGTCTTCAGCATTGGAGGTATTGGTTTTGGGATTTAAACTCTCATGGCAAGTTAGAACCCATCCTTTCCATAGCTTTTTGGTAACTGAAGAAGTTTGGATAGTTTCTGCTGTTCCCATGGTTGAACAGTAGTGGTTACTTTGAGGCTGACATGCTTATTTATTATATGAGAATTCTAATACTTTATAATTGGTAATTAAGATTTCTTTTTCCTGTAAAATTGCCACAACTGTTCTGCTAAGAAAAATCAAGCTTTTATATCACTTTATTTTTGCTCGTATCCTTCCTACCTTAGAAGAGTTACTAAGTAGAAGCGCTCATCTTAAAATATAAATGTTGTCTTAAGCTTACTCCATTATTCAAGCAATGTTTAGTGTAACCCTGTCATTTACTTGTAGTGATCCAGCTGCCAAAGCTCTCTGGGAGTCCTTCATGAACCTCAAACAAAAGGAAGCTGTGATGGAGGCTAGGAGACACCTTGTGGAGGCTGCGAGCAGAGAAAATTTACCTATTAAGATGAGCATGGGTGAGTAGTGTGACATACTCTTCTCTACATAGTGGTGATGTGAAAGATGATGACAGTATCTCTTCTTCCACTTAACCCTCTCAGGGAATACTCGTCCCCATCCTTGTCAACAGATTTCAGGTGAGCGTCCTGGCTACCATGGGATCTTTCTGGTATATAAATAAGAGGCTTATTTTTTTCCCTTTTAAAACCAAAAATCGTAGAATGATTGAGGGCAGTGGTGAGGTGATGGTGTTCTATAATGTAGGGTTTTAAAGGCTTGTAAATGGTTAGCAGCGCTACTTGCCTTTATTCTGTGAAGCATGAGGATTTGAGTATTCTTAAAGTCAGCAAGATTTGTGTCCTGAAAGCAGGCATTTAAATAGCAGCTGATCTGATCAAAGTTGTTATGCAGATCTTGCATAAGATTACATTATCTAGGTAGCAATTACATTACATAGATAGTGGGGTTTGTGTGAAGTAAGGCTGCCTGGCTCAAGAGAGTTTAAGCTGAAAATCACATCTGGACATTCTTTAAACCTGAATTCCTCAAAATATTAGAGATATAGATTATAACATAATGACTTTCAGTAGCTTTTCTAGAACCTCATTCTCACTATATATTATATTGTACTCAGTGAAATGCAGGAATTGACATAATGTTAGGCTTATAAAAATGGGTATTGCTCTGTACCACAGTAATTTTTTGCATTTTATGTACTATTTTAAGCTGAATTTTTCATTGAGAGAAAGGTCCTTGTGGAATAGGCTTTTATCTGGGACTCCAGAGTAAACTGCCAAGATATTGTAGGATTAGATGTACAGCCAACACATGAACTTTTAATAACTATAACATTTCATATATTGTTTGGTCTCTACAAATACCTAGAGCGTGCATTCAGTAGATCATTAATCAGAAATACTAGATCTCTGCAACAGTAATGCTGTAAGCTGTTTTAAAGAAATAGAAAAGGAGCAGCTGTGAGAGGGCTATTACAAATTTGTCTGAGGGAGGTAAGGCACAGTAAATGGTAAAATCTGGTTTAAACTATCCCTGATAATGTGTTTCAGTATCCACCACAATACCATTAAGAAGCCCTCACTGTTTTTCTACTACATATGCCTTAAAGATTATTAATGTTGAAATTCAGGTTTGTTTTAAAAGTAATTATTTCCCATCTTTGAGAGGTAATAATCCATCTACCACTTTTGCTGCTTTGTATGAATGGTTAGATCAGCCACCCTTTCCTCCATGTCCAGTGAAGGCTGCACTAACCTGGTTCTTAGTAATATTAGCTGACACATATTAGCTTCTGATGGCAACGTGACTGTCTCATATGTAGGCCTGATATAGTGCTATGTAGAAATATTTAAGAGTAGATGCAACAAATTTCTGACACTATAGTTCTTGAGACGTTTTTTTTTTGAAGTGCATCTGTAATTTACTAATGTTTATGGAACTTCGTTATTTATTTTGAATTGTATATTTTGCTCTACAATCACAACCAGTTGTTAACTTTGTAGTTAAATTTTGAAGGGTGATTCAAAACTTGAGGTGGTCTTGTAAATTATAAACAGGGATAAAATGAGAAGACAGGAAAAGAGGGCACTACAGTTACCAAAATCAAAGCTTCCCATTGAGCAGGAACGTAGAAAATCTGAAACTCGTGCCCAGATGTCATGTTGTCCAATGACACATATTTATTAATAGACTTTTTAGTACAGATCTGCATCTGTACAGCGTTCATTGCTTTTTCATTGTGCTGCAAGATATCTCTTTATAGGGAAGCTGAAAATTGTGTTGTTTATTAATTGCTTCTTTTGTAGAGAAGGAAAAATTCTAGTGGTCTGTTCTGATTCTGATTGCTATGTTTAGTCAAAAGGCTTTTTGCACTGTGGCTGTGGTATAAGGCAACACTGGCTGGAAAAACAGGAAATACTTTTGCTCTGCTCTGTTCTTAGACTTTTTTATGATTTTTTTATGATTCTACCTCAGGTTCTGTCTATATCAGAAGATCTCGGTGGATTGCACACTGTTTTTTCCAACACATAGAGTATTTTCTGAGTTTTTTTTATGGCCCTAAGGAGACTTTTTCTAGCATGAAAGTTGCCTCTTACTCTCTTTACTAAGACCAGCTGTGTCAGATGGTATGAGTATTTTCCTTACTACTACTTTTTTTGCTTTTCTCTCCCTGGAAATAAGGAGTAAATTACATTTGAAAGCAAAGCTTTGAATTCCATTTGGTGTAGCTGAGCCCTCCTGCAGTGGCCACCTGCCTGAAAAACTGCATCACGTGTGACACTGGCAGCATGAGAGCCCTGTGTAGTGATGAGAAACTCAATCCCATCCTGTTTCCATATTTTCAGAGCAAGGAAAATAAACTCTTTCTGTGTTTTGAAAGGCTGCTCATTACTCCAAGGTGTGCATGTGCTTGCCTAGGTTTCCCCTACAAGCAATGCTCCTGGTGACCAACTTTCCTCTTTCTTTGCCTGGCTGCATGTGGCAGGAGCTCTGACAGTTTTGGGAGGACACACAGCTTAAAGTTTCACTTTCTGGTGTCTTCCGAATGTGTCCTCCTCCTCCTGAGAGGGAAGGAGAGTAGGAGAGCAGTTGGAGGGGACGTGTCTTCTCCCCAGTATCCCCCAAATATCTGCAGGCTACTGGAACTCCATCTTCTCCCATTGAAATCAGCAGGGATGGAGAGAGGAGTTTTGAGAAAGGATAAGAAAGAGAAATAAAGGAAATCAACAATTTTGGCCACATTTTTTGAGTGCTGCTTTCAAGTGCTCTTGATTTGCATATATTTTATTAGTTGTATCAAGAAAAGGGGTAGTAGGGATGTCTAGAAGTCCTATCAACTGTTTCAAAAGTGTTCAGTGTAGAAGGAAAGTGGCTGGAGATAGGATCAGCAGAGCTGGCAGCCTTTTGTTGAAAGTGTTGGTGGATAGATTACTGGAGCAAACCTAGTTTAAAATTTAAGGCCTTGTCCATGACATTTGTAAATAGAGCAGGATTCTCTCCTATTGCTGTAGCTGTCTCATACTCAGGTTTTCAGGTGAGGCCATTAAGTGATTTTATACAAACTTCAGGGAGTGACGTGGGCTAGTAAGTGGTTCAGAACTGTACACTGCAAGTATTTTGGAATCATGTTTCTTTTTTAAAGATTTGCAAGTCTTAGGAAACCACAGCGCAGAGGAAGACAAAGTACCAAGTGATGGCCCATAAAACCAACTAGAACACAAAACAATGGAGCTACTTTGTCCTTTCCTTATGAAACTAAATGTGGGCTGTATAGCTGTGCAGCATATTTGATTTTCTGAGGTCAGCTCTGGATAAGGCAGGCAAAGCACTGTGCAGAATTCCAGCCAGCATAAAGGCTTTACATGTGCTACATCTGGTGTACTTATTGTTTAATCCATTCCATCCATAAATACATAACATAAGTATATGTTTTTTGAAGATGTAATTTCCTGTGGAGTTTAGTAATGCTGCCAGTATTGACTTTTGGTGAGTATTTGTTTGGTATTGCTTATCGTGGGTATGCTGACATTGAGCCCTTTCTTTACAGGATGCTATAAATGCACTGAAACCATGTTACTAACATAGTATTTACATTGAAGTTTGCCTTAATCCTTTCAGCTACATATTTTGCAAAACAGTAATGCATGTAAACAGGTGGACCTGTCTTTGGTAGAAGTCCATTTGAAATAAGGGCATTAAAATATTTTATATATATATATATATGCACACACTCTCTTTATAAAAACAAACAAAACAACTAAGAGTGCTTTGAAAGAGCTACATCAGCTCCATTTTGCCTCTGAGGTGATTTCATTTGTGTTTTGGATACCCAAATGTATGCTGATGAATATCTCGGGAAGAGAAATATTTGCCAAATTTGGAACAAATATCCCATTGTGTAGGTAAATGTGTAGGTGTAAGTTATTTTTGCATAATGAAAATTCTGAAACTTGTTTTATGTAAAGAATTAAGTTCCTTTTGAAAAGCTCATTGGAGGACAGTTTAGAAGATTGTCAGAGTAGCTTTCTGGTGAGATTTATAGCATTGTGCTAAATTCAAGTGAGACTGTAAGTATTGGAAGGGGATTACTTCTGCTCAGCTCTTAAAGTAAGTGACTGTAAGAAGTTCTGCTCTGAGGCAGCAGCCTGACTTACAGTACAGCAGAAAGGTTGCTGTTTTTTCCATTTCTCTACTTCCTGTTCTCTTCTTCATAGGTCTGATGCATATCCTAATCATCTTCTGAACGTGGCAGCCCATGAATCTCTTGTTGAAAGCTTTCCTATTAGCATAGTATTTGGCAGTGGTAAAAACTTTGCGACAAATGTTCTTTTGTGGCTTTAGAAACACCCTTGCTTTTCTGTTTAAAAAGAGCACAGTAAACCTTGATAGACTCTGAATTCCTTTATTGTGTCTTTTTACTGGCATGGAGACTGATGAAAGTCAAAACACTGGTATAGTAACAGACACAAAGTGCAGTGTGCTGTTACACGAGCTCTTGTTAATAGAAAAAAAGCCTTTTGGTTTCTTCCCATTTGAACTGTACAAATACAGTTTTAAAAATCAAGCTCACTACAAAATTAGCAAAGCCTTGAGCTTTGCAAAGTAAATAGGACTACTGTCATTTTTCACATGATCTGGTTTGTATGAGTTGAATTGAACTCTAAAATTTTTTTGGGTAGAAATGGGAAGATCCTGAAATTTTAGCCTAGGGATATGAAATAACATTTTGAGTTAGAAAAGTACCTTAAAACGGACAGGAAAACACAGTTGAATACTTTTTTTAAAAAAAGAAAAAATAGAAAGAATACAAAGAACAGAATGTGCAAATTTTTTTTTTTTTTTAAATGAGGGGTTGCATTGGACTGTAACAGTGTTTAACATGCTATTTATGTTTTATGAGATCAATGTAAAAATATTAAATATTCAATGCCATCAATTTATGGACTAAACTTTAGGGCTAAAAACTACCCATCAGGAAAAAGAGCAGTAAGAAAGTATGTAAGTACAAACATATATTTTCAGATAAATCAAGTCTAATAGCCAACCATTAGGACAATTCTGTGATAGAGACAAGTAGTGGGACAATGTCTGTCTGGGCTTAAGGTCTTTACAAAGAAGTAGAAGGCAGATTAGTGTTGCAAGGCTCAAAGCGGTCTTTGGGGTGTTTGAGCCCCTTCTGTGTCATATCTCTGGATAAGTAATAGGTACTTGCACAACAGCTGGGCTTGGGAGATGCTATGGCCCCCCATTATGCAGAGAGGAGATCAAATTGTAGACTGGTTCTTGAGATATTTATGTACATTTCTCTGTTCCCTCATTACCTGATCTCCAAATCCATCAGGAGAGCAAGCTGCAGAATCAGTGATACAAGCAGCCAAAGTCTCCCTCCAGACATCCATACAAAGCAGGAAGCTTCCCATACCAACTTGACCGAGACAGGCCTGGCTTAGCTTGGAGGGATCCCAGATCCCTGATGGAGGGTCTCGCGAGACAGGCCTGGCTTAGCTTGGAGGGATCCCATATCCTTGATAGAGGGTCTCGCAGTGCTGCTTCAAGGGCCCGCTGGTGTTCTCATGGTACTTTTCCAAGGAGAGGGTATGGTGCTTGACTCAGACCTGAACTCATTCGTTGCACAGCCTGGATCCTGAGCAGGTGGTTCCTGAGTTAAATTAGTCTGCTCTTCGCCTCATCAAAAGTAACAAAGTCCTGCAGTGTGGGACTATCTAGCCAAGCAGATTGGGGTTTTCCAGCCTGTTGCAAGACTGAATTTCTGATTTCTCCCTGTAGTGCAACTAAAACCGTAGTCTTGACCTGAAGTAAATGTTCCCTATTTCAGTGGTGGTCAATATAGCAGATGTTTTGTTGCATCATTCACCCCCAGAGACAGAAAGGCCTTTTGTTTTACAGAGTGCTCAATGCTTTTGAAGAGTTTGAAGACTTTGGAGTGTTTCTGAAAGTTTGGGGTCCATTCCTATTGGGTGGGCTTCTGTATGGGCCTTTGCATTCCCAGGGGAACATGCTTTGAGTATAGTGGGGTTAGGCTTTCCTTGATAACTCTTGATGAAGACGGTCATTCTGAATAGTCACTACCACATTGAGAACTGTAGAAAGAAATTTGTTGTCTGTTTCACCTTGCAGTGTTACACCACAATGAAGTTCAGGGTTGAGTATGATCAGTGTTCACCTAACTAAATAGATCCCATCTTCTGATAGTCATCTAGTTATGTCAGCCTAGGAGATAGAGATGTTGCTCCACATTGCTGATGTGCAAAGAATAGCTTTCTGTTGTTTTTCGTAAGCAACTAAACTTTTCAGGTCATCTCTGTAACTCATCAGACATAACGAAAAGGTTGAAGGATGCTGATATTCCTGCCAATGAAGTTCTCTGGTTTTGGGGGAGATGTGATAAGATAGCTGAGATGGAGAGCTGTTCAGGAGCAGAACAGTTTGGTTTTCATCAATAAATGACACTGCATTTGTGTCTAGTGTTGCTTAGAAGCATCACCAGCTGTAGAGCCATCTTTGCAGTAATCATTATGCTTCTTTCAAAGTTGAATGCTGAATTCAGCAAAGTGGTGCATCAGTTCCTTTTTCAGACTCACCTGCCCATACATACGGTAGCATACTTAAGAACACGAAACAGGTTGCTCGAAAGAGAAAACAGACATACTTTGGAGTAACAATAACTATGTGAGGTGTGATGTCCATGTGCATATTTTGCTGTTTATCCTCCATTCCTCCTTCTTCACTTTAGTCCATATAGGTTCCTAGCAGTGAATAGAGTGCTTACTGGGGTTGGAAATTGTTGTTACTGTGAAGGCAACAGTGTGGATGAGGCTTGGTGGTAGAGATGAAGATAAGACAGTGGCAGAAGACCCATTTTGAGAGCATAGATATGCACCTTTTCTTATCAGACGCCTCCCAGAGAAAGAATTCTGTCAAATGAAGATAACTGAGAAGACTTGGCAGAAAATTTGCCCTGTTTTATGAGTGTCTGCAACTTAATGTAGAATGAGCAGTGTAAACAAATATGGATGAATCGTAGAATATTTTTGGGTTGGAAGGGATCTCTGGAGGTCATCCAGTCCAACCCCATGCTGAAACCAAAGATAGCTTGAGAGTTAGACTAGATGTGTTGGACCTTGCTCAACTGTATTTTGAGTATGTCCGAGGCTGCCAGTTCCACAGCCTGTCTGGGTACCCTGCACCAATCTTAACCTCTCTTGGGGAGAAAATCTTCTCCTTTATGAACAGTTTGATTCTTCACTTGCTGCAGTCTGCGGCCATTGCTTCTTGTCCTCTTATTGTGCACCTCCTAGAATCATAGAATGCTTTAGGTTGGAAGGGACTTTTACAAGTCATTTAGTCCAACCTCCCTGTGGAGGAGGACTAAAAAACCATTTTTAGTGTCCTTTCACTGGACCTATTCTAGTTGTACTGTGGAGCCCAGAACTCCATACAATACTCCAGATGCTGTCTCACAAGTACTGAGTAGAGGGTTATGTGTCAGTGTGTGTCAGTGCTGATGCCTTCTAGTACATGGTTTGCTTCCATTGCTGCAAGGACTTAAGGCTGATTCATGTTCAACTTGACAGAAGCATTTAATCCTGAATGTTAAAGGGATTTAGGTCACAGATCCACTATTAGACTACTGCAAATGAAAGAAACATAGGAGAAGTTGAAATAAAGGCTGGGGGGGAAAAAAAGCACTTCATAATTACTGCAAAACAGCATGTTGAATTTGCCAAAAAGATTGCTAGTGTCTACAGGCTTCTATGAAATGGCTTAGTGAGTGCTATTATTTCTGCAGCTGAAAAGAGAACTGGAAACCGCTGTGCCAGAAATGTTGAAAATATTGTGCTAGCAAAGAATGAATTTTAATCCTCCTTATTGGACTTTTGCTCAAACACTGGAAATACGTAAAAATGATGGGATTTCTTATGCACAGTGACTTAAGCTTACTGTGGTTAATTTTATTTGTTTTATTTGAGCAAGAGCTTGAGGACTGAAAAACAGGTACTAAGGTAAGTCCAGACACAGATTGTGACTCTTTTAATACCAATGAGTTTAGCAGTGAAGGAACTCTTAACTGGTAAAGCGGTGCAGTACATTTCATGAGGAAGAACAGTCTAGAGCGATAAAGGCAGCTGTAGGTAGCTGAAAGTTCTCGCTGAGCTTTGTTGATCTCGTAGCTGCTTAGCCGACTGAGTCACTGTTTCTTCTTTTAAACAACTTCACAGTTTCATTCCTCCTGTCTCTCACCTTTTTCTTCTCCCCCCACCTTACGTGGTTTTTCAGTAGGTTATGCTCCTTTATGACTTGGGGAAAACACCACTTCACATTGCTTGTTATTTCTGCACTGGTTTGTCTGTCTTTAGGTAGACAGATATCAATTTGACTCCTGAAGTGCAGGTTTTTCTGGGAAATGTCCACACTAAAATCTGTCTCAGTGAGGAGAGAACAGAGGAAAAAATGTTAATAGAACATCTGTGTAATTTACACATCTTATCTGAAAAAAAAGTAATTTGAAATACCAAATGTTCATCATAATTGTTGAGATAAAAATAATGGTGTGGAATGTGCAACCCCACTGTGTTCTCCTACTTCAACAATAGCTACAGCTTTTGGGAATGTGTTTGGAAGTGGTCCTGGGAGTTAAGAAGTTCTGCCTCTGGTTAAAGGAGACATGCCTAATTTAGAGGAGGCAGCTGCAATAGGTAATATGAAATGCAGTCATGACAAAATGAAATAAATTTTAAACAATACAGGTTAACAGATGTTTTCACTCAAAACTGAACTTACTCGGAACAATATCAGAAAAAAAATTAGAAGTTTTATGAAGCATCATGTACTTCCTCTATTGCAATATGCTTATTTGGAGACAAAATTTCTCCCTCAGTATTGTTAGGAAGGTATTCCTTGCAGTTGACTGTAAGTGGGTTTTTGCTGTTCTTGTTTGGGAAATTGAGTATTGCTTAGATTTATTCTGAGTGTTGTGGGTTGTTTTGGGTTTTGTTGATGATTTGGGTTTTTTTGTTGTTGTTGTTTTGTTTTGTTTGTTTTTAATAACTAAACTACTGCATTATGCATCATGTGAATTTCCCTTAAACAAGACCTGTAATACTGGTACTACTCACACTTAAATTAAATGGAAGATTTTAGTTGGCTCTGAATTAGCAAGTACCATGTTTCACTCTAAGCTCTTATTATTTTTTAAATTTTTTTTTATTTTATGACTTAATATTCTTGCAGAAATAACAGTTCCTAGGTTAAGTTAGATTACCAAGTTGCAGTAAAGGTATTTTTGTCTCTTGCTGTAGCTTTGTCATTGTTCAGTGAATAACCAACTGCATCCTAAATAGTCTCTTGAGGTGTTAGGTGGGTAAGGGTTCAAGTCCCAATAAAATTGGTAAGTGTGTCATATTTGTGTCTCATATCTCATTTACTTCACTCTTGACTGCTGTAAAACAGTTGGCGGAGAGAAGTGAAACATGGAACCCTGTGCAGTGATGTTAAACAGAAATACACTGGTAGTGTGTAATCTTTGATTAAATTGTAGTTGGCACATGGATGCAGGACTGTTTGGCTATCCTTACTGTTCCTTTTAAGAAGGGAGTGTAGTGACAATAGTCTTTCTATGTGTCTGGAATTTTTGGATAAAGTGTCTTATCCCCATCCCCCCCCTTGAAATTTCAATTTTTACTGTAGACAGTAAACCCAAACACTTAAATATGAACTTCTGGCCAGGTCTCCTTCCTTGTCTGGTTGTGATTACAGCTGAAGATAATTCTTAAAAATTTAAAAGAAAACAGAAGTGTGTTGCTCTTGCAGGAGTTCTCCACATACATAATTTCATTATTTATATTCTTTGCTAATATAATACTGCAAAGTTTGTATTAACTTCAGTATGAAGTCTTTTTATCTTAGTGTAAGTACTCTGAAAAGCCTGTATTAATGTGGACTTTCTCTAGACGATCTACATAATGTTCACAATACTTGGGAGTAAACACCAGAGTACAGATGAACATTTTGTTAAGTTTTCAAACAAAGATTTACATTGTTATTGTAAATTATATTGTACATTGTAAATGTACATTGTTATTAATTTGTACACTGTATATGTTTAAGAGGAAATAACTGTTGGCTAAAAGCTTAAAATTTTAAATAGCATTTACTTGCAAATGTGTTTAGTTTATTTTAGGGTGTACTTAAAGGATTATCACAAATGTGAAGCTCCATTCCCAATACTTGAGCTGTGCTTTACAAAGCTGCCCCGCTTTCAGCCACCTCGCCGGCCACATCAGTACCTAAAACTGGGCAGCCTTCTTCCCAATTCCTCTCCCACAGGGGAAAGGGAAAAGGGAAATGAGAGAGACGCTTGCAGGTTGGAAACTAGCACTCAAACAGCTTTAGTGCAACAACAATAATAAAAGGAAGATAATAATATTAATAAGAAAATAGTAAAATATATACAAGTATACAAAACCCAATTCAGACTCCTCTGATAACCAAACACCGCTGTTGATGCTGCAGGGCAGATGCAGGGAAGATGCCAGGCTGGGCTCAGTGGCAGGTGGGGGCTGGGCTCTGGAATACGTGGATGGATTCAGGGGTGGAGAGGCAGGTGGGGTCGTCCCTCAACATCGCTTATCAAAAAAGTTCCATGACTCTGGTGGCCTCTGAGCTTTTGTACTGAGCGTGACGTGTGGCATGGAATACTTCATTGGCCAGGCTAGTTCACCTCTGCTGCCCGCACCTCATGGTAAGCGGACCCCCCTTCGCCAGCAGCTCTGAGATGGCCTTAATTTCCATAGGAATAGAATCATAGAATAGTTTGAGTTGGACCTTAAAGACCATCTAATTTCAACCCCCCTGCCGTGGGCAGAGACATCCCACTGGATCAGGCTGCCCAAGGCCCCATCCAGCCTAGGCTTGAACACCTCCAGGGATGGGGCAGCCACAGCCTCCCTGTGCAACCTGTGCCAGTACCTCATCACCATCATAGGTGTGAGCCGTGGCCTCTCTGCACACCAATGGCCATTACCTTGGTGAGAACTGTCAGGCTGAAAAGTCAGAGAAAAAGTGTTCTGCTTTAGCCCAAACCAGAACAAAAACTTATAAAAGATTTTTAAAAGACTGTCTTTTAGAGTATTCTGACCATGGTTCATCACACAACCTGTTAAGATCATTTTTATATTCATTTTGACATATTAGAGTCCCATCAAACAATCTCCTTTGAGAGCAATCAGACTGTTAGTAGATATAATTAATACTTTGAGTTTTAAAATATAGCATAATAGAAATAGACTAAGTTGTGGAAATAATAATTTTATTTACATAAACTGTGAATGATGGATCTCTGAGTTGAAAACAGATGTTAAGGTGTAGTTAATTTGATTAAACGGATTAATCCGCTTTTGAACAGATAACAACTGCTATCTGATCTTTTTTTCAGAAAATAGTAACTAATATTGTTTTGAGAAATGTCCTAAGTAACAGTACTTCTTCATTGTCTGGAATCTGTAGTGAATCACAGTGACACAAACAATTTTTACATCAAATAAACAAATTGCTCAGGAAAGGTTGATATGCTTCTTCCAGGTTTTGGTTACCCACTAGTCAGTTGTAGGTATAAATCTGGATCAGTAATCCTGCTATATAGAAATTAGTTACTGAATAATGATGCCATTTCCTGAAACAAAGTGATTGTATTGCTAACTTCTGTTTTCTGCTAGAATTTATTTAGGTTTTTTTTTAGTTAAACACCAGAGATTCCTTTATTCCCTAAGCTTAATTTTATTTCTTGGTGTTGTTGACTTCAATTATATCTTCTCAGTCTTGAAAGGAAATATGTTTCAGTTTTGAATTTGAAGTTTGGTTGGTTGTTTTTTTTTTAAGAGGCACTATAGTTGTAGACTGTCCAGTTGTGGTGATCAAGACATGATTAAAAATGCAAGAGCAGGTCTCTTAAGACTCTCTGAACCTAAGTGAAAAATAAAACACTTTTTTTTTTTTTTTAAGTCCGAGAAAAGGAAATTTACCACAGTTGCTGTTTATTTATATCTGTAGGGAAGCAGCCTGGCTGGAAATAAGATACAACTTGCTGTACACGTGTGTTGTGATATCTTCATGTAATAGGGTCTGCCACCCATAATGACTGTGTTTGACATCAGCAAGAGAGTTCGTGAATATGGGTTGGGAGATGTCAGTTCGGATGACTGATTGACACACAGTGGAAACACATGCCACTTGCATTTTGCTTCAACACCAGGGTAGTTGTGGACATCAGCTTTGTGTGTCTGAGGAGATGACAGGAAGGGCTTCGGACTTTCTTTACAGTAAAAAATTTGCAATTGGTTTAAAAAAAGGGGGGAAGCAAACTTGAGGAAAGTAGTTGGCAGTGATGTAGAAGTAAAAGAAGTGAAGTGGCACTGAGAATGGCCCATCCTGAGAGGCTTAAACCAAAGACAGAGTACATGCCGGTGTGCTTGCAAATTCTCTTAAGTGTAAGAGGTGGAACGTGGCAATATGTTGAAACTGAGTAGCTCGCCCAGTGCTTTTTTCCTGAGCATAAAGTCTCATCATTCCGTCTCACAAAGGATGACTTGTTACACGAGAGACATGGTGAGTTACATATGTACATACTTGTACATCATAACGTTTTCCATCCCTATTTATTTGCTTACCACCCAAAATGATTGTTAGGGTATTCTCAGCTGCAGAAGTCTTCCAAAAATCATCAGAGAAATAATGAGCCCTGTGAATAATGTACCAAAGAAGAGCAGTGACCTCCCTCTCTCTGGGACAGCCTGCCAAGAACACAATGAAGTACTCAGTGTCTGAAAACATATGTCTTAGTGCTAAATGAGGACATGCACAAGCCACCTGAAGTCCTTTGGGCACGTTATTTTAAGACAAACAAGTTAATTCATTTCTGCAAGAAGTTTAAAGCATTTGGGAGATGATTCAACCAAATTTGCAGATTTTAAGTCCCTTTACGGTCACAATGAATTGCTGTTCTCAAGGATTACTGTTTTTTCGGGGCTGGAAACCCTCTGGCTGGTACTTGCTCTCAGTATTCATTAACCTGGTGGAAGAGGTAAAAAGCAAGTTAATAAAATATGACTGTGACGCATATTTGGTCAAGATTAAGAAGGGAATTTGAGAAACTCTGGTATGCCAGTATTAAATTAGAAGTTTAATATAGATGGCAACCCCTAGGAAGTTTAATTGTGGAAGATAAGATTTCACCTATTTATTCAAACCATTCTGAAATTTGCTTTAATATTTGGGAGGACAACCAGAGAATGTTGTAGGAGCTAGCTAGAGATGGTTGTTATTTTCTTGTTCACACTGATTTAAGTGAAAAGGGGAAAATGAATGGTAGAGTGCACAAAGAAGGAAATAATGTGTTGAAGTGGCCATGCATTTGAAAACAAAGCTCTGAAGGACAAAAAAGAAAAAATTATCAGTCCGTATTGAGACATCTGAGTTGCTAGTTATGTTTGTTAAAGCTTTCCAAATGTACTGGGAAACTTGAAATGGTAGATCATCATAACTGGAGTCATATTTAGGCATCTGCATTTAGGTGCTTAGAACTGAAAATATTGATGATTTTGTTAGAGTCCTTTAACAATAGCTACATTTGTCCCATGAAGCAGGTTAAGTTTTATTTGGTTTAAGGCACATAGAGGAATTTTGAAAGAATAGTAACAGAACTGATATTTAGACATAGTTTCTGTTTTGTAATAGAAGACTGAGGCTAAATAGGAGAGAAGGCTAAAACAGCATATGACACTTATGTGAATATAAATGATCTATACAGGAACACTGTTAAAAGGATTTAATGATAGCACACACATCTAGTGGTGCATAACTAACTGTTTTTGAGATAACTAACTCAATGCTACAGCTGATGAGATTAAAGCCAAGTTGTGTTAGATGTTCATACTCACATGGGAAGTGTTAGTTGAGCAGTAACTACAATCCAACTTTATTTGCTCTGAGTGTATACCTCTATTCCAGAATTTGCTAAACCTAGTTGTCACCGTTGTCAGTGGCTGCCACGTCCTTGAAAACTACTGCTGTATGCACTTTCAGACATGTGACAGCTGAGAGGCTCTGACTTCCTGAAGGTCCATGACTCTGGAGTGACTTGAGATGCCCTGGAAAGCCCACGACAGGCAGGGAAGAGCTGCTGGCCCCCAGTGTCCATGTCCTGCAGCTATTGCTAGGGTGGCAGGTAGGAACTGGAGTCAGTAAGGGCTGTTGAGGAAGGAAGGCTGGTTGCAGCTCTTTCTTGGTTGCACAGTGCTTCTGGCGGAAGGCAGCGGAAGGCTGCCTCTGTCATGCAGTCAGGGATGTACTTCAGGGGCTGTTTAGACCCCCAAGATGGACTTATGCTGGGACTGCTAGTAAGGGCTTGCCATTTGTGCTCATGCCTGTGACTATGGGGTTATCTGGATAGTAGAACTCCTGCAACAGAAAAGGAAGAGGGTCTTACAAGTGAATATCAGCCCCAGAGCAGATGGGTTTATGTTTGTTGGAGGTGAGCATACACCCTTAGAAGTAAACCTGTGAGCTCTCCTTTCAGCTTCCTGAAAGATTTAGTGCTCTTCAGGTCCAGAGCCTTATTCTGGGGAAGCCAGTCAAACAACATCTCATACTGGCCTATTTCTCATCTCTCCAAAGAAGTAAGGAGTAGCTGGCATTACTTTCTTTATTAACAATTTAAGGACGGTATGACTTTTGTAATTAATTAAGCAGAAGGTGAAATAAAATTATTTTTGTGGCACTTGCTGTTGAAGAGCGTTACTGAAACTCCTAAGAAGTGCAAAAAGCATTTTGAATTAGTCATAACATCTGGAAATTACACTAACAAGGAGACATAAGGGGCGGTGGCGTCCATCCTGCTAAATTGCTCTCACGTGGCTTGCAAAGTATCCAACTCCCTTAGCAGTACTGTTGCCCAATTGGCTTTGTGGAATATGAGAACTTTCTACATTCCTTGCAAGTATCCGGCACTGGACGTGATCAGAGGCAAGCTACTAGGAGAGAAGTCTATATTCTTAAGACTGTGGACCAGGAAAACCAGTTTATTTGGAGTTTTTCAGCCCTCTATTGCCTTGAAAAAGCTCGCCTGTGGACATAAGTGTGCCAGGGTCATTTTTTATTCATGGTTCTGTCAAGTGAAAAAATGGATCTCAGCAAAAGTGCTTTAGCCAGGGAAGCTCGAACTTTGTTCTTGTATAAAATGGAACTAAGTTTAAAGCTGTGTGTATTTGGCGGTTCCTGTCGTCTTGGAAAAGCATTCACTTATTTATTCAATTGGTCACAAAACGTACTTTCCTCTGTACTTGTTTTCGTGTCCCTGTGGAGATAATTAACTAAGTGTTAGATGAAAAAATGAGGACTGTATGTTTGGAAGAGCAGACTGATAATTCTGACCTTTGCTCCTTAGACACTTCGTTCATCCATAAATCTTTACGTAAAAAAAACCCACAGCCTGCACTTTGGGTTTCTGAATTTAAAAAATTTACTCTACCAGTAAATATATCTTAAAAAATAATTATTTTCTTGAAGCAATGCCTACATTACACTACACAGACTGCAGCATTAATTTAAAATGGAAAAAAGACGACAGACTGTGGAATTGTGTCTTGATGTCTACAAATGTGCTTTGTCTAGTTAACTTTTTGTTTAACTGTTGAGGTGAAAGCCTTTCTGTCCCACATGGACTACTCTCACTACTCAAAACCAGATTTTTGACAGATCTTTAATGTCAGTCCTGGTGATTTCTGCCTGAGTATGACTAACTTGAGTCATCTGCTTTACTAGTAGAATTATTTCTTCCCTTCAGTCTAACTGTACACATCATCATTTGTGTATGTAGTATTTGTTAACTGTGCATTTCCTATATCGTGTAGTGTTGCATATGTTGGTAGTCAGAGCTGCTGTTTTCATATTTAAGAAAAAATCATTTTCTTTTTTTTTTTTTAATGCAAGGTACGGCTTTTTTAATTTAAAAGTTAGCAAAAGCAATCTGTGGTTCTTTTGGGATCTGCCCTGAATTCTTGCAAATTGGAGGTGGAACTCAACACCTGCATGTTCCAATGTGTTTGCAAACTAATTATCATAGGTGTGAAGGATTGAAGGGAGCCATTTGTATTGAATTAAGTCTTGTAAGCACTTATGCAACTGCTAATTAGACACTCATTGAACAAGGTTAATATATTTGCCTCCACTGTTTGAAGATTGTTTAATACAGTGATATGTTTCTTAATGTCTTGTGTAAAGATATTCATGCTTTATGTCCATTAATTTCAGTACTAATATTGACCCTTAATGTAAACATTTTTTGTGCATTTTTACCGAGATCCCTGTTTATTTCCAGATGGGCCAGGGAGCCCATATAACCCAAGCATTCCTATTTTGCTTTCCTCACTTAGGTTCTCTGCCCCCTAACCATTATAGGAGACTCTCTGTGCATGCGGCACGATTGAGAGTTAAACTTCCAGGAATAGGTATGATTTGAGCTGCACAGAGTGCTTCAGGAGGAGAAACTTTGTACTGAGGCATTTCTGTGGCTTTGCTTTTAGTGTAACTGTATAACTTGGTATGGGTTGTATCTGCTTTTTAACAACAAGAAGGCCTGGACATTATTTCTTTCTTCTGCCATTTCCAGCTTTTAACTCCCAGTTTACAGCAGATGCTCTTACCATAGCCTCAAAATGCATAGTTTTCCACTTTATACTGTTAAATTTCATCTCACTTACATTAGTCCAATGCTCAAAGCAATCCAGCTGTACCATCTGCTCTTCTTCCATATGAATGGTGTTTCACAACCCTGTAACAGCACCCATTTTGGAACTGTTTAGTATCAAAAATTGTTCTATAAATATATACATGCTCACACAAGCACACTCTTACTTTATCTTTTCTTTTGATGTACTACTGCTTCTCTATTGCACATTACCTGTCATCTACTTTTGGAAATTTCCTAGATATCTTATAATTCTTCTAATACTAGTATTTTCCCCCTTAAATTTGGTTATGGCATAATTAATGCTATGCTAAATCTGTATGCATTATAATTAATTCATTAATTGGTTACATATCAGTTTGACATGATATTCTTTGATAGATGTACTTTGCATTTTAGCCCACTTTCCTCTGTGAGGTAAGGTATTTTTTTCTTGGACATTTAGCCTCAAGCTTTTTGTATTCCTAACATCAGGCTAATAATGTATCTAATTTTCACCAACTGTTAGTTTTCTATTTTCCTAGTCTGGCCTAGTCCCTGTTTGCATGCCATTTTTATCCTCAGTTTATCAAATTACTAAAATACAGAGCTCCTTCTTCACACTGACTTTCATTGTTTCCTGGATGGAACTGGCTTATCAGTAGTGAGACTGGTACCTTGTCCATCATGTTTCTGTTACTTCTGTGATGTCCAGTTTCATTCCCTACACTATTTTTTTCATTCTATTGTCCGAGATTCTTGCATTAGTGCACAAATACTTTTTTTATTCTAACTAACTATTCACAGTTTCTAAGCCAAATTAATTCCTGCAGTACCTGCACTGTTGGTCTATCAGCATTACTCTTTTCCTTCTGTACTATCCATCCTCCTGTGTTCTACTAACTTTTGAGTTTCAGTGTGAGACTTACCAGTCACCACCATTCTATCCTCTCTGCTGTACTTAGGAAGAGGCATGAAGCTTTGAAATGTGTTTTTTTTTAATGTTGCTTTCAGTAGGTATTTTTTAAATCAAGTACTGTATCATGATTTATTGTTATTGACAGAGTTTGGGATAAATGTACCTGTTCTACGTATGCTGCGCTTGATAACCATTAATGGCAAAGATTATTTTCCAGACAAAATGGAATTCCTGGTGTTAGTCCAAGAAAGGTTATCAGTACTTTTACATCCCTTAAGGGTGGCTGAGGTCATACTTCTCTTTCTTCCCATATCCAGGAATTAGAAAATGATGAAGTGCTTTGTCAGCATGATGTGATCCTTGCAAGTCAGACTTTGATGCTCTCACAGATATCTAGCTATGCACAGGTGTAGGTTTGGACCACAGTATGACTGTGATGGAGCAGGAAGAGAAGAAGAGGTCAGGACAAGACACTTAGACTACAGTCCTTTCTGCCAAAAGTTGCCATTTTCTGACTGTGAATCTCTGTGTTTGCTTTCGAAGAATTAAATGACAGTTGAAACATGATGATGTGGTTGGCATCTATTCTTGATTTCATAGGACCTGTCTGCCACATTGTGGCACAAAAGAATTTGAAATGGCAGAGGGACTTTAAAAAGAGTCTGGTAGAATTGGGATTAAGTTAAATTGAGTCTGTTGTGCTGGAACCTCCCTCTGTGAGCAAGCAGCAGGGAAGGTGGTAAGGGTTTCTGCCTCGGGAAAAGTCTACTGGGACAGTCATATTTATCAGTTAGCAGTCCAGGGAGATTGCTGTGTAGAAATTGGCTGGAACTCTTGAACTGTGGATCCAAGTGGTTTCATGGATATTTTAAATATGACAGATGACATGCTGCGCTCCTCAATGCCAATGTGAGTTTTGTTAATGACTTGCTAAGGTCAGAATTTCATTTGTGTTTACTTGTGTTGGACTTTCTTTTTGTGATACTCCGAGGATGGGAAAGAATTTGATTGTTTATCTAAAATGGTGCTGAACAGATCTCAGACTGATCCAGTGTTGCATCTGTATTCATTTTCACAAGGGACGATATGGAACAAGACTCTTGAATTTTTTTTTTTTTTAAATTCAAATCAGAAGTCTCGTAAGCCCTTCCATTTTATTGTTCCATATGAGGGAAGGGCTGGCAACTTCTCATTTTCTCAGTTGAAAAAAGTTACCAGATTTTGAATATGCTACAGTGTATCAGGACTGCTGTAGGTAATACTGCAGTCTTAACAAAGGTATGTTGCAAGGTATCACAGACTGACATTTTCAAATCACAGTGTAAATCTGCCTGACACAGCTTTAAAGAAATAAAACAAGACCAAAAGCTCCAGTATTTAGTGTAAAAACACATATGGCTGTGGTTGCTGTTTTAGCCTATGTGAGCTAACTGTGGAAGCCTTTTGTCAGCTCTTCGGACTAGTGAGTGGTGTCGGTTTGATTTGTGTGTTAATTTGCTGACTTTTCTGTTTGATGCTTTCTTCTAAAATTCACATAAAGAGCTTGTGTGATTTTGCTTTACATAGCAGCTTTCCCTAATCTAAATGGTCTTCCAAAGACTGCCCTTGTATCACCGAAACTAAGAGAAAGTGCTTTCAACATTTATTCACTGTTGGAATAATTTATTAGCCATTTATATGATACTGAGAGGATAGAGGCAGATGGAGAGCCTTGTAAAGCGATGATATAACCAAACACAGAGAAGAAATACAGTAGCAGTCTTACAAGCTCTTTCCCTTGAGGAAAAATGCTGAATAAAATGATTAGTGGTAAAGCCGTGAACCACCTAGCATTAGCTAAGACTAGGGCCTTTCTGGCACCAAAGCTTGTCTTGTTTAAGTTAAAGGATTGTTCTCACTCCATCTGACATGGTCCTACTCTTTAGGTCTGGTTTGCTTGAGGAGGATGAGTTGTTACCAGCAGAGACTGCCAGGAACCAGAGAGCAGCCCTGGACTGCATCTCAGTCCAAACTTGCAATTATTATGGTATTTTGACATGATTTTTCTTTGCGTGTTGGTGGTGTGTGTGATGGCCTGTGATGATTTTCTTGCAGCAGATGAGGTACTATGGACCTTCTTCCCTGGAAGAGATTGCTTCTACAATATAGATTGATTTAACAGTTGAGCTAGCGCTTCAGTGTTGAATGGAGTAACTGCTAATTCTGTATTGTTTGCGTGGCCTGAATGATCCCCTCATATTCTTCTATTAAGGAGAGATCTACTGGCTAATGTATGGGCACTGGGGTGTGTATTTTCAAATAACTGGTGAAATTGTGCTACACTTACTGCATATCAGAACTAGAGTCATGCCTTAGAAGTGTCCCTTCTAAGAACAGCTCTAGAGAACAGTCCATTAAATCACTAATATTATCTCTATTTTTTAAGTTAACATTGATCAAAAATGCACTGTTAGGAAGTGGCTGGAGGGTGTGGATTTTGTGGAAGGTAAAAGGCTCACAAATTCCCTTTGAACTTTTGAAAAAAAAAAAGAAACATCAACCATCTTTTAGAAGTAGTCATAAAGTATTATTTCCCTAGCTTAAATTAATGTCCCCTTATGTCTAAAACAAAAAAAAATGGCATTAGCCTTTATGTCAGCATCTGTTCTGTAGTGTTAAATAACTGCCATACCACAATTCATGGATGTAGTAAGTATTTGTCCTGACCTGTTGCTGTATATTGAAGCTCCCAGTGATTGCAGTGAAGCTAGGATCAGGCCCATGGTGGAGAGAGCCTCCAAAGTTCTCTATAAATAGTTCACTATAATTTAAGGAATCTAGATTTGTATTTGCCAGCACTGAATGCTGTGTCCTGTTTTCTTTTCCACAGGCAGAGTCACCCCAGAACAGCTCAGCTCATACATTCAGCTTTTCAGAAATAATTTCAAAGCTTTGGAGAACCATTGTGGTCTTCTACAGCTTGTGCTGGCCACAGTCCAGACTTTGAAACACCTCCAGACTTCCAAATGGGACAACTTCCTTGCCTTTGAGAGATTACTTCTGCAGGTACATATTATGTGAATGTATTTGACCTAAGTAAAAATGATGGGTTTCTTTTTAAATTTTTTGAATTCCCATTGAATTCTGTCACTTGTCTTTTTTATGAAGCATGTTGAATATTTGCTAAAAAGCTGTTCCTTATTGCCAAACTGATAAAAATAATGGGAACCCACATGGTTAGTCTTTTATTGTTTTGTCTAAGAATAATTTTATAAACAAAAGGGTAGACACCAAAGGTGAAGTACATAAATAATCTGAACTGGGTAATGGTTTTGCATTTATATGAAATTTCAAGGTGATATTACTTTTAGCATTGATGATGATTATTATTGCTACCAGTCTGAAGATGCCTCTTGGAGTAACATGCTGAATCAAATGCCAAGAGGACTTTGTTATGTGAGCATAAGACCTGTGTAATTTACTTGGCAGTAGGAAATTGTTTAGGGAGTGTTAGGAATGGTTGGACTCGATGATCCAGTGGGTCCTTTCCAACCTGGTGATTCTGTGATTCTGTGAAATGCCATGCAACAAGATGCCAAGGTTTCTCTAGCTCACAGCTGTTATCTACCCTCAGCTTTTCCCACCACCACTTTTTTTACAGCATCCTGTAGGTGACCGCAGTATTATTTACATACCATTTTGTATCACATTTGGATTTCTCTCAGGAAATTAAGAATTAGTGGTATATTGAACTCTAGATAAGCTTTGGACAGGTACCACACAAACGAGGAGTTTTTCTAAGAACCTAGTAGAGTTAATTTCTGCAGAAATTCAGAAAAAGCTCAAAACTTTTCTCCCTGTGTTGTTTCTTCTGCCATTGTGTTGTTTTTAGAGGAACCATCTTCTGAAATCGTAGCAAGACGCAAGTCTTCATGAACTAATTTCTAATGAAGTTACAGTCAGCCTTCAATGAGTGAAGTGTATAGTGTGGACCTCAACTTAAAACAGATACTAGTTATGTAAAATTTAGCTGTCTTTGTCTAGATGTCAAAAGCAAACCAACAACCCGACTCTCCCTATAATCTCTGGCAGCAGGATATAATCCCTTCTCCTTTGAAAAGACCCAGACCATACTTCATATATTAATAGTCAATGAATTTCTGCGACATTTGGGGGGCAAAAAATGTGAAACTTGAATAGTAGCAAATTCTTTTCTACATTAATTTAAAACTATTCTCTCTTGGTAAGACAAATATATTTTTAATAACATATGCAGCCCTCTTTCTCTAGTTAAGAAACAAACACATCTCAGGTTAAATAACTATTTGCAGCCATTCTTTGGTTTGTCTGGGCTGTAAAGCATGGGACTGACAGGCTGTAGTCCCCTTTTCTCTCCTGCAGTGACTCACGTCACATAGCTCTTCTCAGAAGCTGGCTAAAGTTTCATCTTAAGACCAGTTCAGCTTTAGAATCAAAATAAAACTGCAAGCTCAGCATTGTTTTCACAACAGCAGACAGTTGCCTATAAAAAAACATGCTGTAAATCATCAAGGAGTGGTAAAACAGTTGTAAGAAACAAACAAACTATAATTCATAAAGAAGAAATATATAACAAGCACTCTCATAATTTTAGATGGCTTTTAGATTATACCCGCTGCCTTCCACCCTTTATATTAAGGTAAAATGTGTCAGCCAAAGCAAACTTTCTAGGCCAACATTTGTGACTGTTCCTTAAGCACACATTCATTTTCTGTAGTTTCAAACAACTATTATTTTGAATTACACAATCCGTACAGCATGCATCCTTTTTACTGACTCTATTTTGAAGACAGAGTCTAACATGCGTTATCTGCTTCTGAGCACATGGTCTGCCTCTGATCTGCTGACAGGGGAAAGAGGGAGACTAAAATACTAGGAGACCTGGAAGACAACAGTGATATTCTTATTTACAAAACTCAGCTAGGACATTACATTGTGAATGGTTAGCACATAGTATGCTGCACTAGACTTGATGCCATGGTAGTTTATTTCAGCAGTACTACTGAGAAATTCTTTAGCATAATTGTTGTGTTTCAGTTCTTAAAATGTCCTCAATAAAAAGTAATTGTTTCAATGCGAAAGTAGTATTGTTAGCATTACATATTGGAACCACATAGAAGATGACTGTTTGTGAAAGATCTACTGGGAGTAGTATTATTAGACTCAGACAACATAGCAATTCTAGATGTCTCACTGATGGATGCATGTCAGACTACAGTTGATGCCAAAGAAGATAACCCTGTATAAACAGCTTGTGTTAGAATTCTCAGATTTCCCCAAAAAATAAATCTGCAGAGTTTTGGAATTTCTCTCATTACTGGATCTCTCTGTTGGGTCTCATGATTCACTGCTTAGTCTACTTTTGTGTTTTTCAGAAAAACCATATTGTTGACATGAAACCTTTAGTCTTTTACAGCGAAGAACCTCTTCCATTTTAATTCTTTTTACTCCTTGATTCACTTATTTCAGTTGATTCTGCAGGTACTCAGTTCTAAAAATGGCCTGATAGAGGCAGAAAGAAGCCCACTTCCACTATTTTATCACAATTAAAGATCTGTAACTATGTTTTTCAGACCTATGTTGTCTCAATAAGTTTTTCACACCTTCAGTAAGGAAGTTTGGGTTTGACTAGAAGTCCACTGAAAGTCAGTGCAGCTGCATGCTTACTACAGAGCTGTCCTCTCCTTAACAGGTATGGATGAATGGTCTGAGAACATAGTTGGATTTTGATGGGATCATCGCCTTGACTGCAAAGGAAAGAGGATTGTGTCAGGTTTAAGAGTAATGCATCAGAACGATTCATCTTGTCGATCATAAGTTTTCTGTGTTCTGCTACTCTACCTCTGCACATGGTGGAGATTTTACTATCCAGAAGTTTTCATTACTTTTTGAATTGAAACAGTCTATCCTGTTAACCAAGATGTCCTACCCCATCGTATTTACTTTCTCTTGAGGTCGTCTTTCTATTTTTCTAACTTTGACCATCCATAGAACAAGTAAGTGGGAAGGGGAACACAAGCT
This sequence comes from Cuculus canorus, assembly GCF_017976375.1. Classification (NCBI taxonomy): domain Eukaryota; kingdom Metazoa; phylum Chordata; class Aves; order Cuculiformes; family Cuculidae; genus Cuculus; species Cuculus canorus. The sequence goes on along the minus strand of NC_071404.1, from coordinate 29,292,685 downwards.
GAATGCTGTACCACACTGCCTGCATCTTCTCAGTATTTCTTATGTCACTGCCTTGTTTTCCTTCAAGTAAGGATTTAAAATTTAGGGAGGTAACAGAAAGTAAGAAAGTGTTGTCACTCCATACTTTTCAGCTGTGTTAGCTTTATCCCCTGTTCTCCTCAAATTTATGACTTTTGTGGAGGTTTATTAAGCAGTAGAGGCCTATGAAATACAAAAGCACAGGAAAAAGATCTGTCTCCAGAGTTTAAACAAAATGTGACACCATGAGAGAAAAAATATATTTGTTGTTTTTAACATATACTATTCACATATTCACTGAGCAGGGATTTCTACCTGCAAACTCTGTTTAAAAGTACCCAGCAGCAGTAGACAGCGTGAATGAGTGCATAATGTGGCCCAAGGGAAAGTGCAGTTGCTCTGTGAATGGTAGTGTTCTGAAATTCCCCAGGCTGAATGCTACCTCTTACAATTGGCTTTGTCATTCTGGCATAATCTTGCCTTCAAGATTTAAGAGTAAAGTACTTCTCATACTGAGTAATTGTCTATTTTATGAGTAGTCCCATCCATTTATATCCCAGGATTAGAGTTTATTCGGTGCAAGCCAGTTTATCAGACCAAGTTTCTAAAACAGCATATAGAGTACTCAAAGTGCATTTCCTCCCAAAAATCCACAGATTCTCCAAACCATTTAAAATTCTGCTGCTGTACTGTGGAGAGAGATAGAAAATGAGGGGGAGGGTAATTCTAAGTTTCTGTAGGCTGCCACGAGCAAAGACATTACCATATTAAAAAGTTTATTCTTAGTACTGTCATTTCTCTGTGGCAGCAAATTCTGGCAACAGTTGTATCATTTGACACTGCATGATAGCTAAAGGTCGGTTATGTCTTGTTTTCAGCTCCACATTTTTAAATGCCAACCCAACTTCCGCTAAACCAAAGGGATTTAAAATACCAGGTCCTGTATGTACTGTATTTGGATCCCATGGCAGAAAGATCCAGTGTAGATGCCTTTCCATAACATACAATGACTAGTAATAACTCAAATTAAAAGAAAAATATCTTCCACAATATTATTGAGATTTCTTGCTTTATTCTTTACCAATGCATCATACTTTATCCAGGCAGGTTTTTGCACCAGGACTGTTGAAAGCAAACAGTTATTTTGACCTCCTCTCAATAATGTCTTCTTTAGGATGAGGACATTCACTTCTTTCAGACATCTGGGCTAAACATTTTAAAATAGCAAGTGTACCAGCATTGTGGTTTTAAAATGACTGCATTGCCCAAAGTAAAGAAATCTGGAAGATTATTAAATTGTTGAGGAAGTAATTGTGTTGGGGAGGGGATTGTTGCTTCTTTGGGCTTTTTTTGTGGCACAGAGTTTTTGTACTTGCTGACCAACGTTTCACAGTTCATTGAGAAATTAGACAACTTCAGCATTGACGTGGAAGCCGTGATGCTACAACTGAATCTCAGTGCTGTTAAAGTTTTGGTTTGTGATGCTGAGTAATGTCACGTAATCTCAAGAGTAATTGGAGTTAAAAGTCATTAAAAAAAAACCCAGCCCAGCAAACCCACTAAAACAAACCAAACCCAGAAATCTCCAACACATTCACAGTTTCATTCTATAGGTGAAAAATTACAATTTAAACTGGGGGCTGTATTTTTCTGGTTGCCTATAAATAGCTTTATGATGCTTATCCAGCTAAAAATCCTTTCAGCTTTCACCTGCTTGAATTGCCTGACTTCTCAGACTTAAAGGCCCTTGAAAACGGGGACAAGGTCTCCTCTGAGCTTGGACTCCTTTTATGTCCCGCACTGTCTATGAGGCAAGTGCCTTGTGGATTGGGCTAGTGCTCCTACACATATCATTTCCCAGCTATGGCATCGGAAATGTCATTAGTGAGTCTGGAAATGGCACGTTCCTAGCAGATATTGAGGACTGCTGTTCCACGGACATGACAGTGCGTACTACCACCTCACACACATTGTCCTATTGCTCTTGGATTAGAGCTCATGATCAGCTTACCTAGGGGAATAGTGTGTTACTTCTATAGTTCTAGTCTCTGCGAAGAACATAGAGGTGGGCACTGTGCATCTCCTAGACGGCTCAGAAAAACAAATACTGTGCTGTAATTCTAATTAGCAAGCAAAGGTAGATCTTACAAGATGGACTGTTGTCTACCTGTATATCAAAGTTGTCATTATGTGTGAATTCAATATAGAATATGTGATGCACCTATCAAACTCATTACCTTATAAAGTTAACTTATTTGTTTTCAAATACTGACTTGGTAATTTTTTAAGTTTTCAGGTTCCTTTCCATTCTTTTTCAAAGCTTTGGTATCATAGGAAAGAGAATACTAATATGTTAGCAAAAGTATCTGGAGTTTTTAGTGTCTCCTGGTAACAATATAAGTGGGTCATGCTAGTGGTGGAAGCTATGTATGCATATTTACATGGAGAGGTCCTGACAGTATAGTATTTTCATGGTAAATTTCCAAATACAAATTAGTTTTATTTTATTTCTGTTTTCTTATTTGGGTGCGGTACCATTTGTCAGAAGACAGATTTTTATTTTTCTGTACTTGGTGTCTTGAGAAACAGAGTACATAGACATGTTTTCAAGAGAAACAGAAACTTCATGCTAGATGGTCATTCCAGTGTTTTTATTTTTCTGTTGGCAGAAAGTGGTTATGAGGTTAATAAAATGACATAATTCTTTCTCTTATGAATGTTAGACTGAAAACTCACAAAAAAAAGAAGTGGAAAAACTGCAATACAGCTGAATATTTTACATCGTAGCTAATGATTCAGTAGCAAGATCTAAATAGCTGGGGTGTTAGCAACCATTCCCTCCCATGCCATGATTCTCTACCATTTTTACAAATATGTGGTATGCATGATTCATTGCTTAATCAAGGATGACATTTTTATTATTTAGTTACACTTTTAGCCATTATAGAATATGGTAGGTTTTGTTCACATATGAATGCCTGCACGGGACCCTGTGCCAATAAATCTGAAAACGTAGCAGACTTTCCCTGCCTAGAACTCACTTAGTTTTCAGGCCTCTCAACTTTTCTGCAGGGTACAGTATTTACTAGGTGGCATTTATTAACTCTAAACTGGTATAAACCCAAAGCTTACGCATGGCTTCAGGGCTGCCAAAGCAAGCAATTTGGTATAAAGCAGTGGGAAAATAGGAAATTTCTCTTGCTCTGCAAAAATAATTCATAGTTCAGCTGTATGAAGACCTTTTTTTCTACCTAGAATAGATTAAGTTCAGTGGCATTTCTTGTTGATGTTATTTATATTGCTTTAGTCTATATGTAATTTATAATTATATAACTCAGCTTGGTGCAATAAATTCTTTTTTTTGTTGGCCTACAATGTTGGTGAATAAATCTTTTTAGAATAGATATTGCAGCAGTATTCAGAATGAAGACCCATGAGGTTAGTTGCCTGTAATTAGAGATGTTATATTAAAAAAGAAATAATCTTGAAATTAGATCACTTTTCAACATAAAGCTACATATGGAATGAATTGTCTTGGTGGGCGTCTTGTATGATACCATGTTGATTGCAAAGGTCATCCTCTGGAATTTGGTACCTTTTGGATGAGATTGCAGTTTCGACACTGATATGCATTCTGTCTTACACAGCTAGAGAATCAAATGTAATTTGATGACTTCTGAAAAGAAAATAGTTCTGCAGCAATTACTTGCTTAAGCTTCCAAATTATTTAGAGTAAGTACTTATTTAGGCATCTGTTTGTTAGACTTGCTCCATTTAAACTGGGAGTTGTTTCCAAAACATGTAAACCCATTTGCATTCAAATGCGTGCGATATTTTTAACTTTACAAGTATTTATCCTGCATAAAATTTATGTTGAATTTTGTGGCCTTACTTAAATACTGGTGTCTACAAGCCCTGAAGCAGCATTGCTTCTTGTAGCTTGCCTCGCGTGGTCTCAGTTCATTTCTTTTGCTCACTCAAGTCCTCTTATGTTCACGATACCTAGTTTTTAACAAGAATTCAGTTATGCTTATATGTTTCCTATACATTTCTGTAAAACAGACCCCTAAACTACTCAACTCCATGCCACAGCAATGCAGGTAAAACAGTTGACTAAATTTGTAGAAGTGATGAGCTGTTTTGAGTGTGCTTGGTTTTGTGCACCACCTGTGATACTCCATAGAGGAGGAGCTTCTTGGTTACAATTTATATCCCGTGTTCTCAGGAAGCTTGGTTATGGACCCATTTCCCAGATTTTACATGCCATAATTAAGACTTCCAACTAGCTTTGTTCAGAAGGATATGTGTGTGTTTGTATATAGATATTCTTCTACTGTCTATATGTGTATATATATATAATTCTTGTAGTCAAACGACTTTTCAGTGAGTAGAATACTCTTGTCAGACTACTTTGGAGGCAAAATAAAATACAGATAGGGAATGTTTTAACATTGTTTTAATATTACATAAATCCTTTGAAAGAAGCTATTTTTACTGACAAAGTATTAATCTGTTGAAAGAAAATGTTTTAAGTTTTCTAACTGGCTGACAAAGGGTTAAAATATCTTAAGTGGGCTTACCATATCACATGAGAGTTAAGAGTATCTTTCTGTATTCTTGTCAAATAAATGTGTTTGCATTTGGTCTGAAAAATTGCAAAGAATTGCTGTTGTGGATCTCATTTATAAATCATAGATCTCCCTCCCTCATCATCTGAAAAAGCTAATGCTTTGTACCCTGATAAGAGTCATAAGAGCTTCTAAAATGAGCACTTAATAAAGAAATGGCTTTCTTAAGTAAACAAATGTCCACACCTATAAAACTTGAAAAGCCTTGTAGGAAGAAGAGGCTAAACATATTAAGTCAATGGGAACTGTTAAATTAATGTTTTATGTACAAACCCAGAATACTTAATGTAAAGTAACACAATGTATAAATGATTGTAATGGGAACACACACACATGCACACTTTATTTTGTTAGAAGTTTAAACAATTAATAGTTTTTCCTTCCCAGATGTCTTTTGAGATGCATATTGATATTATACGGCGGTTCATATCTGTTAGCTCGTGCTTCAGAAGGGCAGCATGATTCTCTGGTATGAACAGTTGACATCAGTGACAGCCCATGTCCTTCACCAGCCCTGGGGTATCCCTGTACAGAGCTACAGCTCTGCCTGTCACTTGCCTTTCTTTCTCTGTGGCTTTTCTCCTTAAAACGTAATATTAACTGCTTACTCGCTGTAAAAGATAACATAAACCGGGTCAGAAGGCAGATGCCCTTGCTCCCTGTCAGGATGCATGGAGTAGCTGCAGGAAGACACTGTATTAACAATATTGAATGACTCATCATTTACTCTTACACACATAATTGGGCTCCAAAAGGCAAAGCTTCTGTGATGTGTACTCCCAGCAAGTCCTTGCTTTGCTGTATGCATTGCTCCACTGACAGCGAGCTGTGTACTGCCTGATTTATATTAATGGCAGGCTCTGCTTTGCATTCTGTACTTCTTAATGAGATTATTTCCATCCTCACCAAGAGAAAAATATCTTTTTTCTGTTATTACTTGCACAGGACAGGCTGAGTCACACATGAAATGTGTTTGTTTGGTTTTTTTTTAAACACTCTTTGAAAACCATAAGAAATGTTTCCAGTGGGCTGGACAAATCTTTTAGCTTATTAACCTGCAGAAAAATGGCATGCACTGTTTTGGGTCAAAGAAAGTGAAGGATTTAAGCAGTCTTGGCAATAGCATCTTATAACATATTTTGAGAGACAGGTACCTGTAAGCAGTGCCTTTTTAGGTGTGACTTCTGTGGTCACAGGTAAGCAGTGCAAGAGTGGCAGATTCCCATAGTCTGTCTTTTTGCCCTCTAACTACAGAAATCCCATTAGTGGTGCCCGTTCATCAGCCTCCTGAGAGACAGGCTAATTGGCAAGATTTTGTTGAGTACTGAATCAAGTGTGTTATTGTAGTGTATAGTCTCTGCTAACAAGCTCATTAATTTGTTGTTAGTAGTGTGTTGCAGGACAGGCAAAGTCTATGTGAATGGAGCTAGGGAGGTAGGCGTCTCTGTGCTCTAGCATTTTCTTTTCTATCCATTTTGTTCATTATACTACCCATAGTTTTTGATAAAAATATTTATTTGGTGTATTTTTTCGATGCTTTCAGTTGAGATGGTTCACTCAGCTTGTCATAGTCTAGGTTTGAAAAGAAAGGCTTTTTTAAGGTGATATGTCGGGTTACCTAATAATCTTAACTAATTTTACCCTTGCTATAGGTTTGGAGCAGGACTGCATTTACCTTTGAGTTTATCTGCATTCACTAATTATATTAGAGCCTTTAAGGAAATGAGCATTGCCTTAATTTTACAGCACAGAGCACAGCATCTTGTTGTGAGTGCTTTACTCACAGGAACTGCTTATCACGGTGGCTGTTAGCTCAATGGCAATGAATCACCTATCAAATCTCTTATCTGCAAACCAGTCTGATAGTGCCAGCACTGTATCTCTGGTTTTGAGTGTGATTGTATTAGTCTGTCAGCTTAGATTTCTTCATTTTTTTGGAGAATATATCTGATTATTTCCTACAGAAACAGCAAAGAGAGAAAGCAGAGAAACAGCACAACTGAAAATTAATAAAAACTTTACTGTGGGTGATATCCAAAATTAACAGTGGGGCTGCCATGTTGCATTCCCTCTGTCTCCCCACATTAATGAATTGCATATTTCACTTTCCACTGGCCCACACACTTCCTGGTATCACAGACATTTCTGGGCACAGGGTACGTGCACAGACATACAGGTGCACACCGAACTGCTTTTTCCCACGGTCTGGGTTGTCTGGGTGTCAGTCAGTCCCAGCCTGGAAAGCAGATAGTCCCACTGGTGTGGTACCGATCCCTTACTGTAAGCCTAACCTCTCGGTTTGTTTTGTGTCCCACAGAATATTGTAAGGGATTTTTGCCCCAGTGGAAAAAATAAAGTTTGGTGAGTCTTGATACACTTGTGAAAACATGTCTTTACGGCTGTTGCCTTTAAATTGCAGCTTTTACCTCAGTCTGCATCATCTGTTCTTAGACATGGAGCTGTTTGAAGGCACAACTGTGTCCAGAATCTGAGACTAATATATTTTCCAAAAGCATTATTTTCAGTTGGAATGTAAGTATATTCTCAATTTGATTTTGCTTACTTGATGAAAAACAAGGTGCTGTTAGTTTTCTTAGCTGTCAGGTCAGCCAAGACCAAGGTGTGGTCTAGGACTTGACTCCTTGTTCTAATTTAAGATTTTTATCTCCTGCCTGGTGAAATTGAACTGGCAGTGAGTTAAAGAATTCTCAGAACTCTGTGCTGTTATTGGCTGTGTTTTCAATGAGAACCTGCACCCCCAAAGGAAGCTACATAGAGTGATAATGTCATACAAGTTGATTTGGGCTCAGGCCAGATATAGAGCCATGGTGGATTTTTGTTCATTATAAATTATGATATCATTGTTTGCAGATGTATAGATTCACGTGATGCATCATTTGCTCACTTAGAGAAAAGAAGGCGGGCTCAGCTCTCCTAGGTTAGAAAAACAGGTCTTGTTTGAAGGCAACATGCTGATTCAGCCAGAAAAAATTTTGTGGAATTTTACCTCTGCAGTAGGTCATGAAGAATAATTTTAAAAATCAAATCTGGTTTGTCAGAGGTGTGCCTGTACTTACAGTCTTGCATCTTCTTGGAGATAACCAGTTACCTCTGCTTAAACAAAGTTGTAACCCTAATTCTTCTCTCTCAGAGAGGTGTAAAATATTAGGATTTAATCAAAGTGGTTACTGCTACCTCTACTATCCCACAGGTATGCATTACAAACAAATGGCTCAATTGTAGCAGGTGTTTCCCAAATGTTCCCGAGTCTTTTGGGGAAAGGGAGAGAAATTTCTGCTAGTGGTTTTCTTTCTTTAGCTTTTCCCTAGTTCGTGTCTCTTTAGCTAAGTTACCTTTTATTGCCATGAAGTTTCTCTGGGGACTTTTTCTAAGAAGACACCTCTTTGGAAGCCCACCTGTTTTACCCCATGGCACCATACTTGGGTACAAGAATATTGAAAGTCAGCATACTGTAGGGAAAAAAGGGGATTTGTGCTGGAAGCTGTCTGCTGGCTGTGGTGTTCCCAGCTCAGTACAGGGTAATGTGAGGGCTGATGTAAGACACACTGGTGTAACAGGACTGCTTCCTTCTCACTTGCCAGCCATCTCCCCTCAAAAAGCAAAAGAAAATAACTTCCTCTGCGCCTTGAAATGACCTGCATTACCTAGTCTGAGTCTTCTGTAGCATTTTCTTCTCTGCATTTAGTCTTTCATGTATTCTTAATTAAAAAGGTAAGCACAGGAGGAAAAATGAAATTTCTCTCTGGATGTGCACCCCTGCGCCACCTCATCCCAGGGTGCAGACCTTTGTGTGCCTTTCAGACAAATAGCCTATGATTCTGTCAGTGTTCCGTCGTGTTGCCTGCAGAAATGAAGGGCGCTGCACACACGTAAAACTTGTACAGTATTTTCTAATGAAATATGACAGCCTGTTTGTGCAGCTGTGTCTAATAAGGCATGAATACAGTTAAATGCTATTTACCTCCTCACAGTTTGTTTGTTTGGAGTATAGAAATGTTGTACATTCACATTAGGCACTTCTGTATAGAAATCTGACTTGGACTATTGATGTGAAGTATTTCATAATTTCATAGCAGGTTAAAACATATGGTTGTAGTTACAATAAATAAATGGCTTAGTCCATAAACCAGTACCATTCAGCACATCTGTCAGGCTGATGTAGGTTCATCCTTTAGGAGAGTAAAATGTAGGTAACAGATAAGTAATAAATGATAGTCTGGGTCTCTGCCCGGGGAAGGGAAAAGTTTCAAATTCTTTTTAACAAGGGCATTAGTAAGGGGAGAGGAAAAGGTAACATGCCAGAGATGAGAAACTGTCCAAATACAACTTAATTCTATACATAAGTTTCTCTTCTGACCCGTCCCTAAGTCTAGGGAAAGTGAAATAGCTGCTAAGCCATAGGCAGCAAAGGATTCAGAAATACTCCGTAGCTTTATCTGACTTGCCTTCACATAGTAGTGCTACCTTTCCTGAATGGAGCTGAAGGATTCTTCTCTGAGAAAAATAAGGAACATTTTCTTTAAGTTTTTTGAATGTTTCTGTTTTTCTCTGAATTTTGTAACCCAGTATTCTTCTGCAACACAGGAACAAAGATAACACAATTAAATCTGGGAAGATGTAGGTATCGTATTGAGTGAGGTTATCAAATACTACAGCGATTAAATATATCTGTTCACAATATTGCTTTTCAGTCATCAGTAGGATCAGTGTGGTTAAAACAAAGTTTCCACAAGTCACATTGGCATGGGTCCTCAACTGCCTTTTTATTAACGGATATTTTAAAAATGGCTGTGGCGTCCCTGGTGACCAGGCTCTCGCTGGTTTGATTTGGTTTTGTTCTATTTTCTTTTGAAAATGTATTTCAAAAAGCATTCATTCTTAGATCTGTTTTAACAGATACAGTTATGAAAAAGCTCTGAAAATTAAAAAAAAAAAAATCAAAAGCTAAAATTCTTGGTATCGTGTACCACTGCCTAATGTTCATTGTCTGTAATGGACAGTTGCTGTAGCTGGGAGTAAGTCTTCTGATTGTGACAATATAATACATAGGAATACATTTCAAAATACATGTTCTTGTACCAAAAGCCAAGCGAGAAGCTTTCCTAATCTTCTCACTGGTCTTAACTGAATTATCCTGCTTCCCCTCTCTGTAGAATTTTCTCCATACTGTAGATTAATTTTCTATCAAGCTTATTTCCTTTCTGGAATAACTCAAAAAATACTCAGTATTCAAGGAGTCAATATGCAACACTCAAGTACCCTGTATTCCACAGTAGATCTGGAGAGCTTTGGAAAAACTCAGGTAGCACCTTCTGTATCCATTTATGTACTGTTTCTTCAGCTTGTATTGGCGAGAGGTTGGCTTTTGCCAGAATTACTGGAAAATTTATGCTGCTTCTCTTGGGTCCCATGGAAAAAAGTGCTGTTTGAGAAGCTACCTACTGCAGGAGAGACATGGTCCGCTGCATCTTTTCATTGCATCTACAGAGATGGCTGCAGATAAACAAAGATGTGAGCTGCTGCTTCTTCAAGGGAGTGTCAATCACGGACATAGGCAAAGTTTTGCATTGTCTGCATACTGGTTTAGTTTCATCTGCTTGTTCGCTGCAGGGAGGAGGTTCAATGTACTGAAGGCACATGTACCAGCATTTAATTGGTAGGAGCCTTACTGCACGCATTGGCAACAAACACGTAGAGTGGGAAGCCACTATGCTTTTCAGGGGACTTAATAGCTGGAAAGTCTATTAGTACTGATTTCACCCAGTTTTTGCAGCTACATGGAATGAAAGCTTTTCTGTATTAATTCAGCCTGCGTAAGGCTGTGAGTTTGAACTCCAAATGTCAGCATCCGCAAATGGTTTGGGTTGCTTCTGTGAAATTAATTGTTTCCTCGCCTATCACTGTTTGCATTTGTGTTTTATCCATATCCTGAGCAAGATCCCTATTAGAAGTGATCACTACTAGAAAATAAATTATTTCTTTAGTATCTGATGAATGGACTTACAAAAGTAAAGATAAGCGTGAAGCAGTGTGCCATTTCTTGTCCTGCTTCCCTTCTGTAAGTCAAGAGAAGTTATGCAGTTCTAAGGCATCAGTAAAGCACTCTTGCTGGGCACTAGTTATCTTTTCCTTTTCCTGCACATGCTGTTCATAGGAGTTTTGTTTTCGTAAAATATGTAGAAGCAAAGGATACTTCTAAATCTTTTAACTCTTAAGTATTTTCAGTAATGTGTGGCAGAGGACCTGAATTTCTTATATGAAAATAAAAAACCTAAACACCGTCTCACAGAGGGAACAACATATTTCATACAGATGGGTTCTCAAACAACGATGGAAACAGCAACTCATGGGTGACCAGATGACCTGTTTTTCTGTCCTGAAGAACTAAAATAATTTACATATTTTTGTTTTAAACACATTTGCATGTCATCTTGGTGTAATTACTGGCACATTGATTCAACTTTATTGTCACGTTATTCTCTCACATTCAAGGGCCACACATGTTCCACATCTGGTGAACACTCAAAAGCTTTTTGAAAAACATCACCATGGTTTTGTTCTTAGAAATGCTTAAGACAAATATCATGCTTCTGCATCTACTTCTGCTGTTGGTTGCAAACAGGGCGCACTGGGCTGTGCCTACTGTCCAGTTACAAAAACACCAAAGCTAACATAATACATTTCCTGTTAACCAAAATGATTAACTGTCTGATTATCGGTCCTTGTTCCTTGCACCAGAATGGCCATGCATCTGTGCACTGGTGAAATCAGAGAGGGCTGCACTGAATATGTATCTGTTTATGGTCACTTTCGTTAGACTAGGCAATGCGGGGGGGAAAAGGGACAGCAGGAAGAAAACCACTGCATTTTTAGGAATGAGTAGGAACCCTCTTTTATATAGTTAATTATGCTATGTATAATCCTGCTTTTGAGGACAACACACCTTAAAAACTGCTAGCATAGTATTCAATGTCAAAAGTCACCAATAAGCTACTACTTAAAACATTCTGGAAAAAAAATGAGTATTTTCCTACAGAACTGTTGTGGTTTGGTACATTGCTCGATGTATTTTTTAGTGTGACTGCATGACCATTTACCGCGCTTCGTGACGATGATATTGCATTTATTGTGAATCTCTCGTGGTGTGAAGTATAATTGTTCTGAACACCATCTGTTTAGAATATATGGCTCCCCATACCGAATCAGTTGCATGCAAAGGAGATTGCAGTGTGCTTTTCGCACATTATTTATTATGTAGGGCAAAGTTAAAAATCATGATTAGCATCTTCTTACATTTCACCCTTAGGTGCATATAATATAAAATCTCATTTGGAGGTACCTAAAGCCAAACTCAAACCTGAAATGTTTCGTTGAGCTTAGAACGAAGGAGAAAATATTCTCCTGATTCAATAATGGACTTCATTTCTCTTTTGAGACTTGACTTCTGACACTGAGAGAAGGCCAAAATAAAAACCAGAGTGAGTGAGGGCCCCGACTTAAACCTGCTTTTAATTAAGCTTTGTAAAGAAGCTTTTCTGCTAAAACTCTCAGGTTGAAGAGTTCATGCAAGAAAAACCTCCCTGTGGCTTATGAACAGCCAATATAGGGACACTCAAACACACATTTTTTAATAGTTTAAACCAGAAAAAAAAATGCAAGTGAAAAAGTCCATATTATATGTTTAATGCAGTTTTTAGCAGGCCACTTCTTTTTCCAGTTGCCTTCTTTTTTATTATTCTGGGTCTCAGTTTAAAACTTAATGCCGATGTTTTGATGTTAACAAACATGAAAACTAAATTGCTCTGGTTTCCTTTTTTTCTTAATTGCACATAAATCTGACCCAGTTAGGCTGGACGCGGTTACAGTGTGTTAGAAATGTAATACACATTTCAAATCAGAATCCTTGCAGCAAGGCAAAGGTCAAAGTAATTTTCTTGTTTGTTTGTTTTTAAAGGGATTAAATAAATGTAATTTTACCACAAAGAAAATTATAGGGCCCACTGCTCAAGTGTGGCTTTTAAGTCCATGTTTAAATGGGAGTAGACAATCCTGTCTGGAGCAGTGGGAGGGATTATTTCAGCAGTAACGGCTTTCTGTGCAAAGTGATGCTCATTGTGCAAGACTCCTGCTAGACCACTTGTGCTATCAACCCCAGACAAGAGCTTACACCACACTGAAATAAAGCTGTGGCTTCACTGACAGGCCGTAAACAAAAAGGGGTGGGATACAGTTAATGGCAGCAGTATAGCACTAAAGAAAAATAAATAATTCCTTTTACTTGCAACTGGCAAAGTCCCAAATCCTGAAACATAATCAATCATCCTTGATGACTAGATGAGATCATAAACTGAATGAGGAAAAATAAACTTGACTTTAACTGAAATTGTGATTGGCACAGTAAAAACTAACTTTCACCCAAAAAAATGTGTTCTTCTTCCAAAACATTTCTAATTGCTGCCCTTCCCAACTCTTCCCCACCCATTGCAGAACTTCCAAGTGCTCTTCACTGTTGGTGGACCTCATCCTTCCACGTCTGTTTCAGCATGTGCCTTTATTTTTTTGTTGAAAGGCAAACTGCTTTTGCATTTCTTCCAAAAAAACATTTTAAGTGTAGTCTTCCTATAAATGCTGAACATCATGTTATTCATAACCTCATAATTCACCAGTCTGCCAGCTGAATAATGTAGCAGGCATGGAAGACTGAGGAGCAAAGGATGTTATACAGACCAGGAGAGCCATTCTGATGAAAATCTGTTGGGGAAAATCTTCCTGAGAAAAATATGTGAAGTTTCTTTTTCAGTTCTTCACACATCTATAGCTTATTATGAACAAAATACACACCCTAGGGAACGCTTATATACTGTCAGGATAATTGACTTGATATTTTAATTTTTACAGCTGTTTATATATCACACTATGATTTTTTTACAAAGTTTCTGTATAATATCCCTTGAGAGAAAGGTTTGTTCTTCATGAGCTGATAGGTTTAAATATGGAAGTTAAGTTCTGGAAAGTTGGAGGCCAGTAGAAATAATACTAAAATTCTACCAACAGTATGAAGTCCTGAGGTTGTGAAGTTAGATTTGGAGCTGGCAAACTACATTATTTAAACTACGTTATTTAAAAGATAAAGCAATGTGTCACTAATATTGTAATCAGGCAGTGATCATTGCCAATTATTTGAGAAACGTCAGACACATGGTTAGAAGAATTGTTTTGACACTTTTTTTTTGATAAGCAATAAGCAAGGAAGTTTAGTAGTTAAAGATCATTGGTTTAAAGGCACTGGTATGTCCTAACTGTTCATGGCACATACGAATCAAGTTGAGAATATCAGTCTGGTTCTTAAAGGTCTAAATGATGCCAAATTGGGTAGCCACGTCTGCCCCCAGGGTGTCTGAGTGTTGGAAGCGAAGCAGGGTCAGCCCTGTTTAGCACTTGGATGGGAGACCACCTGGGGAGCGCAGTATTGCAGCTACAGTACTCTCAGTTTCCACAGTTCTTGTAGCTTAGGGGTGGCCCCAGTTAATACTGGGATGGCACACCACCTGGGGACAGCCCTTTAATTTTGGCCTCAAGCTCCGACAGGGGAGGTTCAGGCTGGGCATCAGGAAAAAAATTTTCACAGAAAGGGCATTGGGCACTGGAATAGGCTGCCCAGGGAGGTGGTTGAGTCACCTTCCCTGGAGGTGTCTAAGAGATGGGTGGACGAGGTGCTGAGGGGCATGGTTTAGGAAGTGTTAGGAATGGTTGGACTCAGTGACCCAGTGGATCCCTTCCAACCTAGTGATTCTATGATTCTATGAAATTGAGTAGGAAGGGAGCTTGGGATACCCCCTAACCTCTTGAGCTTCTGCATACTTACTTTATCAATTGTGTAGATAAGGGGGTTCACTTCACCATGTTATCGGTCTGCCCCCTTGCTCTAATATGAATACACTGAATTTAATTATGTAGCTATGGGCCTGGGTTCAGACATCCCCTGTGATTTCTGATGTGTAAAGTGAACCTCTGCTGGAAATTAGCATGTATTACTGATGAGTGTTGGGAACAAACTACATGATTGATCTTTTCGATAGATACTGTGAGAAGTTTCTTTTTTCCCCCTTAATTAAAAAATGTATAAATGCTGACTCCAACTTGCTTTTGTTATGTAGTGTTGAAATGGTGGATCAGTCTTGTGGATTCTATTTATTTATTTATTTACATAATAAGATTCTAGAGGAAAGTTATTGTAGACTGAAATTTTAGTCAGCATATGACAATGCCACGTTATTTTATATGGAGAGAACTTTTAAGTTGAGAACTTGTGATTTTGGAGGAAGGTCTTTCAAAGACTCAGTGCTGGTTGCAGCTTACAGTACCAGAGGAACGGAGCCAAAATAGTATTTTAACTCCGTTTTTTTCCCAGTCACACGTGTCAATTTTTCTGGCTGCGTTGGTAGGGAGCTCAGTGTGCAGCTACATATTTATCCTCTTATATGTGATCACAGTCATGTAATCATTCTTGCCAGAAAGTGGGACTTGAAGTACAGAGGAATTTGAGACACCCAGTGTAGATTTTGTGGACATGGAGGTTTTGACAGTAGTTTGTGAGACACTCCTCAGCTGTGACAGTGCACCAGAGTTTGGTTCTGGCAGTGCCCTGCTGTTATCTAGAGGGGGAAGCACGGCTGCCATGCACAAGGGCCATACAGCTCTTCTGGGGCCCCAGTCAGTGTCCCTTGAAAGGGTAGCTAGTAAAGGTTAAGGGTAATGTGTCATTCTGGGGTGTGCTGTTTCAGTTCTGTTTTCCTAAAGCTGCCACATAAATTTCTCAAGTGGTCGCATATTGAGATTTAAAGACCTGGTCTTCTAAATTCATGGCATTTTTAGGTGAGATGTGAAATGCATGACCAAATGTAAGGATGAGAACTAGCAGAGTGACCCTTTAGGACCAGTTCTGGGTTATTTGGCTCAGTATTTGCCAGTCTGCACTGCAGAGAAGGGCTCAGAAAAGAAAATGGCTGTACTGTTTCCAAGAAGAGCTGCTTACTGCTCAAAGTCAGGTCAGCTCTTGCAAATCCCATTGATATCTCAATCTCAGGACACCGAACATGTTTGGACATCCCCGTAATCATGCAAAAATCTAGAATGAAGGCATAGCTTTGCTAATTGTTTTGCCATTGCCATCATCAAAGTTGCCTTTGCTGTATGGTTTCCATACTCATAGCTGCAGCTTCAAAGCCTGTTCTAAACTTAATGGCCATCCCTGTACTCTTGCTTTCACTCTTTTCCTGATGTTTGGGTTATCATTGCAGTTGGCTGATTGGTTGTTGTTCAGTTACCTACTAGTTGTTCTCAGGCTGAATGTTTTGCTCTTGGTATAAAATCAGGATTGCTCTCTGCACAGTGTGCTGTAAGGTTGTGAGGTTTAAATGATCACTAAGATAGTTAAATAATTGTTTTTCTTGTTCCTCTCATAATCCTCCAAGAATTGAGTACTGAGAAGAAAGAAAGATTCCAGGAGCCACTTCTCCTGCAGGAATGAGGAATATGGATCTATGTTTATTTAGAGTATTTGTACACTCAATGGACTGGTTTCAGTGTTGGGGATCTGGCGAAGAAACTGAGCTGGCTTCTCCAAGAAGAGTGGAAGCCATCGAAGGCAGTGAGTATAATCTAGGTAGCTGCGTTTTTCCTTTTCTAACGCTTCTGCCACAGATCACCTAAGTCCTCGCAAAAATTCTGCTAAACAGAAGAAAGCTGTTGCACTTAATGTGTATGTTGCCTTTAGTGGCTAATGGAACATTGCTGCGGTATATTCACATCATCTTTCATTTCAGACGTGATTCATAGAGCGACTTCTGTTTTTTCTTTGAGGAATTTGGTTTGTCAGAGAAACATCTGTTTTATGTAAATGAGCAAGGAATTCAGTACACGCAAAGATGGTTGCAAAATAGTACATCCACGGCCTCTGCATCAGTGTTTCAGCTATGTTTTGTAAAACCAAACTTTTATTCCTTCTATAAATGCCACCTCTTTTCCAGTGTTCAGTGTCAATGAACATGTTTTCCTCCTGTGAATTTAAAAAAGAGAGAGGGAGAGAAGGGAGCGTGATAGAGCTTGTAACGTAGCCAAATTTTCGCGAAGTTCGGGGAATTGCTGCAGGAGGCTGAGGTTCAGCCTGGATCGGGCGCCGCTGCGGCGGCTTCTGCTCCCTCTGCCGTTCCCACAGCGCCACCTGCAGGGCCCTGCCCGCAGCCCCGCTTCACACTGTGGGGAGCGGAGCGCCTGGGATGGGCCGTGAGCGCCCGGGTACCTGCCCCACTTTTTTGCGTTCGTTAATAACGGCTGGAATCCTCAGCATAAGAAGGATATGGAGCTGTTGGAATGGGTCCATAGAAGGGCTACAAAGATGATCAGAGGGCTGGAGCACCTCCCGTACCAGGATAGGCTGAAAGAGTTGGGGTTGTTCAGCCTGGAGAAGAGGAGGCTCCGAGGAGACCTTACAGTGACCTTCCAGTACCTGAAGGGGCTGCAGGAAAGCTGGGGAGGGGCTGTTTACAAAGGCTTGTAGTGATAGGAGTAGGGGCAATGGGTATAAACTGGAGAGGGGCAGGTTTAGACTAGATGTAAGGAAGAATTTCTTCACCATGAGAGTGGTGAGGCACTGGCACAGGTTGCGCAGGGAAGTTGCGGATACCCCATCCCTGGAGGTGTTCAAGGCCAGGTTGGATGGGGCCTTGGGCAGCCTGATCTAGTGGAGGGTGTCCCTGCCCACGGCAGAGGGGCTGGAACTGGATGATCTTTAAAGTCCCTTCCAACCCAAACTATTCTATGATTCTGTGAACTGCACGTCCAACAATCCCATATATTGACATCCGGGAGTGTGTGTGCCAGTGTACAGCCTTTTACTCCTCTTGCATAAAGAAAGCTAGCAATTCACTTTAATAAATTCAAAGCACCATTAAGTGCAGAGAAACAGTTCTTGTGTCAAAGTTTAACTCTTTATTTTTATTTTTTTTTGTCTGGCTCAGGCGCGATCGTGTTTTATTAAAATTATTTTGGTGGCATTTCTGTTGCATGTTTTCTGATGTGGAAAAACAAATCAAAACCCACTTATCACATGAATCATTGTTAAAGTCAGCAGTAGTCCTCTGTGTAAAATCTGCCAGTAAAAGCCGGGAGGATGGGGATTAAACCTGGAGCACATTAAATTAGTTCCAGTCTATCCCGACCAGGCTCTGCATTGCTTGCTTAGGCAGGCAAAACGGAAACAGGCAGTTTATAACAAGGCTGGTTTAAAAACTGTGGGGTTCATTTGAAAAAGATTTATATCCCCCACTTATATAAACATTACAAATGTGGACTGCAAGCAGGAGGCAAATCTTTATCGAAATCTCTTTAAAAGCTTTTTCGTTGTGAATAAAATGGACAGCATGTACTCTTGTTTGAAGACTCGCCAATATTTGTACAATAATCTTTTCTCAATGCTCTGACTAATTAAAATATGGCTCAGGGTAGAACAGCAAGACCACCAACTGGTAATTTGTTGGGATCTGACAAAAGTGGCAATGGCTGAGGTGGCGCAAGAAAATTATTTGGAAGAAGGAGAAAAGATTGTCCTGACACTAGTTAAGGTTTTCTGTAGTGGTTATTTTAAAGAGAAAACAATTGTATCTGGATTTATCTTCACCCAGTCCCCTTTCTCTGGTGGATGCTGCCATTCTTAAACAGTAGCATGGAAATTTTGTAGGGTTTGTGATCTTTGCTAGGACCTGCAGCACTATCTGCTGGGAAGACTGGAATGTTTGCTCCAGGAAAACTCAAAGTAGTCTGGGACAGGAGGGTCCCAGCTGGTGGCTGGAGTAGCTCCTTACATTGTAACATTTGGGGGTAAATTAATTGTAATGGTGTTATTTTGAAAGTTTATTTTTAGAAGGATTAAACATGCATTAGTGCAGTAAAAAAATCTATTTTTATTTTTAGTATTAACACATAATTTTATTTCTAGCTGTTGCAATGCCATTTTACTTTGTTTATTTAGGGTACATGTTGTAAGAGTTGTCCATATCCTGGATTTAACAGAAAGTGCTTTTCATATTTCATTTTGATGCTAATAAACAGTGTCGAGAAGAGCTTTGTAATACTGTTCTGCCTTCCAAAATGAGATCCAAATCTCAGATAAATTACTTAAAGTGTTTTGTGAGTTGTAATATATAACCAAGATCCTCTGGATTCTCTCATTCAGACTATGGTTTTTCATACCTCTTTTTTGTTGCTGTGGTGTTTCCGTATGGTATATCACTTATGCCCCAAATATCTGATGTACACGTCCTGAGAGCAGACTGACAGACTGCTCGTTAGAAAAGCAGGAGCTCTCTGTGTTTTCAAGGTGGTGAAGAATTTTCTAGTAGTTGCCAAAAAAAAATTAATATTTTTCTGCTGTTATAGCGTTATAGTGTGCTGCAGTAGAAACAGTGTATGGTAGAGGTTCGAAACACCCCAACCATGAGGTGTGGGGAGCCAGATAAGAAGAACAGAAATTATATCAAAGTGCTATATTTTCACTCTTGCAAGAGCTGATGTGCAAGAGAGACTGTAAGGTAGATACATACCCATCCTGGCTTTTGAAAAAGAAGCCTGCTTATACTGAGCTCCATCCCATAGCTTAGATGGCTATTGCTGCTTCAACTAAAGAGGCTGCAGCAGGCGCAGAGGGTGCCTGAGCTGTATTGGCGTCAGCGTACCACTTCCAGTATATGTGGGGGCTGCAAAGGGAATTATTTACTGCACTGAACATTATTACTCATACCTGGGACTCAGCGTCAGGCTGTCAGAGCACCTGAATTAACACTTGGTAGCACGAGGAAGCTACCACTGTTTACAGGTGGGGAAAAGTGAGAAGCTTACAGCTGGATATGGGGATGGGCATCAGACTTCAGAGTCTCAGTCTGGTGGCAGACTGTTAGGCCAGGCTTCCTCTCTCTCCGACCAAAGAACACAGTGGGGAGCTAGAAAATATCTTGGTACGTCAGTGTTTAGCATATTCAACTGGACTCCTGGGGTGTTTTTTGGTTTGTTGGATTTGTTTTGGGTTTTTTTAACATTGCACATACAACCAAGGCTTTTTGCCAGTTACTGAAGTCTGAATTGCAAATGTTATAATTCAGCACATTTTGGTATTATCCTGAAATAATTTAAAAAAATAGTTAATACAAGGGTAGCTTAGAATATGTCTGGACTTATCTTTAAGGCTGGGAATTTTTTTTTTTAGTTAAAATGGCATGGAATATGCATTTCTCCAGATCATCAGAGTGAAGACTTGAACATAAGAAGTCCTTTCTGCATGAAGCAACTAGGAAATATATGTGAAAGTAACCAAAAACTTCTGAAGTCCTTAAATGTT
Organism: Cuculus canorus; assembly: GCF_017976375.1. Taxonomy (NCBI): domain Eukaryota; kingdom Metazoa; phylum Chordata; class Aves; order Cuculiformes; family Cuculidae; genus Cuculus; species Cuculus canorus. Next base: position 29,272,627 of record NC_071404.1, on the reverse strand, counting down.
TGGAATGACATGCATGATTTAAGTGTTTTTAGATATTGGGACCAGATGTCCTGTGCTCCAGTCAGCTCCCTTTGCACAAATGTGATATCATGAGGGATAGTTATGCTGACTCAGGCATTCAGCTGAGTGGGAGGGAAATCCCAGGGGGACAGAAAAAACAGGATTGTTTTTCTAGTTGTGGCTTATGCCGGCCAAACAGATGGGAAGGAGGTGTGGCAGAAGCAGTCCCTGGCAGCCAGGGCGCCCTCATATGGCCTTTGCAGCTGGCAGAGGGAGAGCAGCTCGATGTCTTCTTCATCTAGAGTGAGAAGCCAGCTGCAAAACCAACAGCAGTGCCACTCAGCAGAGCCTGGCCCAAGGGGACAATGGCAGTGGGGAGAGGACTTGCTGCATGCCAGCCACAGGAAGGACACGTGGGCCAAGAGGCATTAAGCATCATGACTGACAAGCAGGTGTTGGGTGTACACTTTGTAGTAACCAACATCCTAATAGCTTGGGACATGCAGTCTGTGCACCACAGCATGCCAATACCAGTGTTGAGGATTCTTGCTCGGTTAAAGAGCTGAAGGAACAGCTCACAGGCAGTTGAGTTAAGCTTTTCTTGAAGACTATTAACTTATAGAAGAGGGAAGGATTTCCAATTTGGGACTTAATCTGAGAATATTAAAAGAATGGGATTTCAGATTATTTTCACTGTAGCACTACCACAGTGAAAAATAATTGCTATTTTGCCTATGTCCAAATTTCTCTTTATGTTTTATATTATACTTACGATCAGTAGTCATTGTGGCTGCTGTTCTCACATGTTTATAGGGAAAAACATATATCCTTTGTTTTGCAGTATCACTGTTGTTTCTGCTATCCACTGTTCTCCAAAAGATGATAAGATAATTAGTTTTTAATGGCAGGGGAAAACTGTAGAGGAAAGTAAAGATTTTAATCTGATATATTTCATAGGATGAAATGAGATGTAGCTGTATATTTATGCTTGTTTTATTCTTCCCAACCTGAAAAGGGGAAGGAAAGGGTTCCTCCTTGTGCAAATCATGCCACAGCAAGAGTCCTCCAGTGAAGATGTCCTGTAAATGAAAGATTCCTTCCACACACAAGAATGGATGAGAGGTTCATAAGTTACAAACTTACTCATGCGTGTGACATCTGCCTTTAATCATCATGAAAGCCCGAATCCTGTTTAAGGCATGGTGAGCCTTGTACAAGGGCTAGAAATGTCAGTACTCTATTGTGATAACATTTACTGTACTGATTAACAGCCGTGGTGCTCTGCAGTGGACTGATAATCTGCCTTTGCATGTCTTTGTGTTGCCGTTCTGTCTCCTTCCTGTGGTTCCAGCCGGGACTGTGGGCAGAGTAGTAGGATCTTCTCCTGTGCAAGCCTCCCATGTCCATATATTTTTGCTTTGTGGTTTTATGTCATACATTATGTCTTTGTCTATTTGCAGACCGAGATAGAAAGTATTTTAAAGACAGTGTAAAATATTTGAAAGTTAGCTACTGTTTGAATTTGTATCTGTAAAATGCAGTAACGTGATCCAGCATCTTAGTCTCATCTGACCATCTTGTGCAAGTTGACATTTTGAATGGCTTTCAAGTTTCTTGGCACATAGGAGTTTCATTTCCTAGTATTTTAGCAAATTCCAACAGTTTTTGGCAGGTATATTTATCTTAGTGATAGGTTTCCACTAAGTTTCTTAGGTTTTTTTTTTAAGAAAAGGAACAGAAGAAAAGGAATGAGGAGAGATAATGCTACTTTGCTCAGATCTACATCAATTTCCATTGAAATTGTCAACAAAAAGCTGGATTCCAGGGATAGTGTGAAATGGGATGTATATTAGCCAAATAGTACCCTTATTCATCATATTTTATGTAGTAGTATAATCTCTAAGCATCACTACGAGCTTTCAGGTATATGTTTGGCAGTAACTTAGTCAGAAACTTTATTTGTACAAAACTTTGGTGCAAACTGGCATTGATGCTTGTGCCAATGTATGGTAGATGTCCTGATTTTCTCTTAGTATCAGACTTCTTGGGGCAGAAGTTGATTGGATTTGTTTAAAAAAGTTTAGTGGTGAGGTAACACATTTACACACCAAAAAGCTAGCAGCAATAAGAAAGCAAATGTATTACAAATGAACCCAAACAGTGGGCTCCAAACTCCTTTTGTCTTTCAGCTATTAGGAATAGACTTGTTTTCCTATTTTGCCCTTGTCCCAGGCCATCTGATTCTTTTCATTTGTGGTACCAGTAGCCACCATGGACTGACCCATCACCAAAGGTCTGGAGGTTTCCTTGCAGCTCTGGGGAGTTTCTGGGACATCTGATGTTAAACTTGCACAGGAGTGAAGGATGATACAAAGGACTGAGAGAGAAGAGGTGCCTCAAAAGGCAAGCATGTGGAGGAAAAGATACAGGATTGGGTTATTTTCACTGTGATACAGTCTCCTTGTGTAACTCATTGCTGTATGCTAGCTCTCACAGCACGTCCTGTATTTCAGTATGTATTTCCTTTATCCTTTCTGCTATTTCTAAGTTATTTTTCCCTCACAGTTCACAATTCTTTTCACTGCAATTAAGGACTGTGCCAAAAGGTTTATAGTTTTATTCACCAGATGCAATAAAACCTCTGCATAAAATGCATGAGATCCCTAAGTTTGTATTTTCTGCTTCTTTTCTGTCCTTTCACCCTCCAAAGTCTTTCTGGAATATGCATGCTACTGAGAGGATCTCCACTAATTTGAGAACTGGAAAAATCAGTTTCAACTTCCCTTGTTTCTCTTGTGCCTTTCTTGACTAGGTTCAAGAGTTGTCTCCAAAATTTTCTTCTGCCTGAAGAGACATGCATAAACAGTTCTTCTTCCTTTTGATAAGACAGCGATCTCTCACTCTGAAGAAGTATACTCTTTTAGTTGCTTTGTAACTCTCTCCAAAATTATTTGTGAATAAGTCCATTCTAGATCAGAAAAAAAATGTAGCTGAGCTAGTTTGCCTTTTCCAACCATACTCAAAAGCAGCTGCCTACAGAAGATTAAGAGAATAGGACAAAGTTATATGATACTCTCCCAGTTCTGACCATTCTGAGTTCTGGAACAGATGTGGTTGCTGTGTATGTACTAGTATTTGACAGACATTTTTTCCCCTGTGAGTTTTCCCATCATCTTTGTGAACTCCAGTAAGAATTTAGCAGCACAACAACCTTTGGCAAGGAATTCCACATCTGAGCAAATTGCATGAAGAAACTACCTCTGTTTAATTTGCTGTTTAAACTGCCTTTTACCAGCTTAGTTTATTGCCCCTAGTTCTTGTATTGTGAAAAAGAGTAAGCAGTCAATTCCTACCTGTCTTCTCTTGTCCACTTATGATTTTTTTAGACCTTTTATCCCCTCTGGTTCATCAGAAGGGTTATAGCTAGTGAGCTAAGCAGGGATTTGTGTCCTTTTCTTTGTCCAGACTCTTGAATCTTTTTTAGTAATCATTTCCCAGGACAGAATCCCCTCCTTCTGCAGATATGGTCTGCACTATTGAATGGCTGATTTGGTTATGCTATATTTTGCTTGATTTATACTCCTTGTATGTGTTTTCTGTCCCTGTGGATTCTTATCCTTTGCTTTGTAGCGACTGAACGCTTTCCTATTGTTCTCCTCAAAGCTGATGTGAACTTTAACCTCTTCAGATATTTTATTATCCACATGCCCTTTTCTCAGTATTGAACCCCTACCATTTTCTGGCAGCTTTCCCAATATTCCAAGGCTTATGAAAACAAATCAGCCCCCCCCCCCAAAAAAAAACCACACACACAAAAAATCCTGACATTCTGTAGCAGCAAGATCTTTCTCTGATACACGTTTTATTTTGACTCTGCCTGTAATGCTTTTTCATTCTTCTGACACCACTTTTGCCATGCTGATTCGTGTTTATCTGGAGCATGTCTGTAGAAGCCATCACAGCTAAAAGCTTTTGACTGAGTAGGTTGGAAGTACTCCCTTTTTAACTTGCTGATGAGTCTCTTATGTCAGACATGCAGTTATTTAAGTAAAATTGTCCTTATCCTTGCAAAGCTTTGTCTAATAAAATCCAGACTTATTAAATATCCTTTTTTCAGTATCCTGTTGCTGGTGAGCCCCCATGAACCCATTAAAATATCTTAACACAGCTGTACACTTAGATGGTTTCCAAAGAAAGAGAGAAAAACTGGACTGTATGATGTAATGATACATTGCCAGACAGCATAACTCACTAGGATGAGGTGATTTCTGCACTGTGGAAGATTAGATATCAGTGATGTTTTTAGAAGCTTTTTGTGATGGCGTTTAAATTTTCTCAAAATATGTGTAAGTCTTGAAGTTCTGACACAGTAATTGAATCTGCCTCTTGTAACACATGGAACAAAAATAACTGAAGAAGTTGCAAGATGATTGAAAACAGGAGATTGCTGTCAAACAGCTATGGTGCTGCGTAAAGACAAGAGAAAGATGATAAGAGGGAATAATTAGGTTGTTCAAAATAAAATTTCTTTTTATGTGCTAAGGAAGTTAGGTTAAAGAAAAATACTGAAATACACTATTTTGTCTATGGTTATTGGTTGAATCAAATCATTTAGGTCATCATCATGGGATAGGGAGTTATTGGCTGAAAGAACCATTCTGGGCTCTGCTCTTGTTCTGGTTTTAGGAATGATAGGGATCAAACAGCTTGTTTTAAATATTTTTGTTGTTATCACATATTAAGCTGTTAAGTGTCAGCAGTATGTTTTTGGAATTATGCAAGACATGTTTAAAAAAATCTCTGACCAGAAGAGCTTACAAATATGCTTTTTAAAAGCTTTATGTTGGAAGTTAATTTTTCTTGCTTTTGACTCATCCTTGTGTTTTGCAGTGAGTACTAATAGGGATTCAGCAGGTATAAATTGGCAACAGACTTTTGATGTTTGTAGTGTTGACTGATAGTCACCAATTAAGAATCTGGCCATATGTCAGTGTATTGAAGAAGTTATCCAAAGAGCAGGTGATTATTTATATAATTTTCTTTTATATCTCTTGGCAAACTTAAACTCTTGTTCATTTAGGCTTCAAGACAGTACTGTTGCCTAAGGAAGCAGTCCAAACCTTGGCCTTCATGGCTAGTGTGTTTCTGTGGCCAAGTAGTAAACTCGAGCAGGGAACCACTCTGGGTAAAATGGTTTGTTTTAGTTCACAGTCACAGAAACACTTGAGCAGATGGAGACGGAAGAGGCTGCTGTGGTGGGTAAAAGGCAAGAATGAAGGCCATTCAGGAGAACATACATGTTGGACCAATGTGAATCTGTCTCTTTAATGATGTGAACCAGATTAAAAATAGCTTCTACAAAGTTTACAAATTTTCTTTTATTTGCTTTTTGTTTATTTACTTTAGAATTTTAAGACTGTCTACAAGGGCAGCCTGGAAATTGTCTGCAATTTTGAGATATAGTTCCTGGGGCAATGCACAGAGTGGGTGATAAATGCAGAAAAGAGGACAGGAGATAGATTTGGCTCTGTTAGGGATACTTCATTAAAAACAAAGGAGTCATTTAAGAGCAATAACAGGGGAAAATGGTCCTAGATGTTTTTACTGTTTCCTGTGTCTCTCACTAGCAGTTTAGTTCTCCACTCTTTTCTATATATATGTATTCTGCAGAAATTCTGTATCATCTATCAAGTGAATATAGACACGTGCTGCCATTAAAGAGAGGAAGATGCAGTTCTCTGGGTGTTGACGGGGGCAAGTCATAAACTTGTTTTGGTCCCCAACAAAAGGCAATGTGAACTTTTCCTTATCTTTAATGACTTAGCTTTTTTTTTTTGACTCTACAGTTTGTTGCCAGCATCTCACACCTCCCCTCTCAAGTTACTGTGAGCTTTCTGGGTGTTTCGACTGTTTTCCCCTAAGGCTAAAGTTTATGCCTTCCTCCTGTAAGGCAAGGCTTTGTCAACCCTCCCCAGCTGGAAACATAAGTTTGAGACTAAAACTTTTCTGGCATCCAAAGTCACTTCCTGCAGAAGGAAGTGTACAGACGGTGTACTTCAGTTATCAATATTATTTTATGCTCTTCTTAAAGAGCCTGCCTGAATAATTGGATATCATATATTCTGACACTGACAGATTGATGGGTTTCCTAATAGTGAGAGTGTAGTACTTCGAAGGCCTTCTTTTTTCGTGTTTTGAGTTAGTTATTCTTCAATCATACCCTACGGATATTTAAAGAAGACAAAGAGAAGATACTTTTTTGTCAAAACCTACCTAAGTCAGGAATTATACTGGTTTCTAGAGGTTCATATGGGAAAACAGTATTTACATGGTAAGACCATGCTTACTTATTTATTGTGTCAAATCACTAGTCACCCATAGGGCATTTTATGAAAACAAAATACATGAAATGATTGTTTTTTCTGGGAGTAGGGAGTACAGACATCATCTCACCCATGTGGAAATTTAGCACAATCAACCCCAAATCTCAGGTGGCCAAATAATGTAAAACAGCAAGTAACAGAACTGCAGCATTTGATTTAAGGGCAGCTGAGCACTGCAGGCAGTTAAGACTCCTCCCTAGCTTGGCAGCGCCTCTTGTTTTCACTAAGATGACTACTGCTGCACAGATCTGTTGCCATCAAAGGATCTGAGATGGTTTGGTATAACCACAAGGTCCTCCCTTGGTGTTGTTGTCACTTTTAGCAGCTAGAATATTCTGCATTTCTCTAGATAGCAGGGGAGCTAATACTCAGTGTGGCAAAATCACAAAACACAAAACATCAAACCCAGGGAAAACATGACAAATCAGATAGAGCAGCATTGGGAAGCTGCTTATCCCACAACTCATGAACCCTAACTCACGAACACCTAAGTTATCAATACAAGGAAGCTGCTATTAAATAGATTTGTCCAGAACCACAGGATAGCAAACGAACTGTGGGCTTGTGAGTTTCCATTGATCTTTCTGCTGGTTTTACCTGCAGCTAGGCTTGGGGCTTCTTTTTAAGTTTTGGTTTTCTCCGATAAATCTCCGCACTGTTGTAAAGCTGTGTGGTTCCCATTCCAAAAGTTCTGTTAACTCATGCGACCTCTGAAGGAATTAAACATGTTTTGCTTCCTAAATGGAAAGTCATGAGAATATTTACAAAGTGAAGTAGTCTCTTAAGATTTATATCCTCCTTCCTCCTGGATTTTAAAAGAAAATAAATTCTGCTTGCTTGAACTTGATTTTTGTTTTAATATTTTTAATGATGTGTTGAGGACAGTGGGCTGGAAGCACAGGGATTAGAGTGCTCGGTTCTCTTCTCAGTTTTGTCAGGGACACGTGTTAATTCAAGTAAACTCTGACCCTCCTCTTCTTTTCCTCCCCAGCACACTGTTTTCTATTGTGTAAAATATGTCTAATGATAAATATGACTTAAGATTCTTACTGTTTTATTTAATGCTGAAAATAATGTCTTTCACAGAAATGCAAAACACTTTTTCTTGGCTTTATTACTCTTCCTGTATATCCTTTAAATCACATTTTAAATGTTACTTTTGAAGAACAATATCTTATTCAACATTTAAAAACTGAAAAAAAAATTTTTTTATACTTTTTTCACTATCCTCCCATCTGCCAAAACTTGGGCTGTTTGCAAAAATCAGCAAATTGACGTCAGTTCATTTACCCCTAGGAACAGTAAATTATTACACAGCTTAAGTTATAAAAATAAATAACTAAGTATGGTAGAGCAAAGTGATGGCAAACAACAAAAATCTATCACAAACTCTCACTGGATTCTGAAGAATATATGATTATAGCATTAAAATGTCCAAACAATGCAACTGAGCAGAAGGCGTTAGAGCTTGGGCCTTAGCTGGCACTGCTTTAAGCTGTGTTAATGTTTTTATACAGCCTTTGGAAAGCTCAGAATTGACCTGGTTTTATTATTTTTATTGGCTCCCTTGATAATAGACAAATGGGGCTAACCTGAGGCCAACATAACCAGCAGGAAATTTGGGTCATGGGTAGTTACATTTTTAAAACTTGTGTTTTAGGGTCGTTCAGTCAGGGTAATTGATTGATTGCTAGGCAGTGCGGGGAACTTCTAAATCATTGGAGGTGGCCAGATAATGACAATCTGCCAGTGGATTTTATTTGAGGCAAATTTCCCAGCTCCCTGTGGAGCTGTGCTCTGCAGCAAGGCTGCAAGTCCCTTTTCTTTTTTTTCATGCATGCTCCAGACCAACTGGCCTGTTTGGACAAAATAGCCTCTGAAACTTGGCAGTTCCATTTGAAGTCCTTTGTAGCACCATTTCCCAAGAGATAAGGGAAAAACATTCCAGCGAAGTTCATACCCCAGAAAGACCCTGCATGCATTCTGAAGTTAACGGTTTATTATAGCTCTTTAATTTTTTTTTCTTCTTTCATTTTTACTTTGAAGATAAGAGGTGGCAATTGTTGCTCTAAGTCGTTGAGTTTTAGCCTGCCCATCAGTAAATCATCCTGAAAGTTTAGACCAAATTTTTTTGTATCATGTATGTTTGAAAGTTTGCCAGAGATGCTGTACACGTGTATTTTCAGGAGCTACTGTCAGGAGCCATTCAGGAGCTACATTTCAGGAGCCATTGACCTACTATTTGCACAACCACGTGCATCCTCAGTGCTCCAGGCATTTGATAATTCATGCATGCAAAATTGTCCATCCTTTTCAGGAATTCATTTTTGGTGTTGCAGAGTATGCTAGGAGATAGAGATGGGATGAGGTAGAGAGTTTGTGTGTTGAGAGAGGAGGGGGGAATAGATAGTATACCAGTAGGTGAAGTTCTGTATAATGTGGTATAGTGCTTGCCTCTGCTTAAAAGTGAATTTAGATTAATATAGATTGATATTTGTCATCTGCGGCAGATTAACTCCACATGTAGGTTAATCTTCAGTTCTTTGTTTTTAGGTGGTGGAGACACTTGTTCATTGCAGGTGGCTCCCTGCCAATAGCTGCATACCTTTAAATTCCTTGAAGTTTTGTCTTCTTCCATTTTAAGGATCTGAATGATCTGATATTTATTGTACCAGTATACAGATGAGAATTTGTTTGTGCCACTTTTCGAGAAGAGAACATGTACTACTAAACTGAGGGAGAACTCAGTCGAAATTTGGGAACCAATAGCCTTGGCTTGAGGGTGGCCCAGCTGCCCGCATATGCCAGACTGCTGTCAGACACCGTAGAGTTGCTTCCAAGGCAGAGCAATGCCTGGACTTGCTATGCCTATGATTTAACACTCCCTGCTCAAACAAACGCAGGGTGCCAACCCCTCCCAGATTTCTAAATGTTTCTTTTTGGCTCCCAAGTACTTTTGACCACTGTAGCTTTGTAATTTACTACTTCAAGTCCACAGTGTGCACTTACTGTTAGGTTTAGCGTGCGTGTAGTTAGAAAATTCTTCTCTAAGGTATGTATTCGAATAAGGAACATAACATCTGACCACATTAAAGTCCCTTGAAAGATGGCCCATTGCAAAACTGGTGTACTAGGAGCAGGGTGGGGCCCACAGTCCATAGAAGCGTTGTTTCCTATAGCACAGACTGGAGAAAAGTTTTTTGAGGGCTCGAGTAATTCATGCTTGCTTTATGATCACAATCTGTGGAAGATCAGCGTAGGTATAAAAATTACAGTTCATGAGATGCTTGTTAGTGTTTCTGAGATTGTAAAAGGACAACCAAAATGAAATGCAGCCAAAACCAGGACCCACTGGTGTTGTCTGGAGTACACCAGGAGATAAAACTTTTAGTTTCCACATTCCTAAAGTTAGACTCTGAAATCCCTGCCCACATTTCAGAAAAAAAACTACTCAATTGTCAGAAGAACAGAAAAACTCAGAACTGAACTAAATGTAGATAAAAGCAGTGCTAAACATAATTGAATGATTTTGTTATTATATGAACCTATGTCTTTTTCTGGTTTGTTTGGTTTGTATTTTATTTAGTTATTTTGAATCTGTTTGAAGGGTATATTTTTGGCTGTGATGCCTATTTACCATGGCTAGTCTGTTTGAAGTTACTGTAGTAAGAACCAAGAATAAATGTTTGCAAATTTGACTCATTGTTTTATAGGCAATTTGGTGTTCCACTGTCCACTATGAACTGACCCACAGATTTTCACAGGGAGCTGTTTGGCAATCACAGGGCAAGGGGCGAGGTACTGAGGGTGGTGTTGCAGGACATGTCTTGGATGAATCCAGCTGATCACTGACATGGAGTGGGGAAAGCTATGCTTCGCCCCTCTCACACCTCCCTCCTTGCACAGAAGCAGCATGCTTCTCCGGCTTACTTTGCACTGGCCCTGCTTTTCACTTGATCCCACTGCTGAGCTGCAAACTAACTCATAGCAGAAAACTAGTGTGTGGAGAGTTCATGTGCAGGAGTGTGTATGCAGCGAGGGGGGCGGTTTGCTGCTGCAATTGGTCGCTGTTCTGTGCTGAGCTGCAGAAACCACATGGTGGATCTAAATTCTAGCCCTGGTGGTATGTGATGTGGATGTCAGCCTGGCACTTCAGGGAATTCATATACGAAGTCTCCTTTTTACAACCAGAGGAAAGCTGTATTGGCACCTCTTGCACAGAGATGAGAAGATGCAAGTGTGACTTCATCTACTGAGGACCTAGGACATCCCAGCATACTCTCAATTTCCCTCTTCTTTTCTCTATCAGCCTTCTTGTCTTTGTGTACACATTATGGTTGTCTTTCAGCCTCACGGTCACGTAGTTCTTCCCACTTCCACATGGCTTTTGCCTTATTCTTCTCATAGCATGAACGTGCTATGGGAATGAGCCTGACCTGTCCAGCAAAGAGGAGTTTATTGGTGTGGAGACCTATGTTACATGGCTTGACAAACTGTTGAGTGTGTTGTGAAGGAGGCAGAGTGACAAGGAGGTCAGGGCACATGCCAGGCCAGGATTGCTGGCCTGTCCTTCCTACTGTTGTACAGCTCTTCTATGAAACCACACTGGTCACTTAGACCACACACTTCACAGGTGGTTAACTCTGTTTCTAATTTTCTGGGTATCTGACCTGAAAGGATAGGGCCAGGTTTGCAGATATGCTGAGAGCTTGCAATAGCAGTTGGAATCAATGGGAGCTGGGCTTTGAACTCCCTACTCAAGTACAGTATCAAGACCAAGAAGGAGGACCAGAATTTAGAGGAAGTGTTTTACCCTGTGTTTTGCACCATTTTTAGCCATTCTGCAAAGACTGATGCTCCTGTCCTCTCATATTACTGGTGCATGGAAAAGATCTAATCATCAGGCTTTTCAAGTTCTAAGAGGCTGCTATCATGAGTGCCTAGGAAAAAAACTTGTAGGAAACTAATAAATTTGCTATCTGAGCAGCAAGCAAGTCACAGGACGAAGTGCTGACAAATGAGAATACAAATATTGAACAATTTTTGATGAAATGAGCACTGAGAGAAATTATGAGAAATAATAACTTGCAGATGCAGGCAGCAGTATGTCTGATAAGCCCTGTGGGCTTAATCTGACATGATCTTCCTTCTGTTTTTCAGACTATTGGCGAGTCAGAAATGCCCAGTGTTTTGAACCAGTTATTGCCAATGATCAAGTCTTACAACAACAGGACGAAAGATGATTATACCTGTGAGGACTTCCTTATCTTGCTGGTATACATGTATTCTATTGTCGGAGAAATCAAAAGTGGAAAAGAGCTGGACGCAGCTGAAGAAGGGGTGAAAAAGGCCTTAGTCAAGGCTATTTGTGATGAGCCAGAGCCATCTCCTATGCTGCAGAAAATAACAGGTAAGATTCTGCTTGTGTGGTGAGAAATTGGATGGCTGTGAACGCAGGAACTAGAAGAAACATATAAAAGTGGCTTGACTTGTCTGTGGTGCTGAGGGTACCTGAGTAAGCACAAGGATTTCCTGTACATTTGTTCCATCTCCCATGTTCATACATGCCAAATGCTGACAGGCTGTCCTTGAATAGTGCTGAGTCTGATGAAAGCTCTACAAGTTGTTCTTTTTGTTAAAAGTTGGCTAAGTTTGTGTGTTTTCATAAGGTAATCTTTTCCACAATTTCTTTCATTGATCGGTGTAAAGTCAACCCTGGGAAGTCAAAATTAATCCTGGAAACATGTTCAGTGAACCACAGTTGCTTTGTGAATACGGGGAGCTGGCCTGCCTGGCATAAAAGAAGAAATGTGTCTAAAACCAACATTGAGCTTTTTGCTGAAATGACATGAACAGTAGCCTGTAAAAAATAGCACACTAAGCCTTTTTTTAGATCAGTACTCATAGAATAGAAAAGCCCTAACCTCTTGCTACTGGTGTCACAGTTTTGAAAAAAAAAGTTAAAAAACATTCATTAAAATGAATGAACTATTGCTCAAGGGTGGTGTATCAGAGTGGTAGAAAGGATCTTGCTTCCTGCTGTCAGTTTTCTCAATATTTACTAATAGAGAGCAGGTCATCGACAATGATCACCTTTGAGGTAGGGAGCATATGAACATTAATCAAAATGTTGTGAGAAGCTTGTAGTTGAAAGCTTTTGCAGAGAATGGGCCTGACTGGGGAGTCTTGAGGGCAGTGAAGTAATTCTGCTGTTGGTTCTTCTGGTAGTATTCCCTGTGGATGCTTCTGCTTCGAAATACCTGTGTGGTCTGGCCAGCCTGCTGTTGCTTTAAGTGTAAAATAGTTTAATGGTTAAAACACTCTTACTGTAGAAATGGGCATTTTCAGTCATATTTACACTGTGCTGTTATTTTAATACTCCTGGCTACGGTGCCCACAGTGTTCCAAGCTTCTTGTAGACTTTTGCCTCCTGTTTTTCTATACATAACGCACATCTTGTCCTCTATATAGTGTTTCCCTCACAGCTTCAGTGGTGTCTTCTACTGCAGTAATTTCTAAACCTCCATTTTCATATTTTGCTTTTTCTTCTATGATTGGCAGTGTTTTGGATCACATTTTTATGAGTTTCCCTTTGTTGTGCCTAACATAAGTATGGGAAAATTTGAGGTCTCTAAAACTTCAGTCAAGTTACAAAGAGAAACTGCATATGTAGATGCTTCCCTTGTTGCTCTCTGTGCAGTTAGTTAGGTTATGTAGTTGCAAGCACAGATGGAGATCAGAATAGACATTGTGATTGTCTTATGTTCCATAACCTGTCAATAATTCCACAGTTTTAATGAATATGCTTGATTCCTAGTGTGCATGTTTCCTGAGTAAAAGTGAACAGCTGGGTGTTTCCCCTCAAATTATAGGCAAATGAACAGGTGAATGAATGTTTCAGTACGAAGATTCCTGAATTTATGAATTAAAATTACTTCTGTCTCTTTAGATAGTGGGTGGACTATTAGAAGCATGGTGGTTGTCTGAAGTATGGCATTCATCTCCTTAGGCATAAGTATTCACTCTGTTATGTGGGGCATCTAACTGTGAAAAAGACAAGACCTTGACACTGTGCAGGTGCTGTTCAGCAACAGCCGAAGCATTCATGTGTTATCAACGTGAGTTTAGCCACAAGTCCAAAACACAGCACCCTGCAAGCTGCTATGAAGAAAGTTAACTCCATCACAGCCAGACCCGGTACAGGTAGTTTTAAACCAAGCATGTCGTTATTATGTTATGAAATTAATTGCATAACACAAAGCTGGAGTCCTTGCACCCTTCTGTTTCTGTATCTCTGCATTTAGCACAACCATGCTTGTGCTTTCTGCACAGGCGTGTGATAATATTTCCCCTTGCTTGCATACTTTTTTTGGTTCTTTCAGCATTCTTTGTTTCTACAAATCTTACTCAGAGTGACAGTTCTTTTGACTTGTTCATAAAAGAGGAAAAAAATATTAAAACTTATTGTTATGACCAAAAATAAGGATTGCCTTGGGAGCAAAACATGGAACGGAATTTCTAGAAATGCCCCCTAGGTAGTTTTCAAGCCTTTGTTCATCCAACAGATTGCTTTCTCAGAAATAGTGGAATTTGCTGAATTTGTAATTTGGTGTATTTGCCGTAAAGTTGAACTGTTAAGACTGAGAAAATATGAGCAACCTTAGACCTACTCTTCATTGACCGGTATTTTGCCAGGCCTTTGTTCTTCATCCTGCTTCCTCCTGCGTCTTGGGTACCTTGCTGGCTGCTTGGGAAGCAAAGCAAGTCAAAGCAGTGTGAGCACCTGCAAGCTTTCTTTCAAAGGCACAGCAGCAGGAGTTTCTTTGTTGCAAGGCCTGAAAGTCCGTGAATAGATGGCAGTACGTGTTTCCTCTTTTAGTACAATAGTGGATACAATGCTGAGACATCTGCTTCCAGCAGAACACGCTATGAACTAAAGACCAGTTATTCCTTTTAGCTGGTGTAAGTTGGCCAGTTTGTATGAGGTCAGCACAGCTCTGCAAGTCAGCAACAACCACAGGTTGGGACAGTTTGAGGTCCAGACATGTAGCATTCTGCCCTCATTTTACTCTAAGCCAGAAAGAAGACCAAACCTTTTCTACTCTGCTCTTAAATGCCCACAAAACTTAATTAAACTAAAATAGGTTTTAGTAATTTTTGGAATCTCTCATTCATCATCAGAACAACGCAAGATGTTCACAGTCTTTTATTCTTAGTTTTCTATTGAGGTAAATAATTGGGCAAATGTTAAATTGGACATGTCTGAAGGGAAAAGTAAGCCAGTTACTGAGTAGATTCAAGACACTGCCTGCTGGCTCACTCCTCACCTCCAGGTTCCCATGTGGGACCCAAGTTCCTGAATATTCAATATTCATTCTGCAGTAAATCTGCTGTTACTAAGGAGCTTAACCTGTAGAGATGCAGGTTTAAATTTCAAGCCCTGCTAGCGATGCATGATTGGACAATTTTGGTTATAGCAACAGAGAGCAAAATTCATAGTTGTCTTTAAAAAGGCATAGGCTGCAAAGGCAAGCACTTCAAGTTGAGAAATACCAGTAATTCAGTTTCCCATGCAACTGTCATTTGACTCCTGTGTGCACTGTAGCACGTTCTTCAATTTCGTGATTATATAGTATGTTTTCTATGAGCCGTGACTGCATTCAGTGTATGGACTGAACACCAGAGAGAACCAGAAAAATACAGCTTTGGTTAATCTTACACATGATGAATAAGTACTAATAAAATAAGCGAGTCTTTATATGATATTCAGCAAGTAACTTTCTCTGGGTCTCAGTTTGTAGTTCATGAAGGGGCCTGGCACTCTCAGCTTTGTGTGACTCATTTTGGAACTTAAAGAAGAAAAGCATTAAATTACACTTTCAGGTGTTAGTGATTACATTTCTTTGAACAGAGAGGACTTTGTGCTTTGCTTCTCCAATACACCTGGTGCCTGATGTTTTGGTTTCAGTTTGGATGCAGCACTGTACTAAGGCCGTTTGGTTGATTTAAGCTGAAATTAAAAGCCTTTTCTCAGCTGTGGCTCTGAACTGCTGCCTAAGCCTTTTGCTTTCCTTTTCTCTGCAAAGCATGGAAGGTATCTTAACAATGACACATTTTTATTGGTTTTATTTGTTGTTCCCATGGAGTCACTTGAGAAATAAAATGCAAAACTCTTGTAAAATTTTAGAAAAGTTGACTTTTGAGGTCATCAGTTGAAGTAATAGCCAGGTTTATATGAAGTATCTTTTATTCCTATTAAATTTGTTACAGGTAAGCTTACTTATGCTTAACTGATTCTGTGCCTGTAGAAAGTCTCTAGTGATGTGACCGTAGCACAGAACTAGTGTAAACTTACCCCACAAGATGCAGCTCATCAGTGCACAGGGTGTATTTATATATTCTGTGTCTATTTTTTGGTGTTGCCTAGTGAAACTGGATCAGTATTTGCAGTAGTGGAAAAAAAGGCGATTCTTGGAGATGTTAGTCTGTCTATCCACTTGGCTACACTGGATTTCCCTGATGCAGCCTGGATGATTACAGCCCTCTGCAGAATACGTTATGATGTAGCATTTGTGTAAGTTTATATTGTGAAAGAAGCATAAACACTCACAATTTCCTGGCTGTTGAGTGTTAGGCTTCTCAACCTTGTTGTTGCCTGAACATATGTTTTTGAAAATATTTGTACGATAACACTCTACATTTCTATAACACCTTTTTTCATTGAAACACTAAAAATATTCTGGAACTGTTAATTAAAATGAAAATGTAACACGTTAATCACCCAATAAGATTTAAGAAATATGATACAAATTTTTTGCATGCATAATAATACAGAAGTATATTACTGGTGTTGTGTTTGATGGAACTATTAAATAATACGTGTTGTGGTAGACTGTCTTAATGCCTTGGGTAGTAAAACTGGATGTAACAGCTCCAAGATTTCTCCCGGGTGTAATTTACCACAGACATATGTTCTTCATCATTGTTTCCAGCAGAATGTTACAAATTGGAGGGGAAACAAAATAGACCAAAACATAATGGAAAATGATGCTTTTCAACAGAATGTTGGATTTTGGGTGGGGACATCTTTTTGGCAGCTGTTTCAAAAAAAAAAAAAAAGCTGTGAAGTATGATTTATCATCTTATCTGTTCATCTGGTTTTGTACATGCCCACATAGAACTCTGTACAGCTACAAAACTTATGCAAAAGTGATGCTAATAGACCTACAAAGCAATTAAAAATCTATTTTTTCAGCTGTGCCGTTCTCTCTTTCATCTGCAAATCTCTATGGGAGCTTTGTAGAGTGGATCTGCCTTTCGTGGCGTGCTCTGCAGGTCAGCAGGCCAGGCAGAGTGCAAGGCAGCCAGCTCCGCTGCCCACGTGCCATAACCAAGGTGGTAGGGCTGTGGGTATCAGTTGTACCCCCTTGAGCATAGGTGTAGCGGCAACCCTCTTTGGAACAGGAACTGCTGTTTATCGACCTCTAAAACCTGACATTTTTAATCATAAAGTGGATTTCTGGACTTTTTCTTTCTTTTTCTACTGAAAGTGTAGTCATTGCTGTATTGCATTAGACACACGGCGTCTTGGCTGCTCTGTTTCTGATTGTCCTCTGCACACGATTCTTGGGAGAAATGTTTCACAAGCTACCTGAAGTATCATTGCCTTACTGCTGGCGTGGCCTCGGTATCCCGAATCCTAAAATCAATTCCAGTTTTGCAATAAGCATTTACATTCCTAGAAAAGGACAGCTGATTCCTTCAGAGGACAGACACACTCACTTTTATTTGGCTTGATCTTGGCTTCATTGCCGGTTTGGAGCAATAATTTCCCAGTTACAGGTAGGCAGGTATGGAATTAGGTCCTGGGCTTTGGTTGTAATGTAGGCTTTTTAGATTTAATTGAATGTGCCTCCTCTTTGTGCAGGAACACAGGAGGGCTTCCCCTGCTTCACAGTGGAGGTGGAGCTCAGGTGTCTGCTAGTTATTTACATGCTACCATCACTCTCCCCCCAGTTCATGAAGTTCAGAAAAATATTGTGAAACTACCACTGTTAAAATCAAAAAATCCAAGAGTAAATGCTGAGTGATTCTAAATTTTGTATATTTTTATCAATAATCTTTTCTATGAAGTTTGCACTAGTCCAGTGAAAGGCTAACCTTATCCCCCACCTGTATAGTAGCTTGTTTCCAGAAACTCATGATTTCAAAACAGAACTGATAAAAAAATTCATGACTTGAGGAAAACATTTGCAGTCTTTTTTTTTTATTTTTCTGTTTATTGAGCATTTCATCCTTGCTACAAAAAGATTTTTTTTTCACGTTTTAAAGCTAAATTCTTTATTAATGGCAACTTGTAGACAAATTAGAAATGGATTTATCTGCTGTTTGTATGTAGTGTAGGTATTTGCGGTAGGAACTATTACTGGCTATATGTGCACAAAATAAAATAAAGCTGCAGCCAGACTGTTTCTTGCTATCATTTAGGGAAAAAATAGAAAAATCAGAATTAAATATTGTCCTTTCTGCATTTTCAAAGAAACGTAGTTCAATAAATTCAAAGTTCTTTCTTTGAATAGCTAGAGAAGTCTTAACAAGCTGTGCTGTCTCGCAGGCCTTCTCAAGAGCTTCCATTTTACACATTCAGGCTTTAGGAGCTCTGTATTTGCATTGTCTGCACAAAAAATAAGAGCAATGTGTTAGCAATGCTGGGTCCTACTGGGGTGCTTCTGCATGTCTGGGTACAGAACTCAGGTTTTAAGGGTTGCTCCTCGATTCCAGGCATGCGTGGGAGTCTGGCTGCAAGCAGATAGTGATCAGCTCCCCACCAGAGCAAAGGTTTTTTTATAAACTAAACTGTTTATGTTAAAAGTTCATAGAGTGGGTTATGGAGGGTGGGGGGAATGCCTCAACACATCGAATAGCTAAATATTTTGAATGTCTAGACAGACTTCTCTCTGAAATACTGATCAGTTTCTTCTAGTCCCAGACACTGAAGGGGCGTTTTCATGCATAATGTTGGGAGTAAAACTTTGTGCTCCAATTTGAATTGGGAGGCTGTTGTATTTGCACGATTGTTATAGTCTGTGCTGCTTGGGGAATCTGCTTTGTCCTGTAGCCTACAAGTCAAAACTGCTGCTTTGTAATGAAGGCAAGTATCAGAAATGTCACTCAGTATGGTGTGTTCAGAGCTAAATCTGCTGTGATTGGAGCTGTAAATGCTGGTGTGGTGTGGCTGCACAAAATTCAGGGCTGCTGCCATTGTCATAGATGCATTACAAGGATGGAAAACTTTCTTATAGAATGGCTTCACTTAAATGACACTAAAAGAAAGCCATCTCAGATTATGGCAAAGTTTCTTTCTGCTGTGCTCCCTGTGTCTCCCTTCGTACCGAAGAGGTGGTCCTTGCTTTGCAGAGCCCTCTTGGGCTGGTGTGCAGATAAGGCACAGTTAGAATGAGTTTTCAGTTTTGCATCGGATGACAAAATGTAGTCTCTGTTGATAGAGCTAAATAGCTTCATCCTACCACAGTGCAGACATTATCACCGCAGCCGGGTGAAACCCAGACCATTTTCTCCCCAGTTCTGGAATGGGAGTTTGATACTCAGGAGATGGGGTTTTTTTCCTGTTGCCCCAGGTGATTTTATAGACATCTAAAATACCCCTCTCTGATTGGCAGAGGGTATGTTAGATGACCTCCCAGTATTTGACTTATTTTCGTGATGTGTTTTGGACACGATCCATTAGAAAGTGTTTTGGACACGATCCGTTAGAAAGTATTTGTGGTCCAGTAGTCCCAGAGGATGGTGGATCTGATGTTTCCCCCACCAGGAGCACTGGGAACACATGAGCAAAGCTGCTGCCTGGCTGGGCAAGAGGGACCGCATAGGGAGCTCTTGAGTTTAATTAACCCTGAGAAGCTGCTGCTACTGCAACACTTCAGTCCTTTGCTTCATGGTAACAGATCTATTGGGGGAAAGGGATCACACTTCCCAAGATATCAATCTGATTTACACAGCAGTCACAAGAGGATGGTTGTGACCTCTCTGCAAAAATGGGGAGAAATGGAATATTCACCAAAGCGATGACCTGCTCTTCTTTAGCCATTGACTCTGCAGGAGTAGAGTGCGTGTCCTAATTTCTGTCTGCTCTACTTAGAACCCTTGAGCTCTCCAAGACCTCAGTACCTCTCCGTTGTGGCTTTTCTAAAAGCTTCTTCCCATTCCTGTTCAAAATCCATGGTCAGCAACTGGGAGGAAGAGCAAGCCACACCAGCGGTCTCTGACTTCAGTCTTTGTGTTTCTGCCTGGGTGGATTCCTGTGCTATTTATCAGCAGGGAAGCATGGAGAGTTTTCTAGTGGACTGTCTGATAGACAAATTGTTTATACTAGCATTCTGGATTAATTTATATCTAAATTTACATATGTATATTTTTTTGCATGTCTTTAAAAAGCCAGGCATGTCTTAAAAAAACAGTGTTAAGCTATGGTTTTAGAAGTGAGAAAATCAGACTGCTTTGTACATATGCAGGGATATTTTGTTTGGATTCCACAGTGTGCATTAAAATGTATGTTAGAAGACAATCCCAATAGAAGCCCAGTGGCGCTGGAGGGGGGATTAATTTTTTTTTAAACTTTCATATGTTTTCTGTTTATTTTGTCTTCAGCACCTGGACTCAGTTGGCTCCAAACTGGATAGTAATTTTCATTGAAGTGTTTATAACATGAACCTTTTTTTTTTTTTTACATTTTTTAACATGAGACATATGCCTGCAGCTCTGCAGGCGGCTGTCTCGCTGCCAACTTAGCAGGACAACCAACTGCAACAGGAAACTGATACAGTGCAATTTTCATTAATGATTCGTATTCTTTTTCAGCATGCAAATTTAATAGCATTTAAAAGATGCTCCTGACATCAAATATCAATTTCCTTTAAGCATAAAATGAAAACTGAAGCTGCTTTAGAACAAGGCAACTTCAAGTTTGGGCATATTGTGAAATGATTACTAAATTCTTGCTATTTTGCAGAGCACACCCAGCCTGGCAAACTAAAAACAGTAAAGTATTAAATAACTGTCAAATTAAGAGGGAAAAAAAGAAAGGAAAAGGACTTGTTAGTAGTGACCACCCATATGACAGCATCTACTGAGATTTGGGGGGGTTGTTTTTCTTTTGCACACAACCATAGATCTTGAGATGCTTGCTGTCAGTTGCAAAATTTTGCTTTTGTACCTTTGAGTGCCTTCTTGTGAGGGTTTCTAAGTATTCTATTATAATTCTTGTCATTCTATTATCTGTTTTAAATACTGCCTGTGTGCTGGATCTCATGGCACAAGGACAGAGTGTTGCCTCCACCGAGGCAGGTTTAGATATTTGTAGTTTTCTTCAGCTCTGCAGTGGTCTTAATTCTTGTGTGTTCACTGTGAGATTTTATCGGGGTAAAGTCTGTCCTTCAAATTTTGGGCAGTCAACCTATTTCAGGCAAGCAATCTTCATGTATTTTAATGATAATGCAGTATGCTGAAATCCAGTATTTTAAGAGCCCAGAGTCATGAAATGGAGTTATAAGGCTGTGCATTGTCAGTGTTAAAACAAAGAAATCTCTTGAAAAATTGATAAAAATCCATCCTTAATTTTATTAAGCCATTGCCATGTTGGTCTAAGCATTTCACCAGCAGAACTAGGAATATGAAAGTCATATTGAATATAATTTCTAGAATTTAGTAAATAGCTTAGTGATTTATGACTTAACATACATCACTTGCCCATGCAGTTTGCTGGTCAGCATGCCCTAACTTTCTTCTCTTCATTCCAAGTTTTGAAGGCTCATTGATTTTGGCTCTGGAGGCCTTCTGTTCAATAGTTCATTACAATCAAAATAATTTGCTTTCACTTTCATACATATTATATTTTAAGGCTCAGGTTCTACTTCTGTAAAAATAAGTATAAAAATATATAGTGCTTCTCCTGCCCGCAACAGTCCTGAGACCAAGCTAACGGATGGATCAAACTATCATGATGTGGCCATGCAGCAGGATTAAATATTTTCATTGATGTCTCAACCTTTTCTTAGTATAGCAATTTAAATACCTTCCTTAGAGCTGTTGTTAGTGCTACTGCCATTTTGTTTTCCATAACATGCAAATATTGTCACGTACTACAGAAGTTGAAAAGCACTGTCTTACTCAAGCCCTTAGTATAAACCCAAGAGGCAGATCTCTCATGGTCTTGTATTTTAAATCAACATTGAGGAGCTGCTCTTATACTCCCCTTCATCCTGTTTCTTCTTGTTTAGTTTTAAATTTTATAGCTGAGTAAATGTCACCTCTGATGGTTAAAGTTCAGGTCAAGTTACATTTTGCCTTGACCCTCCTGCTCTCTTTTGTAGACACTGGGACTGTGGTCTGTCAAGACGGGAAAGTTCACAGATCATAGCCTAAGGATTTTTTTTTCCTCTTTCTTTCTTTGATATCATTTCTTTAGGCAAGGAAAGGAATGTTAGTGAAATTGGATTTAGGGAGCTCTGTTAATTGAGACTTTTGTGTAAATAACATAGTGATGTTTGTGCCCTACGCAGTTTTAGAAAGCATTATGCATCACTGAGGCTGGTTTAGAAACAGATGTCTGATTCTCTTTTAATTTCCCACTTTATTTATTAAAACAAACATTATTGTGAGAATACTTGCCTGATGAGAGGTGGTAACAGCCAGCCATAGCCAATTAAACACATTTATTTAATGAAAAACACAACAAATATGTATTTGACTTGCATGGGTGTGTGAATATTCCTGGTTTATTAAAATCTCCTTCATAAGCTTTTGTTTCTGGAGCTGGCTGCGTATATTGATTTTGCAGATCTATGTATGGCATGTGTATTGCTGTAGCCCCAAGACTTAAAAAAAAATAGAAGGACAGAGAGGTAGAATTAGAATTATAAAACAGTCTTTAAGGAGTGCTTATAGCCATGGAGAAGTGCTGCTGCCTGTTCACCAAGAAGAGTTATGCAAATAACAGCTTCTTTCCCAGACTGTTACTGAATATCAGTGCATCTGTACCTAGGAGGCTCCTCTGAAGCATGCCCTGATCCTAGCAGGAATTCTGCCTTTTTATCTTGTGCTTTTATAGTGTTGAGCAACTGGAGAATATACAGACATGGCACAGACACCCTTGTCTTAGTTTAAAGAAGGTTTATTAGAACGGAGTCTGAAAATTAGAAAAACCTAGTAAAATAAAAATTTGTAAGAGCTTTTGTTTCCAGTAGCCTTGCGTAATAGCAGACGGGAGTTGGAAGTCAGAGGAAGAGAATCTGATTCTTCACTTCCTTCATCATCTTTTCTCTTCTTCTCTTTTCTGCCATCGTCTGCACATTCTGCTCACATATCTGCAAATCCTGTACGCTGAGGAAGGAAAGGCAGAAGATATAGTAGGGGCTAATCGATTGCACCCATATCTTAATGTGGTTTATACTGAGAAACTGTAATTCTGGCATTTGTTAACTTTTGAAGGCTTGCCTTCACAAACTCACTGTTGTTCCTTTGATGCTTTCCTCCACATAATTCCCAAAGAAATAAGACAAACCACTTAAAAGCTGAAACAACATTTTGACTGTAGAGAATTATACTTACTTTACTGGCAAGTTCAAATAATTTGGCTGCACATCATAGCTGTCTGCTGCTTGCACTAGTGAAGTGATAAGAACAATTGCAGGTTGTCTTCCAAATGGTCCAAATGTTTGCCAGTGGGTAAATGCAGGCTTTGCAGGTATTTGACAGTGAGGGTACTAAGATTTATGAATAATTTATTCAATTTGAGATTTTTCTGCTGTATTCCTTTAGCTGCTTTTGCCTCTTTGTGCCACAGTTCTTTTCCCCCATGCAGTCCTTGCCTAAGCTTTTCCTGGGGGCTTCATCAGTAAAGGTCAGGTTGCAAACGTTGGATGTTGCCGTATTTCTGTTAATAATTATTCATTTGTACCTATTTGCTTTACATTCTGCAAACCCCTTCTTTCTTCAGAAATACCCTTATATTGAAAATTCACCTCCTTTCCTAAGTGTTATTCTCGTCTAAAGGTCTGGATGTTTTACTTTGAGGTCGTGGCTCCTAACTTGCCTTCATGGTGGTTCCTTCTCAGTTCTTGTGTCTTAGACATCATTACTCTGTGCAGAAAACACAAATTTATCTGGCATATATTTCAAGAAACAATAATATGTAGAAGTGATACCATATACTCATTTATAGCTGGTTTTTATAAGACAAAAAATGACAATCTTTGGGTTTTTTCCTTCCATTTTCCTTGCCCATTTACCATCTGCTGCTCGAGCAATGCAGTCTTTCTGGCAGATAGATAGGAACTGAGTGTGCATCATGCCTTCTATTTTGCAGTAAGTGGGGATTTCTGCACTTTACAATGCATGTGACCCTTCCTTAACTAAGTCTCTTAATGGCCCTGGGTTTGAAGTGCTGTCTTGTGCATTGCCTGTGCAAATAACTTCTTCCAGTCTCTTGCTTATAGTGGTAGATAGCATGGTTTGGTTTATTTTTCCTTGTAGCAGCTGTGATTGTTCGTTTTAATAATTACTCAATTCTAGCATATTCACTAGTATCTCTTTCCCAGTGTCGGAGATAAACTGGGATGAGTCATAGAGCACTTATTCCCAGAGATAGCTTCAGCAATAAAAAAGGGACCATGAATACTTCGGGCAAAAGTATTAGGCATAGAAGGTATGAAGGTCACTGGGTTTTGTTATTCTTTCCCCCTCCCTAAGAAGATGAAGTTCTTTTCAAATAGACAGCAGAAATACCAATTAGTGTGCTTTATGCTGAAATGTAATCAAATTTAAAATGTAAAAAATACCTTTCGGCTACAGTATAATCGGGGCCCCTAATTATGAAAGGCATATGTTTCCCTCCATCTTTCTTCCCTTCACCCATGTAGATAATTGTCCTTCTCGAATGATTTCTTCTTTGTAAAAATCTTTGTGACATTCTACTCCTGGTTTGCTCAAAGCAATGCTGTTATCTGGTGCATTAGGTTTGCGTTGTTGGATTCTTGAAGGATAATATACAATATAGTTACACTGATTACTTGCTATTTTGTATGTCATCTGTGTTTTGGAATATCTCAAAGCTTGTCAGTCTTCCACTGGGGATTACATCATTTTGGGGGTCTCAACTGTTCTGAAACAAAAGCATACTTCAGTGGTAAAATATGAATGCCCAGACAACTGGCAGTCTTTCAAGGCTCCAAACTTGACACAGAGTTAATGTTAGAGAAATGTATTTTCTTCTGTTGTAAACAATTATTTCTATGCCTTTTCTTATCCCTTTTCCCCCTCCTTTCTTAAGGTAGAGTTTTCTTTATGGTTAGTAATTAATGACATAAAATATATTTCTTTGTCTTCCTCTCAGCCACTGCAAGATTTATTCTGGGGTGGTGATTTTGGATTCTGCATGGTCTTTGAATACTTTGGCAGTGGCCCCTTCAAATTAATAATTGTTTCCTTAGTGATAAGCCTGATCTTGTTTGAAATGTGCAAGTCTCTGGTTTTTAGTTTGCCTTTTTGTTAGAGATAGATCTCTGGGGTGAAAGTTACCTGCACTTGCCAAGCTACCTTGTCCCATATTGAATTATTGGTACATGTACAAAGTGGTTTCACAGACTGTATCACCCATCCCATAGGCACCATTTATGTTGTAAAGGCTTCATAAGGGTTGAATTGAAACAAAATTTGTTGCACTAGGGTGAATTTCAACTCAATATCCACTATATAAAATGGCTTCAGAGCTGTTACAAGAAGATACTAGGAAGAACAGCAATGCAAAATTGGATCAAGAATTTGTCATTTGCATACTTAATCTAGATTTTTATGCTATCCCTGCTGCTTTGTGAGGTTTAACATATATATGCTCCATTTAACTTGTTCTGAGGAAAACCTGTCTGCCAGACTACCAACTCCCTGCTTTTATTTGGGTGGCCCAGTTCCAAGCTCATCCTCTGATGGGTCCCTTGTGGATAGCAGCTTCCACAGTTGGGCTCACCCATGGACAGGCAAAGCCTGCTTTGGGAGCTGCTGCATTCAGAGGCACTGCCTGAATCTCTCTCACAATCCACTAGGTAACGATGCAGCCAAAGTGAAAGCACCATCAGAATATTCTCAGCTTCAACAGAGCATCTATTTTATTTTTCTAAAATAGTATTTCATCAAATATTCTTATCATTTCTCCCTAATGTTAATAATTTGCCTTTTCATTTGCAAGAGGATTTAGAAATAGAGTTAATAACTAATAATAGAGTGAATAACTAATATGAACTAATAATGACAACTATAAAATGTAAATTAACTAATATTATTAATTTATTTTAATGTGACATATAGTACCAATAAATAAGTTAATATTGTTGGCGAGATATGTGTGGATCTAGTTCTGATAATCAACTGGAAAACTTAGACTTCATAGAATCATTTAGGATGGAAAAGACCGTTAAGATCATCAAGTCCAACCCTTAACCTAACACTGCCAAGTTCACCGCTAAACCACATCCCTTAGTACCACATCTACATAAGTTTGAAATACCTTCAGGGATAGTGACTCAGATAGTGACTTTGCCATCATCCAGGTGAGATGATACCCCAAAACTGGGTTCCTCCCCATACTGAGCTGCAGGATGAGGTGACCGTGTGGCTCTGTATCACCCCAGTTCTGTGTTTACATCTATTGGCTCATTTTATCTCAATTTAGGAGAAGATGCAGGTGTTCAGTTAGTGAGCAACCAGGTAATGAGCACCAAGGCAAGGAGCCCCACCAAAGACTGGTGATGGGAGTATGCCCCAACAGCCCTACTAGCCACCAGAGAATCCACAAGGAAGGGTGATTTTTCTGGATACTCAAGTGGGAGTATCTCCTGTGACAGACCCCAGTGTCACCAGTCCCCACTAGCCTAGTTCAGGTACCACCTGAACTTTTGCATTGATGTCATTAATGCCCATGGGGCAGAGCCTAGCTGGCCATGTCCTCTCTGGGCTGCATGGGGACCCCATTTTGAGACTTAAAAGCACCATGAACAGGCAAGGTTGTGGCTGGCTTCTTTACTTCCTTCCCAGGGAGGGTATAAAATCCCATGGATGAAAAGGCAGCAGATTGAGCGCCATGGCAAGTTATGGGCCAGGTGAGCAACAATGGAGGAGGCAAGGTCTCCTCAGCCTAGCAGCTCCTGCATTTGCATCTCTGGGCACCCCGTCATGAGAAGTCACCCCACCATGGTAGAGCATGTCGTTGTGGCTGAGCACTGTATACATCAGGCATCCCATCGTATCTGGGCATCCCACTGTGGCCAGATACCCACAACAACCAGACACCTTTCCATGACCAAGCTACTCCATCACACCAGGCATGATGTGAGTTAATGTAATAGCTTTCAAAAGATAAAGTTTCCTCTTGATTTTGTGATAGATTTTTCTTTAATTTGCAAAGGTTTTGTGTTAGAAGAGCTACGTGAGTGAGGAGTTTATGCTTTTGTTTCACAGAAGATGCTGACATGACAGATTAGTTCTTTCTGTAGGAAGAAAAGCATTTAAATAAGTAGAAAGCATATATGAAAATATTCTAGGAATTTTTTTTAAGACTGGAGCTTTCAAAAAATATCCCTTAAAAGATTTTCTATCTCCTTTTAATTTACCACAGATTAATGAAATCTATATTTTTCTTCATTTCAGTGGAATTTAATTTTAATTACTTTTTTTCATGTGTGCATGAGCTTCCCGATATAAAGAGATTAGAAGGTCTTCATTCATTCTTTTCAAGGCAGACCACTGCAAAGAAAACACTTTGTAAGCAGTTAAGCAGAATTGTGCAAGCTGTTATTGCTGTTGCTTAAATCTATGGCAAATCTGATTTCCATTGGTTTGCTTGAAAGTCATGCAGTCAAGTATGTAAACGTGCAGGTCGTGCAGATTACAAGTTTATTGAAGGGTCACTATCCAGTTATCAATCGCAGTTGTTCATAAGATCCTTAACACCGGGTTGAAAAAATTATCTTTTGGTTTGAATGGTTCTCACCCCTAAAAACATGATAAGGTCTGAAGAGCATTACTATTTTCAACTAAATAGTGGTTATGTCTTTCAGGCATCAGACCAAAGATCATTGATGTTGGTATGAATTCTTCCACTTCCATCAGCATGCTCTGGGTCATGCCCTTAATAAACTGCTGTGTTCACTATCCAGATCAGAAAATATTATAGTGTAATAACTTGTGCAGTACAAACAGAAATGGGTTCAACAATAGCCTGCAGTACTAATTCTACCTCTAGTCAAGCCAGTGGAAGATAAATATCCCACAAGAAAAGCTGGACTGTTTGTTTCATTAAAGTTACCTTTCAGCTCACCTAACTATGGTAAAAACATTTTGACATTACCACCTTACCCACACACTGATATTAGTGAGGAAAGGTTGGCATGGGCAATAAAATGCCGTGTAAGATTTTGGAGCATGTATCATTAAGTGAACACGGGCTCATCCATGAAGTAAAAAGGGGGTTTGTCTTTGTTTTGAAGGTCTTTTAATCATGATAGGACAATTATATTTACACTGCAGAAGTTTTGAAAGGCATGGTGAAGTTGATAGTGACAACTGAGAAGCCCTATATCAGGAACCCTGAAAATAGTATTGGGATAGAAAGTTTGGTTGTTTAAAAATTAGGAATTCAGGTATTGTACTGTAAGGAGAAAGAAGGAAAGGGATAATGTTATGCAACATTACTCTATTAGTGTTCTGAGATAAAAATGGAAGGAAAACCCCTTCACATCATTACATTATAATGGAGTAATGTAGTGGAATTCAAAAAATATTTTATTTAGTAAAAGAAAGGGAAGGGAAATGCCCTAACATTAAAAATATTCCAGAAAAACAATGAATTTGAGATAAAAATGTGCAATAGAAAAAAATAAGTACCTGATTTTGAAGCCTGATTTTTGAGGCAAGCATCTTCAGCCTTCTCTCTGGCAAGGCTTAGAAAAGCAGAATTCTTTCCATTAGGTGCGGCTTATTTTTGGTGGGTCTGTTCAGACCCTTACTGAATGTCACAAAAGGAATATTCCTAGAGATGAAAAACTTTAGATAGAAAATTGCAGTCTGAACTGTAAAATGAGAAGTACTTCACTGGTGGGTCTGAAAGTGCAAACCCTTTTACTTGCTTTTGTTTGTCTGAAATATTAATCTTGTGTGAAAGCTAAATGATAATTAACCTTTTTCTCCATGTGATGCTGAATTTTAGCTTTACAACAGGAAAAAAAAACAAGCTACTCAAATATGATGCTAGCATTCATCTTAAATTTTAATTCTGTTTAGCTTTATTTTTAAAAT
The DNA here is from genome assembly GCF_017976375.1 of Cuculus canorus. Taxonomy (NCBI): domain Eukaryota; kingdom Metazoa; phylum Chordata; class Aves; order Cuculiformes; family Cuculidae; genus Cuculus; species Cuculus canorus. The sequence goes on along the minus strand of NC_071404.1, from coordinate 29,243,882 downwards.
ATAAGCTTTTTTTTAATTATGAAAAGGGAACTGAAAGAAATAGGATATCATTATGCTAAATTGTTGATTGCTTTCCAGTTTTGTTCTATACTAAATTATTCCCTTGACAAACAGGATAGAAAGTATCTGTACTTAACACATTTTATGATTAATCAACTTCTGTGTTTGTGTCTGGTTAGTAAAAACAGAGCTACTGTTGAAGGGTGAAAGTAATTGTGCTGGCTTATGCCTGCGGTCATTGCTTCTGCCTCTGCTGGGGGCATTTTCTCCAACACGTATCAACTACTGTGTAGAAAGTATAGCAGTGACTGAGGAAATGGTTGCTGGTGGGCTGTGTCTGCAAAGCCTTTCACTTACACTTTCTACAGTCCATTAGCAGAGATGCCCTGGTATTAGTTGTTAGTTGTTAGGTACCCAAGATTCACTTTTGATGGTGGCAAATTCTCAAAAGGTCTTCGTTACCACTGGCCCAGAGATGGGGACTGGCTAAGCTGGTGCTCCTCACTCCTAAGAATCACGTCCATGTGACTATGTTAATTGGCTTTATGGTCCAGACAATGGAGTGGTTTCTTTGAAGAGCTCTTGAGCACGATTCACTAGCTACTTTGAAAAGATTACCATTGAAGACCCTTCAGTACAATTTTCAGTCACTCTGCGCAAAGCGCTCCCTTGCAGTCCCAGCTTTGGTAGAAAGTGCTTCTCTGATATTTCGCAGATGCACCCGGAGGGGATCTCGGCTCAGGTTTCTGGATGCTTATTATAAAGCCATGAGGCCCTTGAGGGAGAACTGTGCATCACTGAGAACACTGGAAGTTCAGGCTTTTGTAAGAGAAGAAGCTGAGCTGTGAGGTCCACGCTTTCCCCTATGTGTCTGGGTTGGGTGGAGAGCAGGGCCATTGCTGATGATCAAAGTAGATAGTTGGACACTGTGGATACTGATTTTGTTCCTTAACCCTGTTTATCAAAGAGGAAGGTACTTATTAGTACAGAAGTGAGAAGGGAGTGTTGCTAGCCTGAAAGTCATTGTTATCTGGATTTTTGCATGGGAATAGGGGGAGAGAAGGAAATGTTCTTCCAAAAGCAGCCTTATCCACTAACTCGTTTCATAATTTCCTTCGCACAATCAATTTGCATTCCTTAGAAGCAATGTCTCGCTTCTGTTTTTTCTCTATCAAGGGGAAATGGAAGTAAATGGCTCATTTTCTTGTATGACTTTGACATCTTCCACACTTCGTAAGAAACAGAAGATCTTTTTCTGAAGACGGTCTTGAATACAAGCTTTTATATGTTTTAAAATGGGAGAAGCAGAGTTTCTTGACTGATACTTGAGCATGCAGCTTTCTAGTGTATGTTGTTGTTTATGTGCACAAGTGATGATTCGTTCAGATAAAACTGCTCCGTTTACCCATGCAGATGCTATACCAAGAGCAAGTGCCATCACATGTAAAGGTCAGTATAGAAAAATAAAGCAAAAGGTCACTGTGAAATAATCATGATAATTTATTCATTATAATAAATATTAATGTAAAGATGTAAAATGCTTGCTCAGTTTTCTTTAGTGCTTGCAAAAATGGTATTTCCATATGTAGGACAATTCAGCAAAAGAGATGTTCTTTCTGCCCATTACTCTGAGGACAAGAAATGAGAAACTGCAACAGTTCCCGGTCACTGTAGATCGGCAGAGACTTATGTTGGTTTACAGCATTATTTTACGGGTTGTTTTTAGCTTGGACTGATTCCCTGATCTGGTTCACATTGCAGCTTGTTTCTCAGCTCTCCTACCAGCATGGCCAAGGGAGCCAGTTTGCAGTGCTGGAGGGTGCTGGGAGGGGTAAGAAATCCTGCCATCATCCTGGCCGCTGGGCAGCCTAGACAACCATTTGTTTCATGAATTTTTAATTCCACATGATTAGCACTTTATCAACCAAATTCACAGATTCCATAGCTTTCACCAGGGAATCCTACTGCTTTTTCTGTTCAGTCTGGTTGTTGAACTGTCAGTGAAATAAAATAGCAGGCAACCTTCCTGGAGATAGGAGAAGTCATGTCAGTCCTCCTCTGTCACCCTTCAGCACATAGCTGATGCCATCGTGGTCCTGCGGCTTTTGTCTCCTCATAATAGCAGAAAGGCATTCCTACAAGCAATCAGTTGTGGTTTTGGATGGGTGCTAAATCCCACTTTCCTTTTCCCTCCCCATCCCACAGCATTCACCAGCATTTGTCTCTAAGGGCACGGGTTATATCTTTATATGCTCTCCTTTATTCATTTTAATCTAATCTACCTCCCTTACATCATTCTCCTCTCTTCCTGCCAGGAAGTCATGCCGAGGGGAGCTCCATTGGTCCCCTGAGTGTTGTCTCGGTGAGATATCTTGTACTGTTGAAGGCTCCGTTGTATGCTTTGTGGAATGCAGATGGTCTAGCCATGAACTCCATTTTGTCTTTCAACATAAAGCAGTGCATTTTTAATACATAACTCCAATAAATAGAGCAAGAGGAGATCCAGTTAACAATGGTTCCTTAAGGCAGGTATTTCAGTTGTCTTGGAGTTGTATAGTGTCTCGGTGTGGCTTCTTTATGTCCCCATCGGGAGCATTGCTTCTAGAATATGGGGTTGCTATAAGGCAGTATCACAGTAATGTCAATGTGCTAGCTTAAGTCCTTGTTGTATTTTTTCATACTTTATTCTTTTTAAGTAGCTGTGGTTATGCTGCTCCTCAAGGGACTATTGCTTCAACGCAATAGTTAGACTTATTTTGTTCCTCAGAAAGTGGTGGCTTATCTAGCCACATTTATTTAAGTGACTGCATAGCTTAGCCTCCGTTTACGATTTTTTGGTAGACTATACTTGCCCTATAAATTGCACCAATCTCTGTCTGGATGAAATGTGAAATTAATTTTTAAAATTGCAAACAGGTTTTATTTTTAATCAGTTATACCAAGCTTCCTTAAATGTGCTGAAGGCTTTTTAAAAATTTAATTCAAAGGCATTTTGATAAATTTAAATGCAAGTTTTTCCAATTAATGATAGAACTGAAAGATCATACTGTCCTAAAAGCTTCACTTGACTAGACCTCATCCGTTGCTATCTAGTTTTTGTTCACAAATTGGAAATTGGTTCTCTGTATCTAACAACCAAAGATTTTCTCAGCTTTGAGTGAACCAGCCTTTGAATTGAGCTGATGAATAAACTGACTTAAATAAAATGTTCTCCCTGCACCTGCAGAAGAAGCTGCAGCTGCCAAAAGATGAATACTTAAAAAAACTTGGATCCCTAGGATTTAGCCAGTGATTTCTGCCAGTTCAGTACTTTGATGTTCTTTGAAAGTTCATCACTAAATGCACAGTAATGGGGGTTTTATGTAAGTGAAGCCTTTTTTTAAAAAAAAACAACATAATCACAATTTGAAATCTTAATAAGCAAAAAATCCCAACTTAAGTAAAACTATTGGTGGAGGCAGTTTTTAATATCTGCTTTTTATTCATCCTCTTGGCTCTGAAATCAGCATGGGCTTTCCATATGGCTGTCAGTGCAGGTGATGGAGGTCAGCTGCCAGCAGAGAGAAGTATTAGTTTAAAAGAAAAAAAGATAAACCAGGGAGAGAAGCATCATGTCACTAAGTCACTAGGGATGGAGGGTTCTGAAAGAATTTCAGGAGGGAGCAGCTGAGTTACAGTCATATATATTACTTCAGCACAATGACTTCAGCAAAGAAACAGATGTGTCTAATAGCATACCTAACTTAGGAAAATGAGTATAATTATAAAACTTACTTTCCTGCTGGCACAGCAAATGAAGTGCTGAAGAGAAAAATATAAAGGTAGAAGGAGAAGATGGCTGTTGAGCCCTGTAAGCACAGGCAGGAAACCTCTGGGATGCAGGGGAGGGCAGTGCCTGGGTCTAAAAATGGCAGGAGTTAGCAATGAACCATGCAGCAACTCCCAACAGAAGGAGGGTAGCAGTCAGAGACCTGGATCATCAGCAGTGGGCTGGTGAGGGTTCTCACATTGTGAGGGCATGAGAAGGTAGCTATTCAATACATAGTCCTCTTCACTTAATTCTGCTTGAAAATGCAAGAAGATTATGATAGTTTCCAGAAAAAACTGAAGTCCAGGTTACAGGACTTCCTGTGAAAAAATGTAAGGCAGCAAGCATCAGAAAGAGTACATAACTCTTTTTGGCCTGTGTCCAGTGAAAATGACATCTGGTAAGATTTTGTGCAAGTGATTAGGTGTATGTTTTCAGCTTGGACAGCAGTTGTCAGATAAATGAATTTAATAGTAGCATCTTTTTGAGGGTGTTGCTTTGCATAAATTGAGATTGACATTTACAAATGAAATCATCCTCCTCTTTATTATGTTTAGCTCTTGTCATAAGTTAATAGAAAAGGCAGAGAAATGAAGCAATGGGAAGTGAATAGCTGGGAGATCACAAAAGGAACCAGAGTTATCTGGAAGATCTTGGAAGAGACATGGGAAAAACAAAAAACATCTAAAATATGGGGGGTTGTATGAAGAATTTTGTTCATATCCTGTAATATAGAGATACTGAAATTAAAATGGCAGACAGTTTAAATGTTGTCAATAGAGATGTCATTTCAGGTGTAGTTTTTGTGTTCATTTTCTAATATGAACGCAGGAGAAATACACAGTTGCATTGTGCACATACGTACTTCCATATACCTCTGAAGATCTGGAAAGTCTGCCCATGGCTGGAAAAGATGATTCTGCAAAGGCAGGATCAAACACTAAATTCCTATTTCGTGTTCTTACCCAATCAGACATTGGAGAATTGTATCTCAGACAGTCACATAGCAAGGAACACGTGGTATTTCAGATGGTCAGATGTCACATTTTTAAAGATAATCAGCAGAAGAAAACCCACAAATACCAGAACAAAATAATAATAAAAAAAAATTAAATTGTAACATAGATACAGATGAAGTACATTCTATTAGTAGTGATGATATGGTAGAAATAGAAATAAAAGTGCCATATTTCACAGTTGGACACTTCAAAGGATACTCCTCTCCCAGTTATCTTCTGATCTGCTTCATATCACAGGTCACCTAAATAGTATTTACAAACCTCCTGGCTGGAACACTCTTTCAGGATTTAAGGTGTCGCAACTTTTTTTTACATCAAAATTTCAAATACACTCATATTTCTCTGAGAATGTTACGTCAGAGTTAGCTTTTATGTAAACTCATGTTTAGGAGTATGTCTTCTCAAGACCAATGTGAAACTTTCCTGTAGAGGCAGAAAAGTTTTCTCCTGACAGCTGTGTGATGAGGATAGACAATGTCTAGTAGTTAGCCAGGTACTACTTCAAATGAGCTTGAAAAGTTGAGAACTAAAGCAGGAGGCAAAAGGCTTAACCGTTGACTGATGTCACTGAGAAACAGGTCTGAACTCTGTGTTCCTCTTACATCTGAATGTAAATATTACTGTTCTCCTCCAAAGTGCTTTGCCACCCTGAAGAGTAAAAGGTGAAGATTGTACTACTCCTGCTATAATTTTGAGTGTGGCCTAGACTTGGATGTGAAGTCTCACTTTTGGCACCAAACTCATTCTGAGAGGCTGGCGTTTACCATGTGGTGCTTGGGCAGCAATGGATTCTGCTGTCTCAGGCTCTAGGTGCTTGGCCCTAGGTGCTGGCCTTTCTGAATTCTTTGAGGATGAGGTTTTGGGAATTTTGTACTGATCAGGCAGTTGCTAGTTACTTCAACTAGGTGGGTGCTATCTTTTACTCTGCTCACAGAGTATGCTTGCTTTTTACTCTCTTCTATCACTTCAAGCAAATAATAGCATAAGCTATTATATAAGTTACTGCAAGTCCCTGTGCAGTTTCTCACAAACCCTTGCAGTAGGAAAGCTGCTCTGTGGACCCCGGATGTTAGGCACACTGGCAGGCATTTGAAGAGACTTTTTTTCATGCTTTTCTTCCTGTTTTGTTTTCACAGGAAAGGAGAATTCATTAAAAATATTTCTACAGCACCAAGGTGAAAGGACTGTGTCCCTAGGGTCATAGCAGAAATAAAACTCCGGAGTACTTTACTCTTGCCAAAGTAGGAATGTCTGATTGCTTTGCTCATGAATGATTTGAAGGAAGAGGGATATTTTTTCAAATCTGTTTAATTAAGATGCCTCTTCAGCTCTCCCTGTCCTTCATTTCAATAGGTTTTCAGAGGCTCTCGAACCAGAACTACACAGGACTCTATTTCAAGTGTGCTGTAAAGAGCTGATAATATAGCCTTTGTGGCTAGGGCACAAAATCTTCCTTATATAGCTTTTCTGAACAGTATACACTTGTTCTGCAACAGATCTGGTGTTGTTTATTCCCAATAACCATTCTCAAGTCAGTATAAGTGACACTTCCAGATAACTTTCTTCCTCCCTGATAACAATCTGGTAGTTTATACTACTTTCCAGAAGCGTATATTTCTGTTTAGTTTTTTTGGGTGCATTTAGTATTTATTATGGCCAAAGTAATGATTCTTTCAGTATCTGCCAGCTAGATCAGTTTTGAGAAGAGTCTCTTCAAAGCAATGTCTGTTTAGAACTGACTTATTTATGTGCAGTTTCTGTTCCACAACAAAGCAGTCAAAGAACAGAACATCAATTCCTGGTGCCTGAGAAAGAGGCCTGAGAAAAGTCTCAGGAAACAGGTATGATTCAGAAAATCATTTGCAAGAGCTCTGTGTTCCGAATAGCTGTGTACTTATGCACATTTCAGATCTTATTTTTAAGGCTTTGCTTTTTGAATGAAACACTAACAGATGTGGAGGTGACACTGGGTCATGCTGAAAGGGAAGTGATCGGGATCCAGAGAGGTTACTAGCAAAGCTTTTCAAGGATGGTGCTCAGGACAGTTGTAGGGTCCTATCAATTGATTTAGCGTATTAGGGGTGCACTTGTGTAGGTTGCTGGTGACTCAAAGTTGTCAGTACAGGGGGAGTTGGGCTGTCATGCAGAAAAAAAAGCAGACAACACCAAAGCCTAATAGAAATGGGGCAGAATTTCATAGGTCAAAATACGTGTTGAGACTAATAATGAGATTTTCTTGGCTGGAAATAGTCACTTGATGTGTTACTGAGGGATCACAGACAGGTGATCCTGACCTGCTACTGGTGCCTGTAAATTACAGCCAGACAGACGTGGCGTTAATGTTGCTGAATTGAGGCTGGGAGGTTTCCTTAAGTCTGATTTGCCCATGTGCATGAAAAGTAGACTGTAGCTGAAAGAAGTCAAGAGGAAAGGTTTTTGGATACCAAGGAAGGAGTTGTTGGATGCTAAAAGAGGCATATGCATTTTACAGGATGGAGAGGAATGCTTAACAAGAATAGGGAGCAAAGCAGGACTGTCTTAGGTGGGGGAACTATCTAGTTTGTGTTGCACAGCACAGCAAAACAAAGGCAAAGAGAGGAGTTGGCTGCTCTCTGTAAATATGCTTTTGAGGCAAACCTTAGGCAAACAGCAGTGTTGACTGCATCTACCAGAGGATAAGACTGGTGTAAAAACAAGTAGTATAAAACTGGCTATCAATAATCAAGGAAACCAGTAACAAGTTTCTAACTGTGGAGTAACATAATTGTATGAAGGTCAGAGGGAGCAGAAATCCATCTTTTTCAGCCTGTTCTCCAAATAGAGCTCAGTAGATAAGTAGAACTGTAAAATAAGGAGTCATACAAAACCAAGAAACTAATAACAAGAGGCTGGCGATTATAAAAAAAGACTTTTCCAGTCTTTTTTGTTCCTAAGTTATAAGTTGGCTAATAGAAAGCTAAACACAAAGTATCTAGGGTTTAGAAGAGCTGTAATATCTCTCTTGCCATCTCTTTCAAGCATTTAGAGGTACTTTCTAATTTGTTTTGTATTCTAACATTGCATTTACCAGTAGAGAAAAGGAAAAGATTTTACCATACTTGTAGGGGAACATATGTTGCATTGGATATGACAGCCTGAGACTGAGAGAGGCAAGTCTGCTTCAGCTCCACATCCCCAGGTCCAACTCGTGGCAAGGCTGAAGATGCATTTCCAGCAGCTGCATGCACATACAGTATATGTGTACATAAATCCCTTCCTCTGAGTCCTCAGTTTAGGTTCCCTGTTTGCCATTGTGCCCCTGAGCTCCTCTGAGCTTGTGCTGGCTCCAGCAATGGGCCTAGGAGTAGCTGAGCAGGATATTATTTGGGTGCCTTTTTCTGCCATCATCTCTCTGTGCGTTTATGCACGTGCGGGCAAGGCTTTATCATGTACTGTAAGAGTACCAAACTCATTTTTTAATGCTATTCAAACGGCAAGCAACTCTAAGACAGAGGGGTCTCAGTCTGGTGGCTGCCCACTGTGGACCCATCCTTACAGAATGGCAGGACTGCACAGAAATAAACCCTCTAACTGGACAGAGGAGAGCTGGAGAAAGCTAAGATTGAAGTATAATATGGATGGTGTGGTTCAAAAAAGGGCAACTGTTCAGAACAAGAACAAGAAAACCTTGAACTTGACTGTATTTCCCCAGCGGGCTGGCAAAAACAAATAAAGGAGGAGGAACACAGCATGGAAATTTCTGGATGTTGGCAAATATCTTCATCAGAAGACACTGGGAAAAAATTTAAATGCAGATATTCTCATCTAGGCATGCCTTTATGATACATAGAAATACTCAGTCTGTTTTGAGCTTTTACATAAATGGTTTAAAATACTACTTAAAATACATATAGAGTGGTAGATGTACTTTTTTTTTCCAGCAAAGTAGATCATTCTCTTATCCCCCCATTTTTACGTATCCAAGCTTCCCATTTAAATCAACAGACACACATGGACATTCCTGGGGGATTTTTCTTCAGTTATGACTACCTCTTTCCTAAGTAGCAGAGGAGAAATCTTCGACATACATTTTTTGACATGGAGCCAGCTCTATTTAATACATCTGTGAAAACTGTTTACATTAAGTGATTGCTGCCCGGGTACTCATAATTGAACTTATGCTGCATTTTTGAATAGCAGTTGTTGTGCTCACCAGTAGAGTGTACATTGGTTTCAGACAGGTAGTGGAGGGCTTCCCACATCCCCTTCCCATTCCCTGGAAATTCAGAGACAGCTCCATGTCCTCTGCCAGAGGCACATAAAGAAGGTCTCTTAGAGTCCTCTCATCAGGTAATATGAGAGGAAATCACCTCAAGTTGTGCCAGGGAAGGTTTAGGCTGGATGTTAGGAAAAATTTCTTTACTGAAAGAGTGGTCAAGCATTGGAACAGGCTATCCATGGAAGTGATGGAGTCACCATCCCTGGAGATATTAAAAAATTGTGTAGATGTGGCACTTCAGGACATGGTTTAGTAGGCATGTTGGTGTTGGGCTGACGGTTGGACTTGCTGGTCTTAGAGGTCTTTTCCAACCTTACTGCTTCTACAATTCTATGATTACTTCTGGGCTTAGACTCCATCTAAGGAATTCCTGGTTCCCTACTCTGCTAGCATCAGTCATGGCACTGGGAAATGCAGCATGACACACATTTGTGCTTCAGTTGACCCTGCCTGATAAGTCCTCCATATGAATGTTGCTGCTCAACAAAATGTTTCTGAACAGCACAGTGTGGGTAATGTAACTGTCATAAAAACTTAACGAGATCTGTAGGAGGTGTGCTGAAGGCAGGGGTGACTGTAGAGGATGACTTCATTTTTCAAATTGTTCAAGTGAAGCCTGTCCATTTGAGCCCCTCTAGGAAACCTGTGTATACCTTCCTCAGTTTGTCTTTCTGTGCAAGCAGAGTGCCTTAGTGAAGTTGGTTGGATGACATTAGTGTCATAAGAGAAGAATTGAGCTGATCCATAGAATCACAGACTGGTTTGGGTTGGAAGGAACCTTCAAAGATCATCTAGTCCATCTAGACATTTTTCACTAGATCAGGTTGCTTAAAGCCCCGTTCAGCCTGGCCTTGAATACTTCCAGGGATATGGCATCCAGAGCTTCTCTGGGCAGCCTGTTCCACTATCTCATCACTCTCATCGTAAAAAAATTCTTCCTTATATCCAGTCTAAATCTACCTACCCTCTTTTAGTTTAAAGAGAGTAGCAGTACTTCCAGCTTTTCTGAACATATGCCCTTCTTTCCTACAGGGAAAAGGCAGTTACTCTTAGCTCATTTGAAACACTTAGGTGATGAGAGGATTTCCCTTATGAAATTCTGCTCAACTACCATCCTCTCCCCTCAACTAATTAAAATTTTATTAAATTAATGCGTTTGAACAATTGAAAACTTTTGTTATTTCATGTATACCAAAGATACTGTCAAAGATTCTCTTTGAGAAACTATTTTGAATCAAGATGAGAAAGGTCTTCTATGTTGTATCACTAACAATATTCTTTTATTTTTCAATTCTTCGTTACAAATGTAGTAAAAAATTTTATATTTTACGGTTGTCAGAGCAGGATCCAGTTTAATATTGGCCTACAAGTGCCTATAGATTCTTCTGTTTATGTCTTATTTTCAAATAAATGGCAAATTAAGTCTTCTTAATCTTTACAACAGCACTACGTGTTGAGAATGTATAGATTCAACCAGTGATTGGTAGTGCTTCACAGAATCGTAGAATCATAGAATGGTTTGGGTGAGAAGGAGTCTTAAAAATCATCCAGTTCTACCCTCCCTGCCATGGGCAGGGACACCTTCCACTAAATCAAGTTGCTCAAAGCCTCGTCCACCCTGTAATTGTGCTTGGGGTTGCCCCAGTCCAGGCACAGGACCTTGCATTTGGCCTTTTTGAACTTCATGAGGTTTGCACAAGCACACCTGTCAGGATGGCATCCCTCCCCTCCAGTCTGTTGTTGACCACATCACACAGCTTGGTGTCTCAGGCAAACTTACTGAGGGTGCACTCAATCCCACTGTCCATGTCTCCAACAAACACATTAACACCAGTACCAATACCAACCCCTGCAGAACGCCACTTGTCACCCATCTCCTCTAGGACATTGAGCTTTTGACCACAGCTCTTTGAGTGTAACCATCCAGCCAACTCCTTCAGCAGCAGCTAGAAGCCTTTTGTTATAATACATTCCCAATGATGTCATTCAGAGTGGTTGTTAAGTGAGATGAACCAAATTAATTTGTCCTCAGAATAGTTGCAAAGTCTGCCAGGCGTGCTCTGGCCACTCCTGTCTTCATGGTTCTGGCTCCAGCGAGGATGATGTGGCTCAGCCTCCCTTTAAGGATGGATGCTTGCAGTCTGCCTAACTGCCAAGATCTGTGTAATTAGGGCCTCCCTTCTTAATGACTTACCAAATTGAAGACTTAACAAGTACAATGTGAAGTAGACTGAGAGAAGAAGCTGAAGCATTAGGAAGGAGTTTCAGCCCTCCCTGGTGCCATCGCCTTTTCTTTTACACTGAAGCAGTAGTTGTGCAGCAATACCTATGCAGTGTGTTTATGTTGTGCGTGCAGAATAGGCCTGGCACCACCCCAACACATTGGATTCTCCATGAATGGGATGCACAGCACATGTTGCTGTGTAGACTGGTGAGTAGCTGAGATTTCTTTTACTGAAAGATGAGAGCCATGTGTGCACATGCCTGGATTACGTGCCATGACTGTGCAACATCATCTGGCCAGGTCTGCTTGAAACATCCATCCAGCTGATAATCCTGTGCCACACCTGTTGTGTTTGTTACATGGCAGAGTAAGAAAAGGGAGTGATTCCCATCTGCACGCCAAAGCAATGAGAACTGGGAACCCCAAGCCTGAGAGGTTTAGGAAGTATGTGTCTTTGGCATTTTTTTTCCTCAAGCTAATTTTGTCTAGGGGCATAGCTAGGCTTGGCTACACGTCTGTCTTTAAACCTCTGTAAGGACGCATAGCTGTTGTAAATTTAAACATCTTTAAAACTTCCATTTAATGGATAATTCCACAAATGTACAGTATTTTTAAATTGATTCTCCACATATTTAACTTCTAAGGGCACTGAAATAAAGAGACTTTGCAAAGCAACATCTGAAATGTAGCTGTTAGAATTGTGAGCAGCTGTGTATGGGAATCACACAATGCGCATAATGTACTGTGACAGCAGGGGAGGTGGCTTTGCAGAGAGAACTGATGCATTTTTTAACTTTCAAGGTCACTTTAGACACTGCTGTGCAAATCAGTCCTCAAAAGTATAAGACAGAAGAAACTAATAAATATTTTTATGAATGCAGAAGTTAATAATAAGAGTGGCAGCAATAACATTTATGTGAGGAAGAATTAAAGATCATAAAAGCATTTCTACATGAAAGAGATAAATTTTCTGAAGAATTTGTCATGGAATTTAAGCCCATTTGAAGCTTAGATTAGGGGGTTTCTTTGAACTGAAATAATGCATAGCTTTCAGTGTGGTTAAAACTTTAATTCGAATGTAGGTATTTTTTTTTTAATTCTGTAACCACAGAAAATATTCATCCATTTTCTTTCTGCTTTAAGAAAAGACATATTTCAGCTTTATGAAGTAGGTGTTCTCCACAGAATGGACGCTGATGAGAACCATGCACAGAACAGGAAGTTCAGAAGACGGGGGATGGCAGCCGAGAGCAGCTCCATCTGCTCTGGAAATGCATTGCCGTACAGCAGAGGCCAAAACAACTGACAAGACAAAGTCATTATTTATGGAAAGACTCTGAACTCTGGCCGTTTGTCAAGCTGACTCAAGTAGTCTGCTGCTGGCCCTGATGAGCTAGCAAGTATCTAACATAGACTTGTGCTCTAATAAATGTCAGATGCAGGGGCGTTACTGAAACAAATTGCTAAAATATTAGGAGAAAAGGGTAATGCACATCAAACAGTGAAAGACCATAATGACCAACTTTGCTAATAAAGACTGGAGAGCATTGAACACCTTATTTTCAAAAGAAAAGTGTGAAGGGGAGCAGTGCAACGTCCCAGCTCTGAAGCCTATGGCAAAAACTTCATTGACTGGTATGGAGCTAGAGTTTCACCCACTGTGTGCAGTGTTTCAGTGGACTTCTCCATCTATTCATTTCAGAAGCTGGGATGGCTCACGTGTCTGTGAAATATTTTCCACGTCCACCCATTTAGTAAAAGTTCCAGTCCCCAGGCCAATGAATACATGCCCTGTTCTCCTCAAGAATGTGCATCAGCAAGGACAAACATTATCTTTTAGAATAAAAAATTATTGATGCTGTGTTTTATTATGGTAACCTCTGTTGAAAGCTGGAAGTTAAAAAAAAAATCAGCTGAAAGAAGTATGGGTATTTGGATAGACAAGTCAGGTTGGGTACATTTCTTTGTCTGTTGTTTGAGGGTGTCCCAAATCTTGTCATGATTTTCAATTATATGAATTATAGCATGTTAGAAGATTACCAGAAGGAAGTGCTTTTTCCATAACTGTATAGTATATGTGCTATGTACAGTCAACAACTGCTGCGCTATCTGACTTTACCAGCAATGAGTAATTTGATGTCATCTTCAAAAAGTGTCATGTTTCTCCAGTCAGTTATAGGCATTTTCCTATTGCAGAAATATTCTCTAAACATAACCACTTCTAAAAAAAAATATATATATAAACCCAAACCTCCTAGTAGGAAGCCTGTGTAGATTCATTGCTTGTCTGCGTGATACACAGCAAGAAAGGGAGACACATGTTCCTGCCTGGAAAGTGATCAGTTACATTACTCTAAGCATTAAAATGTGGCCATATGTGTGCATCTGTACACACAGAGACACGCATACTTCAGATCGTGCTGATATTGACATTTCCAGTCTCAAAAGGAAAATAGATTGTGTGCAAAAACTTTTATTTACCAAGCATAGAATTTCATTGTGGTCTCCTCCTTAGACTTTAAAAATGCACTCTATTATGATGGCGAAAGCAGTCTTAGAGCAGTTAACTCATTCTGTGTATGGCCTCTTATTTAGCCTATTACTGAATGAAAAAAAAAAAAAAGGAGTACGATAATCTACTTTATTTATTATATTTTCTCTAGTGTAAGGGCAGGTTATGTAAATCTGTAGTTCTGTGTAAAATACTTATTCTAGTCTCATACACTGGATATTCTAGAGAGCTAAGAGTCTCATGATGAGTTGCAGTCATTTATCACTTGCTGGTGACAATCTCACCTGCAGGCTGGCTGTTAATCTGTTCTCCAAGAACCTCTAACATTACTGCCCCTGGGCAATTTTGCAGTTTCCCTGCAAAGAAAGGCAAAAAAAACCTGCTACAAAACTGTTTTCTTTCCATCAAAGGTAAAGGTAGAATTATCAAAGGTAAAATTTCTTCCAAAAATGCTCGCAGTGAGGTCTAAAATGAGCAAGGTTCAGTCTAGAACTAGTGATGAAGTTATGCATGCCCCATCATTTGAAGTGTCCAAGGTAAGGTTGGATCGGGCTTTGAGCAACCTGATCTATTTAAAGATGGCCCTTCTCACAGCAGGGGGCTCATGCTACATGATCTTTGAAGGTTCCTTCCAACCCAAACCATTGTATGGTTCTATGAAGGAGGAGATTGTTAATGTGGGTGATTTTGGAGAGCTGGCACTTCAACTCTCAGCAAGGAGGAGGGCAACTATATTTCTGCTGACCTAGGAAAGGCATCCATCACAGGCACTTCAGACTGTAGAGGGTTTTGGCAAAGGTGGTAGGTTGGAAAGGAATGAAGCCATCTTTCAGGCTCTGGGATCTGAGGCTATCACCTTGATTGGGAACCGTAGATGATGAGGAAGCTGCTTAATTAATATGCATGACCCAGCCTATTTAGGAGGAACTGCAACAAGGCTTTGAGACCTCCGAAAGTTTTGCTGAGGACAGTAGTAGTGGTTCTAACAGCACCAAACCTATGTGAGTCTTTGTCAGAAGGCAGCATGAATGGACCCTCCTAGGACAAAGTGCAGAATGAAGTCAAGGTCCAAGCACAGACCCATGATGGATTGTGCCTTCTCTGTAATTTTCCTTTCATAATGTTTCTTACTGTCTGTTTAAAAACAACCGTTTTGGGGGATCCAAACGTTCGGTGCAATCTGATGGTGAGCCTTCTGCAAATAGCAGAACCATGCAGCAGTGGCTTTACTCTGTGTGAACTGTGTTTATGGTCATGAAATTGAGCTGCATTTTTCTGGCTCCGTTACTTTTAGGAATTATATTTTTTCAGTAACAAAAGGAACTTATTTTGTGAGTAGATTTATTTACTTTTTCTTCACTTAATTGTAATTTTCAGTGCAGAAGACAAGTGTTGGTTTGAAGGCTCAGATACTTCACAAATGAGCAGCTTATTCCTAAGTTAAAAACTAAAAAGGTTATTGTGCATTTTTAATGCGTTTGATACTCATCATGCAGTACATGATCTGTTTTTTCCATGAGGAATCCTGCAGATGTAAAGGCTCACGCTATGGTTGGTTTAATTAGAAATAAAGTGTCAAGAAATTTGGCATCTTTTTTCTTCTTTGTTCAAATGACAAATGTTAAACACATGGACACCAGTTAATTCCTCAAGCAATTTAAATGTGAGTGGCATCACAGCAGGGGTCATTTAGCCTGTTATATTTCAAATTATTTTTTTTTAATTAACTTCTCAAATTAAAGTTGCTATCTAAAAATCTGGTAAAAAGAAGAACAGCCATAGATCTGGGAAAAGTGTCCATAGCCATGCTTCCATTGGCAAGTCATTTGCTAAGCTGTTTTCTGAATGCTGTTATTTAGTTAAGTGCTAGCTCTGGAGAGAAGAGATTATTTTTATTAATCCCTCTTTTTTTTGTTTTGGGGAGAGTGACAAGAATGAGAATACAGAAGATCCTCTGCTGCAACTATAGTTCAATCATATTCTCGCAAATTGTCAGCTGAAGTAGCTTGTTGCTGTGAGTTATTGGCAGTAATGATTGTAGAATTGGATTCCTAAGTTACAATATTGTCAAAGAAGCTGTTACAAATAGTAATAAGATCATTAAAATGTTGTCATTTGGATTTGCTTTGAGAAATAGCCATTTCACATGCCTTTACTGCAAATGTTAATTTGTATGTGTGTCCATACTGATTTCCGAGGTGCAAAATTAACAAGTGCCTTGTGGAATGAATCAGTAAAGCTATTGTGCTCTGTGGAGAAGTGAATAAACCAGCTATTTTAACCCTGGCCTAGGCTTCCCCTCTCCTGGGTTTCCTAGCGGATCCTTTTGAGATATATCTGTTCGCAAAATAAAGCCACTTTTTATGCTTTTTAGTACTTGCTGACTATTTGCCAAGGATTTCTATGAAGTATCTGTGGATATAGCCTGAGACAACACGACACTGCTTCCCCTGTTTCCTGTGCTGAAAGGCCAGCCCCAGTGATAAACTGTAATACTACTCAAGGTAGTAAGGGTGAGCTGCCAAAAACTATTTATCACTTCACTGGCTTTGTACCATGCACATCCGTCTGAAGTTAAACTGAGGTTATAAGAGGAGTTTTCTTTTTGCGCCAGCTTTGCCAACGATAGTATCTTGCATAAAGATGAAAATAAAAGTTCAGTGTTTAGCCCTGAGATGTTCCCATGCCATGAAAAGGAGATGGAAGTGATATAAAATTTGACTCAAACACATCTGGTTTCTGACGGCTAGTGCTGTTAATCTGCCATTAATGTCAATAACAAGAATACCTCTAATGGCAGATTTCAGTATGATGCTTTATGTACTGATACGTAAGGTCAGGTTTCAGCTCGAATTTTCATCCTCGTTGGATATTTTAGGAGTTTTAAAAATATTAATATCTCCTGTTCATTCATTCTATTTGATGTTACCATTGAGGATAAATAAGTGACTTCTCTTCTGTCATTTTAAAGACTTTAGGTTTAACATAAAACATGCATGATATACTAAGGCAAAGCTTTAGGTAATTCTGGCAGTTTGACTCTTCATAAACCCATATATACAAGTAAAGTTAATCTTAAATGTTTCTTACAGTAGAATAAGAGTTTACCTTTCATCATGCTTCTCTCTTATTCATTGTCAGGTACCATGAATCCAATGACACTTGAGATAACTCTGTTGTATAATGGAAACATCATCAAAAATGTCAGCACCCTCTCAGCAAGTTAATATGTCTCGTTTTAGCACATCTAAAGCAGATGTGCATCTTCATTAAAATGATGTTAATGGTTGTACCAGGTGTTGCTTCACCTGAGAAGAAAATGAATCATGGTGACAACAGACTTGACTTGTAAAAAGATGGTACTTGAATGCAGTATCCCCCGGTCGCTGTGGAAGCAAGTGGTTGGTGATATACTGCTGTTATGCATCTTCAAATAATTCGTTAGTCGTAATTGTTGCAAAATGTGTCTTTGCTAAGAGATATTCCCTGTGATTGTATCATTGCTTTACAGCTTTCATTTCTACTGATTGTAGTTTGCTAAAGTTTAAGCTATTATTTTTTAATAGTTGGCTCATGCTGATAAGAGTATTGGCTGCCTCTCTCATCAGCTTGAGTGGGACAGGGTGCTCAAGTCGACCACCCCACTGTCTGAAGACAAGGAGCCTGAAAGCAGAGCATACCGCTCGGGGAGCAATTTCATGCTGGATGACCTCTGCTCCACACAAAGTGTCCCATTTCCCATGCTTTCTCCAGACCTTGGCAATGGCAGAGTGTGAAATGGATGAGAGGGTGTGGTGAGAGAGGCTGAGCTTGGTATGAAGGTTTCATTTCTAGACCTTAGGAAATGTGTTTATGGTAGAAACCTTTATGAATATTTTGCATGTGAGCACGGATCTTTAAGTGGGGCATATTTTAAATTGATCAAGATGCATCATTGACACAAATTTATTTATATAACCAAAATGCCATCATGCAATCAAAATTCACTTACTTTTTCTTTAAATTTACAGCAATAGCAAACATATTTATGTTTATGCTTTTCTGAGCATGTCAAAAGTGCTTATCACTTGAAAAATGTTAGTGAATAAACTGTGTTTTCTTTTAAAACCAAAATACAAAAATTCATGATAAAAATGCCACAAAGGGAAATAATTGATTGCTAGTCCGTGCTGTAGAGACTGAATGACTACACAACACCCTTAAGTAATTAAATTGCTTTAGCCACAGATAGCTAGGCTAAATTTCTTTACATGATTCCCACCCCCCACCCAGGAGTCATCATTTCATTTCACTTGATGTTGACCTTGCTGTAAGCTAAAAACACACAGATAATGTGTCAAGCCCAACTCATAGTCTTGTTTTTTTGCTTTATGAAAGAACGGGGTTGTTTTTACTCCATTATTTTAATGTTTGTGCTTAAAGAACTTCAAAAAGGTCAGTTATTTTCAGTACTTTGATGTGTTTGGAGTTTTCTTTCGTAAAGAAATGGCGGTATTAAAGCTTCTCAAGTAAAGGAGACTTTTTCTGATAAAAATCCAGTTCTCATGATTTCCTGACTGGTTTTACCATGCATTCCCTTTTTCTTTTGAATTTTGCTCTTACAAGGAAGGGTAGCTAAATAAATACAGTAGCACAGAAGCAAATGGAAAACATCTGTTGTTCTTACTCAGGAATTTAGTGAGTCAGGTTTTATGAACATCTGAACTCAGCACTTTTACATATTTGGAGAATTTTCTTTAGTTTAAAATTATTATTGTAAAATTTATACCTAAAGAGAATACTGTAAGAAGGGTTGAGAGTGAGCTTGTCCTTTGGAAATGCCAAAGCTGAAGAGGAATAAAAAGAAAGTGTTTGGATTTTTTTTTCTCTTTTTAATGGAAATTATTTAGAACCCCAAGGAAATAAGACGAGTGTACTGGACTAAAGCACGGCTTAGCCCAGTGCCTATGTCTGGTAACAGCCAGCACAAGGAAATGAAAGACCTGCAACATGTTGTCAGAGTGGTCCTTGCTTGGTACGCCATCCTGTCCTCCAGCAATCAGAGCTGTACAAGATTTGCTGAACTAGTGGTGGGTCTTCTAGTGACAATAGCAGTGTAATGGAGATGGATATTCTGTGATTATAATTGGCAAGGCTACAGGATATTTGAAATAGATGGGGACACAGATTTTTTACAGGAAACAAGTAGGTATTGTATCATAAAGAAAATGTTGCTATAACATAGCGATTTTAAAATGATGATGTTCTGATAATAAAGAGAAGTAATTTTACCTAAAGTACTAAGAATGCCTTTCTTCATATTTCATCAAATTGAAAATTACTTCTTATGCTAGTATGGCCTATTTTTTTGTACCAGCGATGTCATTAGAAAGTTCTTTTCCTGTCTCTCACTCCCTCAGACCAAGAGCTCGTATTTTTTGTATCTACAGCTTTCTCCTTCTCTGCATTCAGAGCCCCTTTGAAACTTTATCCTGTAAAAGGGTGGTATTACCAGCATTACCAGAGCTGGATGTCATTAAGTCATCTAATGTTCTCACATTTATATCTCCCCTTCCTAAGAACTACTGCAAAAGTACATTAATTCTGTACCTATTATGTCATCTTTATTTTGGCAGCCTTAAAGACATTTATTCCCACTCATCTACTTTACCTGTAAATTTCTAAAAATGGTAATAAATTAATTCATTCCTGTACTGAAATGCAACTCGTCATAGAACTTATTTAAGTCTTCTTTACTGAAAGCTATACAGCTCTTTCCCACCAAACATCCATGTGCATTTTCTTGCAGGCATGGCAACAATGATATGATATCACAAGTACTGTTTTGGTAATCTGTCGAGAAGGCAAAGAGCCTTCAGCTTCTGAGTATTGAGCTAGTAAAGTTTGCAAACTGTGAAAATCCAACATCTTCAAAAATATTTGTTTGGCTGAAGTGGTAGACATCCAGACATACATGCTGGGCACCAAAAAACTACAAAATTCAAATTAGTTATTCCTCCAGCCTTTAAAGGATATGTTTAAAAAAATGAGACTAAAAAATGGTATCACCCATCGGAAAATATTTTGTGCTAAAAGAGATTAAAACTAAGTGTGTTAAAACACGCAGATATTTCAGTTTGAATTTTTTTAAAAAGGCAGTGTCTGCAACTGATAATTATGGCAGAAATAATCTTTTTGTTTGGTGGCAAATATCAGGTTGCAGCCGTTCTCCCGTGGAGAGGTTTAGTGGTATGGAAGGTCTTGTGTAGTTTGAAACATGGAAAACTAGGTATAGCAAATCCACTCTGTTGTTTTGAGCACTGAAATACTAACATCTACTGATACAATGAATGCCAGTGCTATTTTCGCTATCTGATTAACTACATGGGAAACAGCACCTGTTCAGTCAGGCCCACCCATAAAGAGGATGCATATTTTTTCTGTGATTTTGCTTGTATGCACTAATTATTTGTTTGTTTTGGCTTTGGCATACATGTTATTCATTATTTTTTGGCAAGAATATGAAAAAGGCATTTTGTTCTGAAAGTAGCTAAAAGAATAAGGTCGAAGGAAGAAAAAGTGCTTTTGTAATTGGTCCAGAGTGAACTGAGAATCCGTTCCTCTCCATGTCCCACTTCTGCAATTTCAAATCCTCTGCTCTTCAAGGTCATTTAAGCCAGGCCAAAGCAGTTCAAAGGAGCTATGTGCTTTGTAGTTTGAACATCCTGTTGGCTTCAGCTTTTTCTGTTAGATCTTCAGTACCTTGTTTTATGCCTCCACGATGGCTCTGGCAATTTGTATCACCTGAAAAATCTTGCTTACAATAGAGTTGGCAGCTGCGCTCCATGTAGATAGCTTCATCTGTCTCTTGTGTGCTTTCTTCAATTTCCCACCTGGTACCATTTTAATTTTTATAGATAATGAAAATGTTTGTTTTCCCTTCAGGATACTTACATTTCCAAAAGCATTTCTATGTTGTTTTCACTTCATTACATAGAAAGCTGGGACACAAAGCCTACCATTAGAAATGCTCTTACACTACTCTATGTGTAAAGATGTAGTTAAACTGATAAGCGAGAGGCTATAGCTTTGCTCAGCTAGGAGAATGACAACAGCAACAGGTAGTTTCTGATCTTGAGGCTTGACTTCTAGACAGTTTTTTTTAAGTCCCAAAATACTTGCTAATGATGCCGTGTAAGCTGTAAGTAATGATGGTGAGCTTTCAAGTAAAGAGCACAATGTTCATTTGTCTTTGAAGCTGGTACCATGGCATCTGAATGTCTTGATGCTGTTAACTTCTCAGGTAGAAGGATATGTCAACCTGGAATAACTGGCAATTTCTTAACAGGACTAAACTGCTGTAGTTCCGTGTAAGCTATCAAATATCTGTGCTGTTTTAATGCAGTTGCAAATTTGTCCCATAATTTTGGTTACCTCTGGGGAATCTGTGTATAGTAAACATCCTTAGGGAGTGATGCCATCTACCATGAACTAAAACGTACTTTCAGCTTCTTCTTGTCTCAGTATAAATTTTGTTGCTTTTTAAAGAATTAGCGAGGTTGAGGATTCTCCTGAAAATCATCTCCCCTTCCTAATGAGAAAACCAAAACTCTTTCCGCCCCCCCCACTGTAAGAGTTTCCGTAGCAGGAGATGGCTACTTCTGACTTGAAAAGAAGGGTTTCAGATATTCCACCTGTGTCAAACACATATCCTTTTTTTCATCCTGCTTACTGATGTTATATTTATTGGCAAAAAGGAAAGACTAGCTACCTTGTAGGTACTTTACATCCTTTATGTCCATAATTTTATTCTTCTGTCTTACATATATGTATGTGTTTGAAAATCAGTATTTGTCTAGGTTTATTTCTTTCCCTGAACACAGCTCTTCATAGATAAAAAAAGAGTCTTTCTTTGTCACAAAATTACCAAAATGGTGAATGGAAATACACTGGGTGCAATTCTGGGCTGGAGCTCTTAAGTAGAGACAAAGGCAAAACTTGATGAGGAACGACTCAGTTGAATTTAAGTGACTTTTGCATCATCTTTCGCCTATCTAGTTGGTGGACTGCTATGGGCATGGGAGAGTCTTCTGGCATAAGAGAAACAAGCTTGGGCATACTTAATTTAATGCAGCACCCAGACACTGCAAGAGGGGGCATAAAGTTGTTTTGCATTTCTATCTCAGCCTCTTCTGCTGCTACCACTCTCAATAAGCAAAAAACTGTGAAGGGTTTTTTTGGAGGGCTGTTTTACGGTAATCTGCTACAGTTTTGTACCAGCAAGTATTCCTTGAAAAGGTAAGGAGTTGTCAGATTCCTTTGTGCCACACTAGCCTTTTGTATGATGCCAGTGTGGAGAGGAAGATCTCATCTTCTGCTTCATGCCTTTCTTTATTTAAGGTGCTGAGCCTACTCAGATAATCAGTAATCTCGTTGGATGAATGCATTCACGATTTCTAGATTCAGAACTTTGATTCTGTTTTCCAACCTTGCATCTCAAAACGCTGTACAAAGATTGACATGCTTTCATCCCCATTATATACCTGTGGATGTGAAGACAGAGACTGTGACACATTCAGGATGACAAAGGGAATGGTCACAAAAGCCAGGGTTAGAAACAGTTTCCTGACTCCCTGTCGAATTTCTTGAGCAACGATTGTTTTCCTCCATTACAGAACATTCTTACATGATCATATCTCCTATCCCGTTCTCTTAATGTATGAAACAAGAGTTTGAGTCCTTTCAATGATTTTCCAGGCTCAGGTGGGTCCTCATTGTGGGCAGACGATGTTGAAACAGGCGAGACAAGCGTTCTTGCTGTACCCTATGCTTATCAACTTGTCAGGTTGGACCAAGAACATTCTGTAAAAGTTATTCCTCATTATGACAAATCCCCTAGCTAGATTACAGCATCAACAAATTTTTACCAGATTTTTACTGCCAAGTTCACTGGGAGCACATCTGGAATTATTAGACATCGCCGCGTCTGGCATATTGTGTTCTTTTTCCATTTAGGGCAGGTTGGTCATCGTTCAGAGAAATCCTAGCTGCAATCTGATGCCCTTTCCCACTAATAACAGAAAGGCCTGAGTTCCTCATTCTTCTTTGTCTGACGTAGTTAAGGTCTTTCAATAAATTGGGTTGAGGCATAGGAGAGAGCTGTGTTTGCATCTGTTAGAGAGTTTATTGAGTAAGGTATTTATATGCATGTATGTGTCCAGAGAGAGAGGGAATCGTGCCTCCAAGTCCCAGGTCTCGTGTGCTACAGGAGAAAGACTCTGACAGGACCCTGAAACATCCCTCAGTGCATTCCCAACCCTAAGCAAGATCAGTTTTACTTAAGCCCTTCCTACCAGATGTTTGTCTGCTCAGCTCTTAGAAACGATCCATGAATTCACCTAAAACTTTCCTAGAGAATCAAGTACTTAACTCCCCTTACCGCAGAAGTTTCTCCTAATATCCAGTGTCTTAAGTCTTCCTGCAACTTAACCCCAGCCTTAGAAAAGTCTGTTAGGTAAAGTATAAGCAAGAAGGGTACTTGAAAAATGCTCCTTTGTTCCTGACCCAGGCTGAACAAACCGAGGACTGTTATTCTTGGTTTTACAAGTGCTGCAATCATTTTGGGTGCTTTGCTCCAGACGTTCTCCAAAGTTTTTGTGTGTTTCCTTAAACACAGTGGTCACAACAAGGATCAGTGTTGTAATGGAGTCATTGCTGCTGAACAGAGGACTGGATTATGTTTCTTCCATGTGATGCTTCTATCTGTAATTCCTAGTGTGGCACTTGCTTCTCCTGTGGTGATATGACACTGTTTTAAGTCTGACATGTTTCTGTACTCAGCTTCCTAAAGACAGGCGCCATGCTTGCCTCTTTCTGCCCTTTTAGGACTTCAGACATTGCTTGTGCCTCTTCAAAGAAAGCCTTTTATGAATCTGAGAATAGTTCACTGGCTTCTTTAAATTCTCTCAGGTGTAATCCATCTGGCCCAAATGACACAAAGATATCTCAACTTATCTAGTCTGGTTTTCCTCCAGTCTATCTGTGGTTATTTTAACCATGTGACCACATTACTTTTCCTAGCAAAGGCTGCAGCAAAAAGACATCAAACCCATTAACCTTCTCAGTAATAACTGTGGATAGATTTACCTTGCATGTAATAACAGTATTTTTAATGTTTGTTGTCATCTCCCAGCTTCCTTTTCTCCTTCTCTTTTCCCTAATTTTAGTGGTTTCTTGACAGTATTGCCCATGGTGCAGTGTAGTAGCATCAGTGGGTCCTGGAGACAGCAGCAAGGGTGCAGAGAGTGCATGTAGGGAGCGTGATATTTGTGGGTGTATTCCCAATAAGAGCTCAGCTTGCCAGGATGGACATACTCACCTCGATGCCGGCTTGTTCAACAGCTATCCTGGATGTCCAGGCTTCTTTCAATTTTGACAGATCAAAGATCTACAGATCTGTCACTCATCTTTTGTGTTACATTACAGGTCTTGTCCTGTTTGTGCTTTTTCACCTTATGCTCTTGAAATCCCTAACTTTTCAGAGGTCTGCACTCTGTAGATGGTTTGGTATCAAGTCTTGAATACATGGAGCTGTGTTATTCAGATACAAGAATGAGAATATTCCTTCTCAATCCATAAAGAAAAATTCTGTCATTTTTGTTATTTTTCTTTAAATTTAGTGCCTGCATAGTGCAATTCTTCTCTGAACTAAGAGAAAAGAAAGTAACGATTCCCCAGTGTGTCTTTGCCATGTATGCATTGGGATTCTTAGTGCTTGGGACAAGCACCACAAAGTAAAAATCAACAGGGAAGTTTTTCAGATTGTTCTGGTGTACGACTTCCAAAGATGAGAAGGAACTGTAGGTTTGTTTCTTCTTTGAGTTGTCCAGACACAGCAGCAATTTTCTGACCACTAAAAGGTATATTCTGTTATCTACCCAATTTTAGAAACAATGGCACTTCTGCCAGTTGCAGTTGTAGAAGTTTTGAACATCTGAGTGCCAGAAGAAACTGCAGCTGAGAGTCAATGTTGCATGATAATTCTGGAAATGCTCTTCTGAGTGCAGTGGAAGTATTTCTTCCTGTTCTGAAAATTCCCAAATGAATTAGTGAAAATTTGCAGTATGAGGGAGAAGTCTTTGCATGTGTATCTGAAGCAATGATGCTTTGCAAGTTGGAAAAAAAGGAAAGTTAATCACTGTATTCTAGCCTGAAAAAAAAATATGTCATGATTACCATGTGTTACTTCGTTATGGTGGCCTTTTTTGTGATTTTTTTTTGTGCTTTGAAGAGAAGTTGCGGCAAAAGCAGCAAATATGTGACAAGCAGCATATGCAGACTGTAGGGTGGAAGTAGTAAATGACTAAGACCACATTTGGAAGAGACAGGTGGTGCTTTTCGTGATCATATGGTAGCACTGGCAATAGAAATGTTTTGGAGTCAGGGAAGTGGGAAGGCCAGATACATTTCCTAAATGCAGGATGATTTATTTGTAGAACATTCAGAAATGCAGGGAACAAGAACATTAAACAGCCTTTGGAGACGTGCATGAACAGGATACATTTATATGTGATTTACTCTGAACTCCTGGCCTTTCACGTTGGATCTTTGATTATGTGTACTTGCTTTGATTGATGACATCTCGTAGCACCTCTTGTCCCCATTGTCAGTTTCTCCTTCTCGGGTACCTGTTCAGCTCTTACTGTGATGTACCTTCTTCCAGATCCAATGTCAGCCAAAAATGTGCTCTCAAAGTCTTGCCTTTTGCCATGGTCATTTCTATTCTGTTTGGTTTTATCTTAATGCTAGAAGGAATTAAGATGTCATGTGTCAGGAGGAATGGTGCAGTTCAGGCATATAAAGTAGATAAAGTTTCATTGTGTGCTCAGGAGTATATATATTTATATATTTATATATTTATATATTTATATATTTATTATATATAAGGCCAACTGTATCTGGGCTGCATCAAAAGAAGTGTGGCCAGCCGGTCAAGGGAGGTGATTCTGCCCCTCTACTGCACTCTGGTAAGGCTCCACTTGGAGTACTGTGTCCAGCTCTGGAGACTTCAGCACAGAAAAGACATGGACCTGTTGGAATGGGTCCACAGAAGGCCAGAAAGATGATGAAAGGGACGGAACACCTCTTCAGTCAACCCAAAAGACTGAGAGAGTTTGGGTTGTTCAGCCTGGAGAAGAAAAGGCTTTGGGGAGACCATACTGCACCTATCAATACTTAAAGCAAGCTTATAGGAAACATGGGGACAAACTTTTCAGCAACGCCTGCTGTGATAGGACAGGGAGTAATGGTTTTAAACTAGAAGAGGCTAGAGTCAGAATAGATATAAGGAAGAAAATTTTTACGAGGTTGATGAAACACTGGAACAGGTTGCCCGAAGAGGTGGTAGAAGTCCCACCCCTGGAAACATTCAAGGTCAGATTGAACTGTGCCCTGAGAAACCTGATGGAGTTGAAGATGTCCCTGCTTACCACAGGTGACCTTTAATGAACCCTTCCAACCTAAACCATTCTATGAATCTATTCTATGATTCTAACAGATATTTAGTGAAAAGGATGATTTATAAAAATTAATTGCTGGAGGAAATAACTTTCTGTAACTTTGTATTCTTATAGCTACTTAAGCAGCAATACGTGCCTGTGGCTACTGAAAATATGTAATCACAAAGGCTTTCTGAAGAATAGTGCAGCAAGAGAATAATTGAACCTTTTAATTACCATTTGTTTGGGTTATGTGATTTCTTGGAAACTTTGGTTTTCTATGCTTTATTGTAGCTTGAGCACTAAATCTTAAATCCTTTTAACTGCTGAGCATCAGGGTATATAAAAATTTTCATAGTGATATGAAGAATGTATATGCTGAGCAAAATCATTTCTAGAATATGAGAAACAAATGCTTAAATATTGTTTAGCCATAAAAAAAAAAAAAAAGCTAGACATATTGCAAACAAAACCGTTATGAAAATGGAAGAAGGAACTTTTGAAAATCTACTTGTTGTCTTTTCTGTCCTGCAAAGATCATAAAACTGATGGCATTTCACACAGTCATGGAGAGAAACAAAGCAGACCTTTCAGTTGGCAGGATGAGAAGAATTTTGCTAAAGCTATAGTAAGAAGTGCAGAATCTACAATCCTGCCAGGCTCATGCATGTAAACCAAATCTGTTTGAAAATAGTCTAGTCGTGCTCACAGATAAATTGAATCTTAGCGGAAGATTGAATATTCAGTGATTTTGACTTTCACAGAATTAAAAAATAGCTCTTGAGATTAACTATTTTGTTGACTGAGGGAAAGTATGTTTGTTTGTACTAAAAATGTATCAATGGGAGTTTTGAGAGGAGAATTATGAAGACAAAATGCTTTTGAAAAGCCCTCACATATGCTGATGAAAGGCTCCTTTACAAATTGTGATTGTATTCATACAGAAAACCTTTTAAAGATGAATTTTGACATCTTTTGCATCATTTTTCCTGGGTACTCCTCTGATATGTCCCAGTGGGATTCTCTCGGCTGTCGAGAGGCAAAGTGCAGTAGTATGAATTATGTTGAAGGGCACAGCTAGTTGAAAGTCTCAGCCTTTAATAGTAAGGAAAGTTGTTCCCCCTGTGTACAAACCCAGGAGTTAGAGGAGCAGAATGAGGCTCTCATGATCCAAGATGAGGCAGTTAGAGACTTGCTTGCCCAGCTAGACACCCACAAGTCTATGGGGCCGATGGGATCCACCCAAGAGTATTGAAGGAGCTGGTGGATGTCCTTTCCAAACCCCTTTCCATCATCTTCCAGCGGTCCTGGCTGACTGGGGAAGTTCCACTGGACTGGAGACTGGCTAATGTTGTGCCCATATACAAGAAGGGTTGCAGGGAGGATCCAGGGTACTACAGGCCTGTCAGTCTGACCTCAGTGCTGGGGAAAGTCATGCAACAGGTGATCTTGAGTGCTATCATGAAGCACATGCAAGAGTACCAGGTGATCAGGCCCAGTCAACATGGGTTCCTGAAAGGCAGGTCTTGCCAAACTAACCTGATCACCTTCTATGACAAAGTGGCTCAACTACTGGATGGGGGAAAGGCTGTGGTTGTAGTCTTCTTGGACTTCAGTAAAGCCTTTGACACAGTTTCTCACAGCATTCTGCTTCAGAAACTGTCAGCCTCTGGCCTGGACAGGCGCACACTCTCCTGGGTTGAAAACTGGTTGGATGGCCGGGCCCAGAGAGTGGTGGTCAATGGAGTTAACTCCAGCTGGAGGCCAGTCACAAGTGGGGTTCCTCAGGGCTCGGTACTGGGTCCAGCCCTGTTCAATGTCTTTATTAATGACCTGAATGAAGGCATTGAGTGCACCCTCAGCAAGTTTGCAGATGACACTAAGCTGGGAGGAAGTGTCGACCTGCTGGAGGGTAGGGAGGCTCTGCAAAGGGATCTGAACAGGCTGGACCGCTGGGCTGAGACCAATGGCGTGAGGTTTAACAAAACCGAATGCAGGGTCCTGCACTTGGGGCATAACTACCCTATGTGGTGCTACAGACTAGGAGAAGTCTGGCTAGAAAGCTGCCTAGAGGAGAAGGACCTGGGGGTGTTGGTTGACAGCCGACTGAACATGAGCCAGCAGTGTGCCCAGGTGGCCAAGAAGGCCAATGGCATCTTGGCTTGTATCAGAAACGGCGTGACCAGCAGGTCCAGGGAGGTGATTCTTCCTCTGTACTCAGCACTGGTGAGACCGCACCTTGAGTCCTGTGTTCAGTTCTGGGCCCCTCACCACAAGAAGGATGTTGAGGCTCTGGAGCGTGTCCAGAGTAGAGCAAGGAAGCTGGTGAGGGGGCTGCAGAACAAGTCTTATGAGGAGTGGCTGAGAGAGCTGGCGTTGTTTAGCCTGGAGAAGAGGAGGCTGAGGGGGGACCTTATTACTCTCTACAACTACCTGAAAGGAGGTTGTGGAGAGGAGGGAGCTGGGCTCTTCTCTCAAGTGACAGGGGACAGGACAAGAGGGAATGGTCTCAAGCTCCGCCAGGGGAGGTTCAGGCTGGACATCAGGAAAAAATTCTTCAGGGAAAAGGTCATTGGGCACTGGAACAGGCTGCCCAGGAAGGTGGTTGAGTCACCGTCCCTGGAGGTGTTTAAGGTTGGGTGGATGAGGTGCTGAGGGGCATGGTTTAGGGATTGATAGGAATGATTGGACTCGATGATCTAGTAGGTCCTTTCCAACCTGGTGATTCTGTGGTTCTATGATTCTATGGAAGGAAATTCGCTCTCTCCACAGATTCTTTGCACAGGTATGAAGACACACAGCTTCTGTTGAGACATGACATGTTTGGAAAACATCACCTGATGTAGAAACTTGTGAGGACAGCACCACAACTAGCTATTAGTGATATATAAACTTATGATTTTTGCACATTTTTAATTATATAAAACTTCTTCAGATGGCCATGAGAGCTGTTGGTATGGTCAGATGTCTTCTAAGACCATTGTTTAAGTCTAATAATAACTAGTTATTAACTAATTAACTAATAATTAACTGAATTTGAGCTTCAGTGATTTTGAATAGTAAGAACTCATCCACCTGCAGGTTCCCATAGGGCTGTAGTGATGCCTGTCCCTGTCCCTATTGCACCCCTAGCCTGTCTCATGACTCTGCCCCACTTCCAAAGCAATTCAGCATTGTGTTGGCTTGTCCTTACTCCTCAGCGATAAAAAAAAAATGCATTTCCCCTTTCCTAGATTTCCTGTGGCTGGCAGGCCTTCCCTTCATTTTGCAGCCCCAGCTTGCAGTGATTTTATTTTCAGCAGCAAATTGGCAACGCTGTTGGCTGGACGAAATCCTTGTAATCTTCCCTATAGTGCTGTGCTGGATGGATGCTGAAAAGTTAGTACATTTACCTGAGCTGGAAATGCTGAGTTTCACTAACTTGCTCCATATTTCTTGTAAAGCAATAATTTAAAAAGTTATGTTTCAATGCTAGAAACTAAGCCTAAGAGCTGCTGCTGCCTGTAGCAGGCTTTAGTCAAAGAGAATTGTGTCATTTTGATCATACTGTGAAACTGTGCAATAGCTGGGGAGGCAGGCATGGAGAGCAGTGATGGTGGGGATGGAGAAGCTTACCTGGATTCATTGCTAAGGCTGTACCAATTATAATTTTGGTGAGACCAGTAGGAAGAGAGGATTGCATGGGGCAATGAAGTGGCATCTGATACCTCTTTATTCCAGGAGTGGGGAATGTTTCAGACAAGCATTTTGCTTTATCAAAGTAAAAATGCCCAGCTGGCTGCACAGTACCCTGCTGCCGTCAGCTCAGATACTCAAGTTTCTTTGCATTGGGGACTTTTAAGGATATGTTACTTACCAGCTGAAATCATGGATGTTTTAGTTGACTAAGTTGCACAGATTCAGACTCTCATTTTGCAGAGGATTGACCTAAAAAATACCTTGAAATGGGTCCTTGGAGCTCTGAAGTTTATTTTTGTTTCTGCACAGCTGGTGTACATGTGTTTCTTTAAGACCACATGTTAAATGTCTTATGAAACACTACAAAATGCACTGTACACGTTATGGACTTACTTAGCAAGTCTTAGTATCTTTATTCCTTCAGAAATGAAGAATTATTATTTTATCTAATTTTTCATAATATGTTAGCCCATATTTTTTAATGAAAGGTGTTAAGTAACTTCAGAAAACGTTTGGTATTTACTAGACTAGAATTTGGACCTTTTCAAAGTTTAGAACAATGAGATTGTGTGTTGTGGAGTTTGCTTTGGGTTGTTCTTTTTTTCTGGAAGCCTGAAAGCAGTAGTTGAAATCCTAAATCCATTGAAGCTGATGGCAAATTTCTTGGAATGAAAATGTTATGTCTTTATTCCTGGCCTGTATGATATGCTGCTAATCATTAGCCTTGACTGACTGCTGCAAGTTGGAAAAGCAATTGTAGCGGAAGTGTTGGTACCCAGTAGATACAGAAGCAGTCTTATGGTAGGTCATGAAGACTGCAGTCCTAAAAGGAATTATACAACTTGTGAAACTGAAGATGTAAACAGTTATTAGCAAGGATTCTTGACACAAGCTTAAGCAGTGCAGGCATAACTACCTGAGCATTTCCCAGCAGTGCACCCATTACCTCTACCAAAACTGCCTGCAGTGAATTTTTGGCTGAAGCTGTTAGATTGTGATATTGGCACACAGACATTTCTGTGTGCGTTTCAAAATGTTTGAGATGAGATTTGCCCTACTTCTGAAGCTGTTCGTTAGTTACTTCTCATGAAAGGTTAACCAGTTTTGATATCTCAGAAATAAGACCTGTGACATACTGAAAGACCTCTGAGAGGTCTTTTCCAGAAAAGAGTTTATTTCTTCAAATGCAGAACTGTGTGGGTTGGTAATGCTAAATTAAGCACTCCATGGTCTGCTGCAAGTCTCTGTCTTCTACTTGCATGACTTTCAGAGCCCTCAAACTAAACAAACTTTTAAGTTTCCTGATGTCCTTAAGAGAGGAAAAAATGCATTAAGAGTGAATAACTATGAAGGTAAGTCATGTTCTGTTTTAAGGATGAGCCTCATCATTTTGCAAGTGCAGTAAAAGTTGTGCCTGCTCTATGATTCCACTCATTTGAACTACTACTCTGATAATACTGGTTAAATTCTGCAATTAGCTCTTAAATTAAAATGTGCCTTTCAATTTCTTGTAGCTATTCATAAGCAAAATCTTGCAGAAAGGCTGTTTTTGGAGAAATCAGGAATAATTTGAAATAACTCACATCAGGAGCTATCTTTCCCAAATTAAGTGGCTCGATCGCTGTTGCTCTGATGTGTTGCGCACCAGCTTACCCATCAGTGCTTGAAAGGCTCCCCATAGCATTGTTGGCTATTCCCTTTCTGTCCCATGCACTGTCCTATGCGATGGTTAGTTTTCCCCTTTTTTGAAAGCCAAGTTTGTCCCGAAGGAGAATCCAAGTAGTCATCGCACGTCTTAGCTGCTCCAGACTTGGCCCCAATGCAGCAATTAAAGCCAGAGATTGTTAATACTGCTGTTTTCCTCCCTTCTAGGGAAGATCAGGCAGTCACAGACTCCAGAAGCCCCAAGACACTGGGAGAAGGGAGACTCTGTGTCTTCCCTCTCAGTGAATGCCAGTCTTGCACAGCTATTGCAATCGATTTCCAGCAACTTTCAGGGGGCAGATTTGCTCATTGATCTCAGCTGTTTTACACTGCTCTAGAGGTTCCCTGATGGTTTGCTAACTCTAAGCTTTTCTTAGCTGGGGGACACACACCATCCATTTGATATAGCACTGAATTTGCATATAAAAATACATATATAAAGCTATTACTGCATATCTTCAAACCATGTAAATACTATATATGGCATTTTTAATCATGTAAAAGATTAGGAATGTTTACAGAATATTAAAAGATGAAAGACTTAAGGATAAAAAAATTGCAGGGATGATGCAGTTATCTTCAAATCAAAGATCATAAACTATAGTAAACCTTAAATTCAGAGTTGTATCCACCTGCGAAAGTAATCTGAACATTTAAACAGAAACAGTATTAACTCTCTTTGGCTATGACCTGAAATGAGAATGATAGGGAAAAGTCCTTAAAAATAGGTTTATATTAACCTAGGAAAAATAGCAAATATTAAGAGTAGGACTAAGTTACAGTTGTTTGTATGATTAACTGTGTATGTGTTATGTGGTGTGCCTTGATTTCTTTTAAGTATAACCATATAGCCTATATATATTTATAACATTAAGTATAACTCTGATTTGGTTCTACTTCTGATCTGTTCTCTTTTGCTAAGTCTGTAAAATGTCAATTAACAAATCATATGAGATCTCAGACAGAGAGTGTGGCGCTTTAGTACAAAGTTAAGGCTGGAAGGAAAGCCATCACAGCGTCTTTTTGTAATTCGTAAGGGAAATACTACAGCTGTGTGGCCAAATTTGCAGAAAGAATTGAGCTCTCGGAAGCTTCTGTCATTTCTCTGCATCTTGAGTCAATCATTTGTGAGCCAACTATCATAATCAAATAGAAAAAAAACATGCAGGATACCCTAAAAGCTTTCCCAGTATTCCTTGTTTTTCTTTTTTGTTACTCTTAAATTTCATAGACTTTTTTAATGTTTGAAGAGTATGTATTGGAAATGTGCATGAACAGAGTGGAATTTGGTCAGTGTAGCCTGCATACAAGGCTTTCAGAAAGGAGGAGAGTATTCTCATGTTTAGCTTTTAGGTTTATTTTACAAAAGAGATTGAATTTCTAGAAAATCTCTCCCATGAAAACTGCAAAAACTGCTCAGTGCAGTCAAATAAAATATTTTTGTTTGAGAAAAAAAAAAAAAAGAAAAAGAAACAAAACCCCAAACTCTTTTACTGGGTGTATTTGACATCCCCTGTGTAAACTGATCTGGTTGTGATCATGGTCATGAAATGTGAGGTCTGATTGCAGCAGTTCTTGACCCAGACACAAACAAACAGTGCTTCTTGCTTTAATTTAATTTTGGTCTATGGCTGGAGCACCAACTCCACTAGGGGATATAACTCCCAGCAAACATGCAAAGTATAACAGCATGACTGCAGAGCCATTGAAGGTGTGGACCATGCAGACTCCTTGACTGCCTTTGTCCTTACCACCTCAAATTTACAATAGTAGACAAGGCCAGTGGTTGGTAACTTATTGTCAGTCTCACCAAAGTGAAAATATGTATGTGTATAAAGTAGATCTTAAAATAAACCAAAGATTTTTGGAAATTATAGTCTTATAATGTGAATCCTTTAAGCTGATTGGACACGAAATCATACATAAATGTTCCCTGGAGAAAAAGGAAACGGCAGCATCTGAACTGTGAAAACTATTGTACATCCATGTCAGGCACTATAAATTGCTGGTGGAATATGATAGTCGGGACCTACTCCTGCTCCCATCCTGTCCCATGTGATGGGTAGTTTCTCCTTACATTTCTGAAAGCCAAGTTTGTCCCGAAGGAGAATCCAAGTAGTCATCGCATGTCTTAGCTGCTCCAGACTTGGCCCCAATGCAGCAATTAAAGCCAGAGATTGTTAATACTGCTATTTTCCTCCTTTGCCTGTTTCTCATCTTGAGTTTTAGACTTGACTCCTAAATGCCCATGTGTCCTGAATTGTGATGCTCAGACTTGTTTTGTGTATAGGCTTAAGAAGTCCAAGCTTATTTTCTCCTGAGCTTGTATTGGGTTTTATTCCCAGAAACTTGAGAATCTGGCAGCTTCATAAGGCTGGGCAACTGTCATTTTGTGCTCTTTTCTATGCCCCTCAATAATTTTCCTTTTCTAATCTCTCAGTCTTTTCTGGCCACTGGGTTAGCAGGCTCAGACACTTCAGGCTGTTTTCAGAACCTCCTCCCAGATAGACTCCCTTGTGCCATGCAAGATTTATCTGCCACGGAGAAGGTCATTAAGAAACTCTTCTGTGATGATTTTGATCTCTCTCCTCTCTCACCACTTGAATTCAGGCTTAAACTAGAGAGTTGTCCTGTTTTCATTCCCTCAGGGAGGAGAAGTCTGTTTGTGGCTGCAGAGAGGCAGGATCTGGGCTCCACAGGCAGCCAAAAGGCACAGCCAAGGCTTCAGCCTCCCCTGCTCCCCACTCTGGGCAAGCTGGGCTTTCAATCCTAGGAAATGCCACGATTCCTTCTCTCCCTCCATCTACTACTTAAGTAGTTCAAAAGAGTAAGAAAATGCTCAAAATAATCTCATTGCTGCTAGAAAATGTGTCTACAAAGCCTGAACTGTATTTCTAAGTAACCTGCTGTGAGAATATTTGCTGTGGTAGTTTTGTTTCCTATGCTGTTTTGTTTCTCATGTCCTTCCTTCTGTAGCTCAGCACTCTCACCTTTCCTTCTCTGCTGCTTTCTTTTGCAGCCTTTGAAAACTTGTACACATTTAAGCTGGCGGATGCCTGCAGAGCTTACTCTGCCTGTATAGTTCATATGCAGCCATTTGTGAGGTTTGGCTTCGCTGGTCATTGCTTTTGCAGTTGTGTAACGAATAACATAGCTCAAGTCTTCCTCTTGCACTGCCTTTGGTAAATATGTGGCTCTTTGGGAAGGTAATCTTGCTATTTGATTCAAAGTTTATCAAAAGTAAGAGGAGAAGATATAACAGACTCAGAGAGTGATTTGAGAAAATTGCCATTGGGATTTGCTTATATCTGATGGACACTGAAAACAGCAGGTTTTTGTCTGCAGTTGTTTATTCTATTCTATGTATTCCCACTAAATAGCAGTATATTCCTGGTCTGTCATATCGGAGTGCCTTACAGAAATTGAGATAGTGTAAACAAGGAGCTAAACACATTTCAGGTGTTGGTAATTTGGCAATCAAGGTTAGTCTGTAGTCTGAGTCTTTCATGTTGGGGTGTACCTAGGGTGGAAATGAGGAGTTTAAATTCCATCCTGCTGGTGAGGAGGTGCTGGTAGCTCTCCAGCTTTCCCACTGGGCCCCTTCGGCATGGCATTTCACAGCTTCAGGCAGCTGCTCATCCTCCTCACAGGCTCCCACCTCCTAGAGACGGTTAATAAAGTGATTTCTCAGCTGCTTTTTTGGCTTCCATAACAAACTACTTTGCAGGAAAAAAATAGCACCTTGGACCTGTGTAAGGAATGGGCAGGCTGCTGCATTTTGAGCCGATTGGTGCTCTTTCCTTATTTCAGAGACCCTGCTCGCTCCCACTTCCTAACAGAAGTCTGTCTATTCCAAACTGTCCTTCAATGAGTTTTGAATTGCTTTCCAGCCGTAGCTGGCTATCTACACATTTCCCGTTTTCCAACTTTCTTAAATATTTGGAGTGAGACCTTGCCATAAAGTAATTACCTTCGAAAAGTTCCTCAGAGCAAAATTTCTTACCTTTAGTCTCACTGCAGTCTAGGTTATAGTTATTGAAAATGATTGCAAACTTATCTTGTCACAACAGAGATGCACAGCAGTTCTGCCTTGGGGTTAGGAAAGTTTTATTAGCTTTGGGATAAAAACAAGTTTAACTCACTTTTTTATTTTAATCTCCATCCTTGGTAACCCATGGAATAGGTTAGTGCTTCTCCGCTGGACCTGTTTGGATCCAGGAAAAGGGAATGGCATTCAAATATAGGGCAGGCAAGATGAGTTATAGAATTCATCCGTTGTAACTTTCTGTTGCACTAACAGACAAAAGGAGGAGGAAATGGTTGGCTGAAACCTGGGTCTACCCAACAGTTAGAGAAATAAATTGAGAAAAGCCATCAGGTTCTTCAGAGTAAAAAAAAAAATCCTCACTTGCCAGTGAAATCTTATGAAATCTCCCTGGATTAAAAATTATCTTTTTTGCTTCTTTTATTGTGAAGCACTTTCAGTCCCAGGAAGATCATTCAAGTCCAGAGCCAAGTTACCAAGGGAATATCTCCTTTCACATTAATATAAAAAGAGTGAAATTATAGGAATGCTTCCAATAGCCAACAAAACTTCTTTTAAACAAAAAACCCAAACTCACGTGAAAATCTATGTTTTTATAAGGCACTGTCATGTGAGCCTTCTTTATTTTGTACCCTGAGATCCTGGCATTTGGTTGTTTGGACAGGGATGTCCCACATTATAACAGGTTCCAGCTGCTGCCTTGGCACCGTTGTTCAAGAGGTGTCGCTTGTTTCCTATCTAGGACTTCCTTGTGCCAAGTCCCATTACAGGAGAGCAGGCTATACATTGCGTCTCTTGGCAATGAGTTCTTTCTTTCAGCAAAAAAAGATTGTGATTATTTACATGAATGGAAAGAAACTGCAGTTTTGAAGGAACGAAACTCTATTGTGTGAGGATTCTTCTACGGAAGAAGCAAATTATTATGCAATGAGCATTCTTTTATTGTTTTCCTGTAAGAAATGAGAAACAAACTGAGCAGCATTTTTTTCAGATGGGCTAAGCACAAATTGAACTAGAAGCCCAGTTTTGCATTCCTGAGAGCTCCAGAGCACAACTGTCCATCTCAGAACAAGTCATTGTAGACGCACCCTCACAGTTTTGTGTGCGCAAACCTCAGTTTGCCATGTGTTCCTAACATATTAGCAAGTGATTAAAACAACCACCTTATCACAACATTCATGCGGTAATGCATTGCATTGAGGAAAAAAAAAAAAACGCTATTCCCTAACACATGTAAAAAAGTTTTAAAAAAATTATTTGAAATAGAAATAGTTTTTTCTTTTTTCTTTTTTCTTTTTTTTTAGTTTGCTCTCTCCTTGCACTGATATTTTAAAGTTAAATGCTGAACTTGATTCTGTTTTATTTTAACAGTATCACAGTATTTGTATTAAGGTAATTTTTGTGTTAATTGCCTCAAACTGTTATATCTTCTAACGGAGTATTCTTAAATGTAGAATTAACTATAACAAAGGAATGAGTTTATTTTTTAAAGTGGAATAATTTTGTTTTCCCTAGCAGCCAATACAATATGTGCCAAAGGAAGATCATCTCAGCACTTGTGAAAGCTGAGAAGGAACAGCATTCACAGTGGTTGTTCCATTACTTCTATAATTTCTTCATCAACAAAGAGGCATTTTGCTTTATTTGAGATTGGAATTGAGAGTCAGTGGTCACAGAGGAGAACGGGAATTCATATCGAGATTGGTGGTTATTTACCCTTCATGAGAATTCACCAGAAAATGGAAACAGTGCCATGCAAGGTTTGTCCCACCCATCTACTGTGCCAGCTGAAAGTCTGTTCAATGTCTGTTGCTCTCTGGATTTGTGGAGACCTGAGGTCAGCACAGATTCTGCTTGTTGGTTTAACGTGTAGGCACTGTCAGCGGAGATGGCTGCTCAAAGCAAACAGGCAGGCTGGGAACAACTACTGGTGTCTCCTCATATTAGATGTGCTGTCAGTGCCCGCATACAGTTGGGAAGGCTCTTGTCAAGTCCTGTCATGGTGGATGTGGGTTGGATGGAGGGTCTTGTTCCTGCCTGGCCTGACAAGTGTATTCCATCATCCCTCACTGGAGGTGTGGGAAGAGCGGCTGTGGCACTTGCTCAGCAAGATAGTGTCAGTCAGTGGAAGTTTCTGAGACTGACCTCTTTAGCCTCTGCACAGCATGTTGCATTCAAGCAGTAATTAGGAATGAGGTGGAACTAACACGAGGAACGCAGAAACAATGCTGTGGCCCAGCTACTAAAAAGAAGCTACTACCCTTTTAAATTAAATCAGTGTCTGGGGAAAGTTACTGACCTGTCTCTTCCTCCTCTGTCTTTGCTGCTTCTTCCCTTCCATCCCTGTTCAAATATTTCTAGGCTGCAATTCAGCAAAGCCTGCAAATAAGAACATTTTTTTCTGATGCAGACACAATTGATTATGGGTACACAATGACAATTATGTTTCTGTAGTGGAAATGAAACATTCTGCTCTGCTATTGGCTTTGTTATCAGTCCTTCTAATTTTATGGGATAGTATTTCTGTACTATTAGCAGCACTGCATATGCAGTTGAAAACTAGATGCAGTAAATTACGGCCAAAACCCAACAGTCCAAAGGTTAATTTGATTGTACAAATACAATCCCAGAGTTATGTATGAACATATGCTCTTCATACTTATTAATGAGGAAGGTCAGACTGGCATGAGCTGTGCTACATTTCCTGAATATTCTTCAAGAGTTTGCATATGATCTTCAGGACAGATATCGCAGGGATCTGTTTTCAGGAAACGCCTATTGAACCACAAAGAAAATAGTAGGATGCAAATTGTTAGCTGCAAAGTTGACTGTTTTTCCGTTAATGGAGGGGTTGAGTGGGATCTGAAAGGGTGCCAGTTACTTGTGGTTGGCATCACCCTCAGGACTATATACATTTGGGAAAGGCACAAAGAAGGAAACTCATGAACCCAAAAGCATTTGCAAGTTCTAGTCAGCTGTGCTGTTGCAAGGGAGTACTTCAGTGAGCCTTCGCTATACGTTTTTATTTCTGTGCAACTGGCTATAATTTGACAAAAGGCTGTTTCACAGCACCCACCTTTCAAAAATCCTGCTATATGAATCATCTCTCATTGTGCCACAGGATCTGAGCAGCTAATTACACGGTGAATGAAGCTCCTCAGTTATATTTCTTCTATTGATTGAGGGCATTTTCCTCCAATCACTGTAGGGTGACCATACTGGGTGCAAGCATAACTTTGCTGGGTGAAAGAATCCATCCACACATTTATCTTTGTGTAGTTTCAGCCTTTCTTCATCATACGTGGCATGGCATACTTAAATACAGTTTACTGTTCACACAGTTCATTCAGTCTAGATGTCTCATTGTGGGCTTAAAATTTGATAGTTTTATTTAGTATCTGTGTTATAGGAGGGTCCAGGTGCCCTGGCAGTTAATTTTGATGAGCTAACGCAGAAACTCATCAAAGTGAAGATAAATGGAACTCTTTCTGCCTAGGAGTAGTAGCTTGGTGAATTAAAGCTACACAGATTTTACAAGCTGTGGCCCTGTTCCAGTGTTGAGTCCAGATGTGAGCTGGGTGCCGAAGTGGTAAAATTAAATTTCTTTGCTCAGTCAGTTCTCCTTCTTGAAAGTGTTTGTCCTTGAGTGCTTGAGTGTTTCAGGGGAATATTTGCTCTCAGATACCTGTGCTCCACAAGCTGTCTAATATAACCTGAAATACTAATGCAAAAAAATTAATTGGATGTGTTCTGGAATATCTGAGGAATATTTTTCAATATATACAGACTTCTCTTACGTGAGAGAAAAGGGTCAGGTGGTGGTTATCACTGCGATTGGCTTCCTGTGTTGCACGGGAACACTTGCTCCGTTGTTCTCTCTGTACCTTGGGCAGATTGTGGGTTCACTGGGGATTTAGTGGAGCCTACGGCTGAGATTTTCTCCCAAACTTTTTTTCATTTTTAACATTTTGAGATACTTGACCATCAGTGTGTCATGCCTGTAAGAGGAGAGAACTTAGGTGTTGCAAATGTTGGTAAACATCATTTGAAAACTCCTCAAAAGGGTTTTCAAATGTACTCATTATAAACAGTATCTCCATTATATCTTTTATGAGCAGAGAGCACTGGCATTGTTTGTACTTTGTGATACAAGCCTGCTCAGGTGGGTGTGAAAAATGTGGAAGGGAGAAAATCAGGTCCCTTCCGTGCCTGAAAGCCAAGGGCAGGTGGCTTTCTACTGGGGCAGGGGAGCTTCTAATTTAATTTGGGAGAGGAGGCAGAAGCTAAAAGCAAGTGGTTCCATATACTATCTTGTCTGCTATTGCCTGTTCAACTTAATTCAATTCTGATAATGTCGACAGATCTCTCTGTCCAACATCTTTCAGCCGTATGGAGTGAGTCTGGCAGCTCCCCCAACCCAAATGGGCATCTGGCACTATCCATCATCTTGTTCATGAGGCTCAGACAGTGTTTTATCCAGAATCATGTAGGAGACTCAGTTTATACTCTACCTGAAAGTAGATCTTGCAAGTCTGCAGTGACCCTGCTTGTAGCGTGGCTCCATGCTGGCCTTCAGCCGTCATAGAGAATTTTGGCCCATGGCAGGCGCTTACCAATAATTTGAGATATATAGACGTCATAGAGAAGAGCATCACTTACTTCTTCAGCACAGCTGCTCCTACTTTTCTGTGTTCATGTTAAAGGGGAATAAAATATGGCTATAGAAAAGCACTGTTGAGATTGTTCATTCTCTTACTAATCTCTGTCAGCAAACAGATCATTTGTCGAGAGAAGCGGTGAGTCTCAATTCTGCTGTCCTAGCTGACAAGTTCGAATCTAGACAAAAAGATTGAACAATCTTCTGTGCAAATTAAAGGCTGTGTCTGATTTAAAGAATGACTTGCCTATTGGGAAGCATGTTCTAACATTTTAGATTGAGACAAGGCTTCGGGGTTTTAAAAGGTTAACATCCTTCCAAAATGTTTTCTGATGCACTCAATATGTACCAAATGATTTCTAGAAGACATGCTTGATCTATGTCACCTGATTCTCTTGATATGTAATCCAAAAATGTTCATGCTTCTAAACTTCTGAAGTCATGTTAATTTCCATGACAACTGACTGTAAAGTTGCAAAAAAAGGATTAGTTGTTTTGCTGTGGGATGTAGCAGAAGGGGAATTTAGCTCATGTAAGGAACAAGTGAAGTGCCTATAAAAATGCAAACATACTGTAATGTCAAAAAGAATATAGCAAAGGAAGAGCAAACTGTGTTTTCTTCAACTAAATCTTCAAATTTGTTAGGCTTGTTTCAATGTTAAAAACCGTTTTCTGGAGGAAGATGTACAAGAATATCGGTTACTTCTTTATGCAAGGCTGAAGAGCTTATCTCTCTCTCGCTGGTCAAGCATCCAAACTTCAGCTGGCCAAACATCTGCAGGCAGACAAAGGCAACTATCTTGTCATGACGCTGGAGAAACCCACACATCTTGTGCCGGGCCTTCTGCAAAAGCCAGCAGCAACGAAAAAAACCTGGCAATTCCTTACAAGATCATCATACTCTCATTTGTGAACATACAGTGCCTTCTTGTGGGCAAAAGGTCCTACTGCTGGATGGAAGCCTTGGCACAGCTGCTGCTTCCCCTTCCTTCCCTTTTTTAACTTGAGACAACTGGGGAAAGAAACACAAGGAATGTAAAACATGTGGGTTTAGATATAGCAATTGCAAATGCATGTGAAGGCATCCAGTTTGCCGTACATCACAACTTTCCATTAATGAAAGCTCTCTTTTGAAGTCTGTATAAAAGAGAGGGACATAGGATTTGACTCTCGGAGCACTAAGAAATATTTTTCCTTTTTTATTTAATTTTGTTCAAGAAAAAGATGCAATCTCACTCAGAAATGGATGTAGCAATAACTTGTCAGGTATTTTCTCATCACTCCCCCTTTTTGTTAGAAGGTTTTTCTCTTTCAAATTCAGACACACATGCATACGTGCACACAGATGCCAGATACTCAGGCACATACACACAAAGGGCTGGGTGGGTGGAACAATAAATCATCTTTTGTCATTTCTGATTTCCCTTTTATGCTTAGGGAATTACTCAGCTGTGCAGGGTACTGCATGCATCTCTGAACATCGAGACGTTTAGCAAGAGATTCCAGCCCTAAAGTGCCTGTCCTTCACTGTGTGTCCCATCCCTCTGCTTCCAGCACCACTCCTCATCCCCAAGGATTCTCCAAGCGGGGGTCTCTTCTCCCTGCAGCCAAATGTGACTAAGCTTGTGTATTTCCCTTCCTGCAATAATGCTATTAAACCCAATGCAACGTGCCAGATCTGATAAGCGAGCAGGCTGGCTCTAGCTGTAGGTGCACAGCACTGTGGATGCTGACCACAGGGGAATGGCTCATTTCTAACTGGAAGGAAGGAACCCTGAATGAAAGGCTATATATCTACTTTTCATTAAATTGCTAAGTTCTTTTTGTAACATGTTTATAGTAAATACAATAGCTGGATACTTCCTCTTCGGCAGATTTTGAATGTTTGCGAGACTAAACTGCAAATGTGTTTATTGGTGAGATGAGGCTTTACATTTGAAACCCGTTCCTGAATTTGCAGCTTCTTTCATGCAGCCAGTATCAGTCCAAGCGTGGTGGAGTTGAGTCTAGTGAAGGCCTCTTCCTGTCATAAATAAGATTACTTTCATTTCACTTGTGGAGTGTGTTATTCCTCAGAGTAATGAATTTCCTCTGTGCCTTTGAGCACATAAACATGGTTTTCATTAGGTTTCTACTAAAAAAAAAAAAAAAAAAAAAAGGAAAAAAGGAGGCAGAGTCAAATTAATAAGAAGACTATTAACTCCATAAATGCAGATGTGTTTTCAATGTATAACTGTGTTGAAAGTAAACTGCTTCTTTGCTGAAGACTGCAAATTGCAGAAAATGAATCAATTCCACAGACCTGGATTCTGATATCAGAAAACAAAAGTATGTGGAAAATCTGGCTCTTCACAACCAGGTTTCTTAGGAGGAAAAATAGACTATCAGATTAAATGGAGATAGACAAATAGCCTTAGGCTTTCTACTTAATACATATCATATGTGATAATAATAGTTTCAAGTCATATATTTAATAGTTTAAAGCCATATAGTTAGAATTAGCATTACTGCGAGAAGTTTGAACGTGGGAGTGATGGGGGGTGTCCTTTAGCAGGTATGTCCCTACAGTTACTGAAAAAGGAATAGCAACATTTGCAAATATGTCACTGATAGACCCTGTAACTCATAAAATTTTGATGTGTCGTTTGTATTTGTGGCTTGAGATCTCTGTCAGGTGGTGAATCCCTACAGCATCACTGTGGTTTTCATTTTTTCATAGCTACCAGCATTTTAAACAGAAACCCAAATATCACCATGAAGTCAGGCATTTGCAGAAATGCAAACCTTTAAACTGCTGGTGTTTCTTTCCACTCTTCCAGTAAAAGTATATCATAAAGTTATAGAAAATTATAGAAATCAGCATTTAGAATATATTCTCTTTGCACTCCTCTAATTTAAGACTTTATTGAAGAAATCTACTCTAGTAGTTTCTTCTAGAAGAAAACTACTATCTACAAATCTTGTAGATAGTTTTAACTTTCTCAAAATGATGTTGTTAGAGTTCAGCAAAAACTCCCTGCCAAAAACTACAGTTTGGCAACCAATTAAATTTCAAAACATGACCAGCATGCTATGTATAGTTTGGTATTGTCCTGTAGACTGTTTTAAGCCTTGTTTTCCCAGAAAATAAAAATTCTGAGTTTTTCTGTTCAGAGTTCCCAATTTCATTCTGTTCAGTCAAATTCAATTGAACGACAGCAAGGCTTCATGTGATAGCTGTTATTCTTGATGCTAATGAAAACATGTAGTCTACCAAGACTTTTTTCTTGAAACATAAATATTCCTTTTGTGTATCAAATCACTGTTTTTAAAATAAATTATCATCTTTTTAATGTTTCTTCTCAGTATTTTTTTCCTAGTAATTCTGAAAGGAAAACTCTGCCAATTTTACCTAAAAGTCATTTTTAGTCTGATGCTAAACCTTATAATTATTGTTCCTTGTTACTGTGCAAGTTTTGCAGTGCTGTTACTGTAACACTGCAGATGTTTTTATTTAAAATTGCAAGGATAAAGCCGTTTAAAGAGCCAGCTCGCTTATGGGTGAACATTGCTGTTTGAAACTTCAAGAACAGAGGAAGAGAAACCTTAAATACCAACTCCCATTTCCCTTAGCTTTTGGGCAGGAAATTGTTTTTTGATTATTTTTTTTATTTTTGGGGGGTGAAAATAAAAAAGCTCTGCACATTAAAAATTCTGTAGGGTTGCTTAATATTTGCTCAGTAGTGTGCTATTCCCTAATCAAGCCCCTGCGAGCTGTAAATCATGGCCACTATGTCACTGTTTTGATTGGAAGCAAGAGTTGTACCATGGCAAATCTCTAGGGACAGCAAACTTCTGCAGCTGTGGAAAGCTGGAACTATTTGATATTATTATTAAAGGAATCTGAGATTTTTTTTTTATTTTTTTTAAATGTGAAATCACAGTGAAATTCTCAAGATACACAAAGATGTGTTATGAAAGTTTTACTGCAAGTGTGGCGTGGAACAATAGTGCTCTGGTAGTGGAAAATGAGTTGTTCCAATCATCAGAAGAGGTAACATGTAAAATTATAGCCCCTTTCCCACCTCTTCCCTTGACCAACTTAGGACAAGGCATATCCAAATAATCCTATATTATTTCTAAATGTAAAATACCAGT
Organism: Cuculus canorus; assembly: GCF_017976375.1. Taxonomy (NCBI): domain Eukaryota; kingdom Metazoa; phylum Chordata; class Aves; order Cuculiformes; family Cuculidae; genus Cuculus; species Cuculus canorus. The sequence continues at coordinate 29,199,364 of NC_071404.1, read as the reverse complement.
CAAGCTTTTGGGGCTTCAGTAAAATGCCTTCCTGTTGAAAGAAAGCATGGCTTTTCCTTCTAAAAATGTCCTGGTAATTTTTACCATAATTTTGTTTTCATAATGGTGGTTTGGAGGCTCTGGCTTATGAACTACTGCTGGTATAAATTGAGCCTAAAGACAGAAATGTAACTTCTCCAGAAGTGCAATGTAAATACTTGAGTTAATTTGTATACTGTTTATCACAGAGAGATCTAGAGCTAGGTGCTAACTTTCCATTAGAATAGTCTCTTAAAAGTACTCTAAGTGCTTCCCCAAGATTAAAGAGAACAACTGCAGAAGAAATTAATTTTTGATGTATGCAAATCATCTATCTTATATGCATGGGCTTCTTGCAGGACTGATTGTGATCTTATTCCCAGATGCCTTAATCATATGTTAGGCCTTGATTAATTAAAGTAATAACATAGTCATGCTGAGATTTTGCTAACAGTAAACTGGTATATCCAGTTCGAAAGAGGGGGAAAGTGGAGGAATTTGAAAGATAGTGTACTTATTGACATGTGGCTTACACTAGCACATATAGCAATTATGAATCAAAATGAGATATAGATGTGGCAAAAAAAATAATTCCTCTTGGGCTAAAAGATGGTCCAATCATATTTTGTCATCAGAAAGTAGTCTTTCTATTTACTGCAACAGCATCTTTTGCATTAATAGTGTCTCATATTTGTGGTGATGTACAACTAGTTATAATAAAAGAATATAGAATATAGAATATAGAATATAGAATATAGAATATAGAATATAGAATATAGAATATAGAATATAGAATATGGAAAGGTTGTTTGAAGAAGGGCTCTGCCTTTTGAATTATTCTTTTCACCTTTAAATGTAAACATTGAATAAGCAAGCTGAGAAATAAGCTTTATTGTTGCAGTCTTTTCATTCAGTGGATAGTTAGTCAGCATAAATAGAAGTGCTGGGTTTCCACAGGGCTGATGCTTCTTGCCATAGCTGTTTTGGAAGTCCTACAGCTACAGCCTGCAATCCGCCTGGCTTCCTTCAGGGTTATTCATAGCTCAGCTTTCATGATTGTTAACTGAGCCAAATTTACATACCTTCTTATCCAGATAAATATCTATTTTAAAGCTGCCGTGGAAATAAATGCTTTCTAGTAACAAACCCAACTCATTATTCCTAAGCCTTGATAACAAGCAGTAAAAGGTGGTGGTATGGTTGGTAAATGTGCTTTGAGAGATCGTACCTTGAATGTGACTCTCATTTTTTATTCACATTAAAGTCCCTTTACACCTCTCTGACTAGTTGAAAGTGGCTTTGAGTAAGCACAGTTCATACTTTTGGCCTTTTTTTGCTTAAACTCGTACAAAAGAGATCTGGCAGAAGGCAAATCAGGTGTATGGTATTTTAAAATGTGCTATAAAAGCACCAGTTGCGTGTTGCACACAGTGCTTCTGTGGAGCAGTCTGTTTTCTCCCAGATTTGGAAATTTGGAACTGGGATTAGAGCTCAGGAGCGGTCTTCATGCAACCCTGTAGCTAATCTGGTGTTTCACATGTCTGCCTTTGCATGCGAAGCGTGCAAGCACAAACCTGTATTGCTCTTCCTACGCACAAAGGGGTCGAGGAATAAATCTACCCTTCCTGGCTGTCCATGGTTGCAAGCCCTGTTCCACAGCCAGATCTGCAGTGGTGGCACACTGCTGATCTGAGTTTGCAATGTGAGGTCATCTTCACATATTCCATCTCGGAGCCTTTCCTGCACTGATGCATATTGTAGACTAGAGCAAAAACCTCATCTGAGATGTGTTGCAGTGTCACTGGGTGACAAGGTTTGCTGCTGCGCTTTGGGCTTTCATGGTCTTCTCCAAATATATCAAACAAGTGAGCTTACACGCATTCATGTTTACCATTCCCCATCTTTGAGGCAACTACTAGGGAGACCAATGATCTAAAACTCCCCTCAAAGGCTCTGTTTCAGTGAATGTCAATCAGGGAGAGAAAGCTCCCATAACCTCACTGAAGAGTTACTTTAAAAAAGAGTTGCTTTTGCAGGGTAGCAAAGCGAAGGTTGGAGAAAAAATATTTCAAATCCAGCTCCTAGATGTTGTTCTATAGCCTCAACAATCTCTGTGTAGACAGTTATTTTCTCTCACAGTCACTTTTAGAGCCTGGATTGTTTGGGTTTTCTTTACATCCTTATCTTCCAGTCCTGCATATCACAGTGAACTATTATAATAGAGTCAGGCTGGACATGCTGGTCGCTTTCCTAAAACACCCCTATGATGTGAAAATTAAATGCCAAACTTTGTTTGCCATATAGAAATATAACCTGCTGGTCCCTCTTTATTTTTAACTTCTTGTTGTGCCTTGCCAGCTGGCATACTTAACCTCCTTTTTCATTGAAGTATGTTGTGAAATGTTATCCAATGCTACCATTCTAGCAGCATGGCATATATTTAATCAGACCTGCATGCTTTTTACTGTTAATTAAAAAGTATTTTAATATCATTCACTCATGATCTTGTAGCCCAAATATTACATCACGTGCAAAATTCTTCCACAAAGTATTAGTGGCCCAAATTCAGCATAGTCTTATAAATCACACTAAAAATACCTATTCAGAGAAGACTGATAAAATATGGTGTGTTGCAGTACCGTGCCTAGAGCCACTTTCTAATTCCAGCAGACAACTCAGTAATATGTGCGTGTTTTATTTTTATTTTATTTGTTCATTTGTTTTATATTGAGTGTATTTGTTAATTTATTCCTCTGCTGTTTGGTGGAAGAGTAAAATATAGTGCCGCTTTCCTGTGCCACGTTTTCCTCTCTTGGAATGTTCAGCCATTTGGGGACTTGTGTATTGCTTAGTATGGCTGTCATATCATGTCCTTTGCATGCACACTTTGCAAAATCAAAACAAATTCTCATCTGTCCTATGTGGATAGGGATTATATTTCACCTTAAGTACACGGATATCTGTTGTATGTCCGATTTATAGTAAAGCTCTTCAACTGTACAGCTGAGCTGTTATTCCCTGTGGTGTTATAAATAATACTATCTTCAGTGCCAAAGTTCCCCAGTCACAAGGATGTTATTTGCAGGACACAATTTGTTTAGAGTTGTGTTTCGGTCTTCTGAGTCAGACTGATTGTCTGCTGTAGCCATTTCATCCTTTACCAAGTGACATCTGTAAAGCATAACCATACACAGTGGTGTGGTGTTGCCCTCTGTGGCTGAAAACTGAATATCTAAGTACAGCTTCTCTTTATGGAAGAGGATAACTATCAGAGTCTCTAATTAAAGGGGAATGCAATTACCATTTAGAAGTCTAGGAGCTACTCAGAATCAGTGGAAGTTATTTTGGACTTGTTAGATTGTCCAGTTACCTAAATAAATAGGATTTCCCTTTCTTATTATTTACTGCCCTCTGTTGCAAACCCCCTTAAAAATCTTGCAAAGTTTACCCTTGTGGCTTGTATCACATTTGCATCTAACATCACTTTTTAAAGTTAGACTTTTCATGTAAGCAGGATTTTTTTTCTCCTGGTGAATTTTATTATTGGTGTGTTACTGCTCAAATATGAGAAACTTATCTTTCTGTGGGGTTGAGTATTTTTTTGTTTTAGCTTCTCTTCAAACCTGTGACATTTCTTTTTCATTTTTCTCCATCTCACTCCAAAAGGAATTAGTAACAAACTCCCTTTGAGAAAAAACACGGCTGGGGAAGAAAAGTACTTTTGATTATTAAGGCCCTTCTGTTCAAACAGTTCCTGCGTATACCATGGAATCCACAGATAAGGAAGATATAAAGGAGTAGGTTAGAAGATAACTAAGACCCCTCAGGCTTGATATGTAATCAAAGAAGTATTGTTTGGGAGTGACTTAAGGGAAAGTGGAGTGGCTAACATTTTGGCCCCGATCCAACTACTGCTGGAATTGATTGCAGAGTTCCCACTGACTTCAGGAGAAGTGAAAGCAGACCTTTTGTGTGGTGAGGACAAGTATATGAAAATACAATGGGAAAGATGACAACCATGCAAATTGGGAAAGACAACTGCCTACAGATTCCTTATTTAAAGGATGTCTCTGACTGGGTAAGTGAGCTTGACAGGAGAGGCACATTTCTTCAGTTTCTGGGCAGTGCCCAGCTCAGTCAGCAGCACCTTTTGGTGGAGTCAGGATCCCACTGTACAGATAACAGCAATCTCCAAAGCACAGCTCAGCATCTTGCCAGCTGTAGTAGTAAGGGCAACCAAAAATTAACTGTCAGCATAAGCACAGTTGTACTGGATAAGAGCAAAGACCTAGCTAGCCTGGCAATCTGTTTACTGTAGAGGATCAAAGAAGAATAGCAGAACAGGGTATATAAAGCACAGTGCATCCCTTGGTACACAATCCCAACTTCCCTCAGTCAATAATTTGTTGCTGTTTTGGTAGTATCTACATTTCAGAACATTGTGTTTAAAGACCATTGGTGGACCTGGGTGCAAGCAGTTGTAGCCTGAGCTCCAGGCATGGCATCTCCCGTTGTATTTATGTTAACAAGTCTGCAAGTTAGTAGATGTACTTGAGTAGATGTACTTAGGGTATCTCTTTCAAGGCCAGCCCTTGAAAAAGGTGCTGTCAGCCTCTTTCCTGCTGTCGTGTGACTGATCAGTCACATGTCTTGGGGCTAGTGGCTAGTTCTCAGGACGTTTTCAGCTCAGGCATTACAAGACTAGTGCTGGACTATAGCTTCTGGTGGAATTTCACCACCAGAAGGTGCATTTTCCCTAATAAGCACTGACAGCAACTCCTTGATGTTCGGGTGCCTTAATCTTGATTAAGAACCAGCACTGGGAGAACTGGCAAAATCCATAGAGAGGAAAGTACACCTTTAGTAAAGACTGAGAAGGAAAGTAAATACTCAAGGTACAGAAACGAGGGAGGAAAAAAGGACAGAATATAACAGAGACTTGACAACTGTACTGGGACCTACAAAAGGAGCCACGTCTATTCTGGCACAATCCCAAGCTGTGAAGAGGTCTGACATTTACAGAAGAAGCTTTCCCCATGCGAAGATTGGAGAGGTGTTTGATGGAAAAGCTGCAGTGTAAACTATCTGCACTTTCCCTTGTCTTATGTTCATATGGTTCCCATTTATTAGGTGGAATTGAATAGCTGCAGAGTTGCCACTCTCAGAGGAAGGAGATCATCTTACTTACTGTAAAAGTCTTGCAGTTTTTTTCCCTTAAATGTATGAGAAGGATACTTTGGCCATGACCTGTGAAACCTTGCACAATGCACAGCAGGAACTGCAAGGTGGTTTTGCTTCAGTGCAAGTGTGAATGAAGGGCATGTGTGGACGTAAATAACATTCAGCTGCTGGGACAGTCCTCACTGAGCAGAAGGAGCCCTGGTGCTCTGACATCCACTCCGTACCTTTTGCAAAATAGGGTCAGAAACAAGAAGAATTGAATGGTGTGTGTGGGAAGAATTAATTTTTTTGAGGAAGATCCTAGGCATGAAAATTAGACTTTTTTTTCTGTCTGCCTTCCTCAAGTCCCAGCTGTTGGGAGAAATGAGTGTGGTGCCCACTCAGTGCTAGTGCAGGGTCAGGGTCCTTTACAATTCTTCCCTTATTTATTGCTCTTCCACTCCCCTCATTTCCACGTCTGGCAGGTTTTAGTTCTTTTCTTTCAACTTCAGCTGCTGAGTTTGGGCTATTACCTGAGAACCTCATTTGGAAGAAAAATAAGTTACTATATAGTAACTAAATAATTCACATGAATAAAATTGTACAGGCAATTCTGCATACCAGCATTAAGAAAAATGAAGCCCTAATGTTATTTTTCTAATTACAGAGAGTTTAGAGGAATGCATAGTTAAGTGAAGGAGACCTACCATTTAGCTGTAGCAAACGACTGCCTTTTTCAGGGGTAAAATGGAAGGCTTAAAAAAGTGATACCCTTTGTATCTCAGGTAGAAGTCCCTTGTCCCAGTTTATTTCTCACTATGCTAAATAATCCAATCACTTTTGTGTTTCTGAGATTAATCAGAACTGTCAGATTTACTAAATTATTTTTTTATTCTATTTTTTACAAAATTGCTCTTTTACTGAGCATTCCTCTAAAGCACACTACTACTGTTTTTTTATAAATTACTAGCTCATAAGAAAAATCTCTTCGAAATTTTTCTTCACTGAGCATTAAAGCATAAATAAAAATCAAAGAAAATTTGGTTGTATTTAGACCTGAGCAGTTTCTGTCAACATTGCTTTGCTTTGGAGGTGCAGTGCTCTGTAACAGACAAGAGAACTAATGGACCAGTGGCTGCATCAGTCACACTGGAGAGAAGAGCGGATGTGGCGTTTGCAGAATTAACTCTGATGCAGAAGTGCTCAGCGGTTTATGATTGACACCTTCCAGATAATATACTTGCATTTCATCAAAAAGCCTCACCCAAGGTTTTTACATAATCTAAATGGTCATGGGTCAGTATGGAAAATTCAATTATAGATTATTAACTGGTTACAAATTAAGAAACAAAAAACCCCACGAGGAGGGTACCAAAAATAGCTGCAGACATTCAATATGAGTGTGCCTCAATTTCTCCAGACATGCTGAAGTGTGATGTTACTGATTGCTTCTGCCACTTCTTTCCCTTTTGGACTGTAGAGCAAAGAGTTTAAACTGAGTAGCTACTCAATTACTGTCCCAGAGGTGAATGAAATATGAGTGGAGGAAGATAATATTAGGAAATTGCACCACTAGTCTCGGATTTCTTTGGTTGTATTTTAACAGCTGAATTAACGTGAGTTATCTGTGCTCACCTGAACTTACCCCAGCACAGCACAGCTTACCCGAGAGCTGCGATCCTGCAAAATTATACTGGAACTGCACAAATTAATTAGGGGGTTGACAATATAATTGTAGAGCAGCACAGAGAGATTAAGTTGGGCAAACTAAATATTTTGCCTCTTCATTAAGGGTTGAGGCAAATCATATAAGGTAAAAGCACCATCACTTTTGAACTCATGTTTTTCTCTATGAATGGAAGTCTGGTTAGGGCTGAAATTTTATTTTTGGCTCAGATTAATTCTACACTGAAGATAGGTGTTTTGATTAAAACTTTACAGAAGACTATATTCTTGAAAAAACTTGCTTCATCTCCCTTCTAAAGGATGGCCAAGCAGCTCTGGGAGAAATGGCTTCTGAGACTTAGCATTTTGCCTCCGGTTCATTCTACTGAAAAACTGCATTTGGAAAGAAAACTCAAATCCCACACTCTCTGTTTACATGTATCTCATATTGCCCTGAAAAGAGAAAGGAAAGTTTGGTCTGGCAAGCAAAAGGAGACTGGAAAATTAGCAGGATAATGAAGAGTAACATTAAAATTACTTTTTTCAGCAAGAGCCCACCAGCACCTGGGTGCAGCAGAGGTAGGGACTCCTCTCATTTTAAGGCATTATGGGCCTTCAGGAGCATGAGTTTTGATACACAGCAATGGAAATGTAAAGCCATGAACTCAGTGAAAGTTCAAAACAATGTTTTTTGTTGTGTATCTACTTTAACAAAACCAAATAAAGTTATATCGTCATTATGATAAATCCTTGAATTTTGCAAAGGAGACTTTCAGGAGGGAATCTTTATCTGTGTGTTCTCCAGCACTGGCCAAGCTGCTTGTTTCTTACGTCTAGAAAAAAAGGCTTTTTTTCTGGGGAGAAGTCCCAAGGCTGCAGGCAGCCTAATTTGTTCTTGGCACATCCTAGAATTTGCATTGCTGTAGGGGTCAGAAATGTAATAATTCACAAATCTATCTGCTGAGCTGGACTCAATTTGTCAGTCTTCTTTTTTCCCACTTTTCTAGTTGCCTTTTAGGAGGGCAGAGCCTTTCCTGAGCAGAGCAGAGGATCTTGGAGCATGTTGTGGCCTTGCACCTAGCAATGCTGCTAGGAAGGGCAGAGACATCCAATAGTGTCTCTGCTTTCTGCGCAGATGGAAATGGAGCTTGGCAGAAGAAGCCCTTCATCTTCTCTAGACCTTTGGTTGGTGCGGGCAGAAATTGCACTCCCCTCGATGACATTTAAGATGCTTTCCTCCATTCTTTACAAGATCTGCAGGAACTGATTGGTTCTCATTTGTGGCTGAGGCTTCATGCCCCCATGTGGTATCAGAGTTTACTTCTCTGCCCATGCTTTCTCCTTGCCGGACCCTAACAGAAGACAAGTACAGGAAAACGAATTACTACTATTCAAGGAAGGTTGCATCTGTGCCTAACACTTGGCAGGGCAAGCTGGGTAACCGCACAGATGCTGCTCCCCTAGAGCTGGGAAACAAAGGAGCCATCAGCCTTCACCCAGGCTGCAGCATGGGCATGAGACCTGCGTCTTCTCAGGGGTCTGCTGTGAACTTTCTGTGAGGTCTGAGGCAGGTCACAACGTTGCTGCCTGCCTTGGTTTACCCAGGTTATAAGCAAAAAGTAGAAATAAATATAGAAAAAAGTAGAAGCTAGATGCAGTGATTGAGGCTTCACACAGTTCTGGGATCTCTGACCTGCTCCCAAATGTTTCAAGTGCCATTTATCACAAGCTACGGCTGTATGTTTTAAAAACGCTTAGGACTTGGCCATATCAAAATGGACCTTGACCAGACACAGTAAAATATATACCCAGATAATCTCAAACCCAAATTTAAGCTTCTCAACTATTTCCAGGTTTTAGAGCAAAGATAAGCAAGGGAGCTGCTGAATTTTTTTTTTAAATGACAAGAAATTTCTCTTCGCTTTGTTCCCAGAAGCAGATGAACTATTTTTACTTCTTCTTTCTAAGCACATCCACTTCTTGAGGAGGAATTGGAAAAAGAATATCCTGTTCTGACAGAAGTATGAGAAGCTGAAGAAGGACTTTTGTATTTAAACAGCAGCCTTCAGCTAGGTGTCACTGGCAGCTCCAGCCATAATGAAATGTCACATTTCATGCAGGCAAAGGTTCATTACATGGTAAAACTTTTTAATGTCCAGACCCTCATGTTGATGAAAACACAATGCGCTGACTTGCAGCAGAGCCTGATATGGGAAGTGTGGTTACAGGGTGGCTCAAGTACCCAGTAGGATTGAGGTATGCCTTTCCTCTCCCTTTCTGCTTTATGGGTTGGGGTCTTAGTTTCTCTAGGATTTTTACTAAAAAGTGTGTAGTTGTGGAAGCAGTAAAGGAAATTCTCTTTAAGTAAGATATTTCACTGCTGTTCCTTGTTCACTGTTTCTTCTTTGCTGCCATGAATAGCACAGCCATTAAAATCTTAATCCATTGATATATATTAATATTAAGAAATACCAGCTTTTATAACATTGGGTGAAACCTCTTTGTTCAATAATAATTCAGTTTCTCCGTATTATTTATCTGTATAGATGCACTTGCAGACATTACAATAGTAAGAAATCAAAGTTCAGAAGTAATGCTATGAAACCTGTTTGGTATGTGTTTGTATATATATACATAGAAAATACTAGGCAAGCAGAAATATTGTTTCAGGGGGACGATTAACATCTCTTGAAAATATACGTCGAGAGCGCTGGAAAATATCCTTTATTCAGAGTTCTGATAATTGTTTCCACCTAATGAGGTGCTTTAGATCAGCAGTTGGAGAGCCCTAAGTATTGTGTGCCAAGCAAGGATTGCCTACTGTATTAAAAGTTCAGCAATGGGGTAAACTGTGAAGTATATCTTGGGGTTCAGAGCCAATAAAGTAGAGGTTAGAGAATTGGGATTTAACAGAGAAATGCCAATAATTCAGAATGATATAGGTGAAGGTGTAAAATATAAGTGGTAGAGACATTTTCTTGTAGCAGTAATAAACACCAGCTAGTTGTAAATAGTGTGGGAAAATAGTGAATTTGGAATTTTTTACTTAGGAATTTTAATGCAATAGAGCATTCACATTGTAGATCATATTAAGGTTTTTATTTATTTGGAATATCTCTTGCATGTTATCATTCAGTTTCTTTATCGAGAGTTTTGCAAATTTACAGTGATAAGAAAACAACACTAAGTAAGTAACTAGAAGTTCGGAAAATACTGTAAAACTGAAATAACTGTAAAGGAAAATAAGAAGTAACATAGGCAAGAAGTTGGAAGGGGGCTGGAATACATACAGCAGAACGGCTGAATTTGTGTTTCCCATAGATTTACATCTCAAGTGTACTAAAAATCTTCTTCCTCTTCATTGTACTTTGGCATTCAGATCTAGTAATGTGATGGGAAACATTCTCATAAGATTATCTAAAAGGTACTTTTATTGAGGTAGAAGCTGTGAATTGGGCATAACACAACGTAGGGAACAATAGCTGATACTTCAAAAATATAGACATATAACACATAGCAAAAGTAGCAAAGCTTGGTTCAAAATTCATGGCTATTTTCATTTCCCATTTATTTAGGCATCTTGGCAGACACAACACAATCTGCTCAAATTGTTTCTGGTTAGTTCAGCACATCTCCGTCTTAAATCCTCTCCTGGAGCACAAGTCACACAGCCTGCAAAAGCTCAGTGAAGGAGAACTAATCAACTGTGAGCTCCCCTGTGGATGTGACCTCTGTCAACAAGCTGTTTATGATTCCCAGAATGGGTTTAAATGGATACCAGTTCTTCCTCCGCTGCGAGAAGCTGTTGTCAAGGTTGCAGATGATTTAAAAAAATCACTATATCTTATAAGAGAGTAAGTGAATCATTGCTTTATTTAGGGAGCCGTTAGATCAACACCTCACCCTTTGAACAAAAGCATTTAGGACATCATAAGCACCTCTGGGACATGCTGGCAATACCAAAAACCCAGACCAGAGTTTCTGATTAATTTTCTGATTGATTTTCTGCAACTGGAACAGAGAGATATCTGGGAGGATTTTTCCTCTTTCTTTTAAAGTAAAGAGCAGTAAGATAAATGTATATTGCTTTGTTTCCGGAGTAAAATGGGAAATGTATGGAGAGGGGGAAAGCTGGGGAGTTCTTGCAGTGTTTTTGAATAGGCAGCCTTTCCCAAGACAGCAGAGGTCACTGTGCTCATTAGGAAAGAAGTGGGGAAATCAGGAGGCACTCGGGAGATTTCAGTCCTCAGGTGTTAAAATCAGTATCTTTCTTCCTCCAAAAAGGAACTACTAATTCAGATTAGTTTTCCTGTAGTAGAAGATACAAAAACAAAACAACCAACCTCCAAAGAACCCCCAAACACAGCATCTTTTGGCCAGTAATAAATGCAAAATCTACCTTTATGATGAATCCTCTGAATCCTCACTGCCATTAACCTGAAGAAGTTATTAAAAAGGACTTGGGGTTGGACACCCCACAAATTAATTTCTGTGGCTTGGACAGCAGGAGGATGTGCAATGACAGACCCTGTTTGGGCAAGTTTTGATCTTCTGCCTAGAATACCAAAAGCATTTTAATTACAGTTTTCATTATCAACCCAAGAGAGTTTATTATTGTGTATGTTTCTCACTAGAGAGCTGTGATTTTGAGGATGACAAATATGATGGCGTACCCTGAGATGTCAGGGAACCTGTGTTGGTGCCCATGTAGCATCTTTCAGATGACCCTGTTTAGAGTCGAGAGCAACATAACACTGGAGAGAGGACTGAGGAACATATAGAAATTGCAGCAAGTATTTTTTTCCCCAATCTGTTCAGTCTTCAGTATGATCAATGCTGTATTACCTAGAATGTACATTTTAAGTTTCTGTCCTTTCTTATCATTGTTAAGGTTCATTATTATTATCATTATTAGGTTCATTCTGACAACTGACATCAAATCCTACTTACAGGAAAAAAATCCAAGCTGTTGCTTGCTTGATTGTCTGGCTGCCAATTTTCTATCCTAAACCAGTAGACTGCAGATGGAACAGGAGAGGGCAGTACAAGAGTGTTTGAGCACCTAAAGAGTTGGAGCAAATAGGATGAGCAGGGATATAGGTATTTAGGAATTGTGTTTTGTTTCTACCAGCAACAGAACGGAAACTCTTAAAACTCCATTTGCTTTTTCCAAATAGATGTTTTTGTTTCGTAGGCACGCTATAAATGAAATTCTGAATTGTTTCGTGGCTGAAACTAGAGAATGCTATTATTTATGTTGACCTGTTGGTTTTATTTATCGTGATAAAGAGAGGACCACTTCTTGTAAGGACTGAAAAAAGCAAGGCAGCAACTTTTGTTTCAGCTAAGGATAATCTGGGATATTAAACACATGTATTTGAGTATCTTTCCTCACATACAATACGATCAGTCTTTCATGAGGTTGAATCCCTGCATCCAGCTGCGTGTGTCGGGATTTCTGGTGTGGCTGAGCAAGGGGGAATGCGTCAGAGCATTGCTTGATCCATAGGCATTCAGAGTATCTACCATGAAGTGAGGAGAGCCAATTTTGCCCTCTGACACAGGGCAGCAATTGAGCTTTTTGATGGCATTCTTTCACAGAACAGTGGTGCCGTAATGGCTTTATAATCATGCAGAGCTCAATGAGCACATGAATGAGTATCCAGTGTTGTTGCACATTCTGCCATCTTAAATGCCCCCATCTCCTGGAAGGGGGTTCTCTCGCCAAGCTTTGCCATTCTCTGCCTCCACATCAAAACAAGCTCTTACAGGGTGACTAGGATGCTTGTAGACAGAGGAAGAAGGTAGTGATCATCCAGACAAGAGGAAATCCCTTCTTGCTGTCTACAGAAGCATGGAAACATAACTTAAAAGCACAAGGCCACTTCACCAGTGGGCGTGGAAATTTCACAATCTGTTTTTTCAGCACAGAAGACATGCTGGACTGGAGTAAGGCAAATTGGTCAGCTGAGCTAAGGCATCCATACTGTGGCCATTGGTTAGTCTTTGGGGATTGACTTGGGTGATACAGTCTTCCTAGAAATCCCTTTTTTTTCATGGACTATGGAAGCACTACATTTGCACAACACAGAAAAAATGCAATTAGCTTCTTCCTGACCTGGTTTGAACAGCCTGCAAAAAAAACACCTGATCATCACTTAGGGAACACATCTTAGGGACCACTGTGCCACCCAAGGCTGTCCAAGCAGTCACTACAAACAGGAGACAAACTTTTGCTCCTTAAATCCTCCTGAACATCTGCGTGACAAGCACTGGTGCAGAAGGCTGCATGAGGGTACATCTTATGAATGTCTCAACCAGTTGTAATGTGTGTATTTTTAACCCTCAAAGCCACAGATGCAGTGTAGACAAAGACTATACTGAATTAGCATACATGAGCTGTAGTATACCAGCTACATAAATAGCAGGCAAAAGAATTTGTCTTTTTTTTTCTAAGGGTAGTTGTAGAGAGGAACTTAATCAAAAAGAAAAAAACAGTATGATCTGATTAAAGACTGACCTTCATGGCATTAGTGATTCATTGAGCACAAATCTGCTTTGCTTTGTGGAAAATCCTTATGGAAAAAGAGTGACCCAGACTCACTCACAGATTCTTTCTTTCATACTTTCATTTCCTTTTTCAGAGCCATCCTAGTATCTCCTCCCTTTCTTGTCCTGACAATTCTGAAATGTTTACTTCCATCCCATTATCTTTTATCGTACTTGGCAGCACTGTCATTTGTTATTTTTCGAGCTTTTCAAACAGCAAAAGTTTTCATGGCAATTCTGCATATCTTTGCTGCCTATTAATGTTACTTTAATTTTTTTAAATCACATATCTGTGTGTGTGTATCGTAGCATTTTCTGTCTGAGTGAAGTAACTTTCTGTTTCCTTTCTGCTTATTCTCCATACGCACAGTCACTATTGGTGCTGAGGTTCCAGGATCCACACTTGATGAGTTGGAAACTCATACTTATCTGCCTCTGTGATCTGGATTAGTCATTGAAGGACATTTTTGGTTTAGTTTCAGTGGGAAGGAATTCAAGTTGTACGCTCCAAGGTGACTCTGTGATGCAAGTGGAAGCTCAGCAAGTGGGAACTAGAAGATTTTCATCAAGACTCCTAGTCCAAACTAGAATCTAATGTAGATGCAACTAATGGGACTTAAAAGCCTGCGCTATCAAGGTACTTCTGAAATTGAGTCAGAATTACTTCACAGCTTCTCTACAGGCATTTCTTAATAGAATACACAGAGCAATTAGCTTTTAGCACGGTTGTGCATGGGTAACTGGAGTGACATCACCACCAAATGTGTGCTCTAGTTTTTGTGATATTTTTTAAACAGCCCTTAGATCTGTTAGATGTTCTGAAGCTTGGGGTGTGAGTAGTCTGATAAGTTTTTTGGTATAGAATTTGTCTTACATAAAGTATTTTCTTTCTAAGATGATAAAGCTAGTAAACATAGATATATCACAAATAAATATTCTCTGTGTGTGTGTGTGAGAACATTCCAAAACCCATGTCCTCATTTGGTTTCTAAAACTTCCAGGCTCGTGCTTTGGGAATCAACAATCAGATCCCAAAGTCACTTCTGAGTTGGATTTATAAGCATTAAAAAGTCTGCTTGCATAGTGTTGACCTCTTTTCAGCCTACATAGATCTACTGATAGATATACTGCATCAGTAAACTTGATCTTGAGTGAAGGAAAGGATGTCTCTTGCAGCAATGCAACAGTTTGCCAAATTAAGTTCTTGATTTGAGAAAGCCCTTTAATTTGTTAAAAGTACAAATGAGCATATGCTGAAATGTTACCTACTAACAGGTAATTGCCTGCATTTAGCACGTTCACCAGCTTTCTGCAAGGTATCTCTCCTAGCGCACATTTTTTCTACATTACTAAGCACACAGTTCTTGACTTTCTTTAGTTTTTTTTCAGTTAGCCTCACAGTTGCAAAACCTCTTCGTAAGTAACAAATAGAAGTTGATGAGACTTCGGCTATTACCCAGAGGAGGACGTCTGGGCAGACAGCTACCGGTTCTTTTAAATAGCCTGCCACTCCTTACTAAATTTTCCTGTTTTCCCTACGGCCATGCCTTGAACATCAGAGGCCAGAAAGCAGCATTAAGGGCAAGAGTGGTTATATACAATGGCATGCCCCTTTTCAGTCTAATGAATGCATAGAGTGATCATTTCAAGTAGTTTATAGAATTGTGGGTTGTATCGCTGTTTCTTTGAAGTCGCTTTTTCACACTGACTTGTGCTAAAATCCATGCTTTTGTCCTTAGGGTGGGGAATCTCCTAGATGTCTGTCAGAGCAATTGGCTTAAATCCTTTGACTTGAAAGATATTGCAGTATTGAATTACCAAAGGGATTAGGCTAAACAAAGGAAAGAAGAGGACATGAGCTGCTGGTACCAAAATGGTGGCTAAACAGTCTTTGCTTGTACTTTGCCAAGAGCTGTCTGATCACAAGGCACAAGTATCCCTTTCTTACTTGTAGCTGCTAACTTCCCTGAAAAGATGATTGAAATGTGTTCTATGTTTTTTTAAGTCGTGTAATAGCTTAGCGGTTGTTGCAGTCACTGGAGGGTTAAGGTGCAGTCTAGAGGTGGAGATATAAAGGCCATCACTGTTAAGAAGTGATTCCAGCAGTGAAGAAAGTATGAGCCTCCTCTTGAGCTTGGGAGTTCGATGGCAATTTAGACATCAGGCTCTTTTTCAGAATGGTTTGGACTATCTTATGTGCATAACTTAGAAATTAAATCATGCCTTAAAACAGTGATTTTTCATATCTTAGTACAGTGTGGAAGTACCACTGCAGTTCAATGGTCTGCCTTTCTTCTGTCTTGGTTATATTAGATTAGACTAGCCAAAGCAGAAATAATTCACCCATCATTTTATAATGGAGGGATTTTGAAGTGAAAGGAAGAAATCATAGAATCATTAGGTTGGAAAGGACCCACTGGATCATCGAGTCCAACCATTTCTAACACTCCCTAAACCATGCCCCTAAGCACTTCATCCACCTGTTCCTTAAACACCTCCATGGAAGGTGACTCGACCACCTCCCTGGGCAGCCTGTTCCAGTGCCCAATGACTCTTTCTGTGAAAATTTTTTTTCTAATATCCAGCCTGAACCTCCCCTGGCAGAGCTTGAGGCCATTCCCCCTTGTTCTGTCCCCTGTCACTTGGGAGAAGAGCCCAGCTCCCTCCACTCCACAACCTCCTTTCAGGTAGTTGAAGAGAGTAATAAGGTCTCCCCTCAGCCTCCTCTTCTCCAGGCTAAACAGCCTGGAGAATCTTACCTACCAATCCAGGCTAATCTTATCTTTAAAGGCAAAAAAACCCTCCCCTGAATAAGTTTATTATAACAATAGCCTTTCTCTATTGCCCCTTGCAGTATCATTCCTGAATGATTTAGAAAGATGCTGGTGTACTCTTCAGAAGAATTTGACCCACTGACTATTTTAGTGTGTCTGTTGTTCCGATCTAATATAATGTAATCTAATATAATGTTCATTGGTTAATTCAACGTATTAATTCAACGTATCTGTCTAAGTTACGTTACTTCAATGTATCTGTCTAAGTAAGCCAGGCTGTAGCCATTGCTACAAAGAGGCTTAATCAGTTACTCATAATGCTGTGCCAAGTAATCGGGTCTGGCATGCTCTGTACGTTCAGGTTCTCCACTCATTCAGCAGGTTGGCAGGTTAATCGTTCTCATAAGGAAAATAAGCTAAATTTAGTGGCTAGGGATGGAAAGATTCAATCAATCTAAACACCTATCTTGCTGACATCTAACATAACATTTTTGATTTCTACTTGAGAACATGCTGGGTATGAAATGCACTTCCAACAACTTTGATTTGTATAAACATAGCTATAATGGGATTTCCAGTGGTGCTCAGTGTTGCTTCATTGTTGCTCCCTGTGAAGCAAGGAATAAAATGCGTTTTCACTAAAAGTAGAGTGCAGCCCATCCAGTTCACTTCTTAAAATATTTACAATAATTCCTAGAGGTTTCAGAGGTAAAAATCCTATTGTAACAAGTATGGGGTGTTTGCAGATGGTCTTTCTAATTTGTGAAGTAAATGTGGCAGTTGTAGAAGCTACACATCGACAGCCAGGGAAACAGTGATTGCCATTTTTACCACAAAGCAGGGGAACCTAACACAGCAGCAGTACAAGCTTTGTTATGCTGCCCAGCATCCCTGAAAGATCCAGGCTATTCTGTGTGCCACATCAGTCTTTGGCTTTTATTCTGATCAAGCCAGCTTTGGTGGTCCATTTTTCAGGTATCCGTAAAAGCAAAAAGGGTCTATCAATTCGTGTCACCTCAATCATGGTTATTTTGCAAGCAAGCATATGTTAAGAGGAGTGATTGTCTGAAGAAAGGCAATTAGATACCTCTCTCTAGAAGTCTCCTATCTCTCCATTAGCCAAGGGAGTCTTTCTGAAGAAGTTTTTAAGCCCATGTTTGCAGAACAGATTAGTGCAATATTTTGAGCCCAATTAACTTGTATTTAAACTTTTGCTCTAATACTCCTGGAGCCTCTGGTTCTTAAAACTTTTGCCCAGGTTTACTGCTAATCTCTTTGTAACATAGCTCCAATGATGTCACTTCCAAATACTGCTTTTTCAGTAATTTTGCTTGAGGCTTTTTTTCTCATAAAGATGTAAAAATAGCACTCTCTGTTTAACTTGCAAGCTAGTAAAAAGATTGTCAGCTAAACCAATTTAATATTCTCCAGCAAGAAACTGAGTTCATGATGCCCCACGTTGCTCAAGCTTACGAGGTTTCATTTGATAGCGTTCAATGTGTCCTTCTTAGGTGTATTCCCACTGAGATGGAAGTGTAGCTAGAAGTCACTGAGTTTCCTCTAAGGTCAGAGGAGCTGTGTAGATTTGGGCCTTTCTGCCCCTTTGTTTTAGTTTGTGGCTTACACAGTATTTTTGATTCTGATTGTTCCTGCATCCTCCATCCTAAGGGCAGGAGAGCAGCTACTGTCACCAGGGAGCTTCTTATGTTGAGCAGGATATCCTGATCTTCTTCCCAGCACTTACTGCCAGGTACATATAAGTACACTGCCTCCAATTCTTCTGCTATGCTTCATAATAAACCTTAGCCATATTAGACCCCATATTTGTATCATTTCTATGTTTTATGGGTCTATCATAGTCTGTAATTTTTTTTAAAGGCTTTTTGTGATTTCTTTTTCTCCATGACAGAATTTTCAGGCTCCTTAAAAATGGAACCTGATAAAATTCCTCTCCTTGCATATGACACACAGGCTGTTGCTTCCTGACATCTGATTATACATTCTTGCAGCAGCTGCTCTTAAAACTTAGAAGACGAGAAACATTTGCCCAAAGAAAAGAGTACTCTTCCTCACACTTGACCCATTTTTCTATGCTTACCTATTTTTTTCTCCGTTTCTTATGTAATTTATTTTTATGCAAACCATTTCTCTGATGAACTAGGCTTCTTTACTAACTCCCTTTCCATAATTCCTTCCATATGTTTGTTGTCCTTTGTAAAAAGTATGGAGTAAATGATTCCTACTGAGGTCATGTCATTTTGTTTACATTCTTAGTAAATATGAAGAGCTTGATTGGAGCCCTTTTGGCATCTCAAGTATGAATGTCTTTTTTCCTGAGTCTTCTATAAAAACAAGATGCTAAATTTTGTGGAGCTAACCTGGCAAGGCACAGTTTTAATAAAATAAATAGATGTTATCATCATAAATTTATTGATAAGTACAGTTGTTTTTTGCTGAATTCCTCTGTAGTTTAGCAGCTTACTAAATATTAAAAAAAAAAAAAAGGTAGAAATGAGCTTTCTACAACTCATTTTCAATATGGACTTTATCTTCTGACAAGCTCTCCCCATCATTGCCTGAATGCCATTAGTAGCCTGTTCCTTGCCTCAGCTGTGGGTTTAATTCCATGGCACCAGCACAGTGGTGGAGCAACCCTGGCTTGGGTAGAGCTTAGAAAATGGGACATGCTCACAGAGTTTCATGAAATTGGCACATTTTTTGCTGTCTGATCACAGTTAGGAGCTGGGAAGTTACAAATCACAGCTTGCTGCTCTTCAGCAATGACGGATGGTCTGCTCTGTTAGCACTATGTCCTGTGAAAGACTGAAGTATGTTTGGCAAGGTCTTCCTTAGACGTCTTAATGGTGAAAATCCAGCAAGGCTTAACAGAGGAAGTGTAAGTGAAGATCTTTCAGAGATTTACAGCTTACCCAGACTGGAGTAGACTTTCAGAGGAGCAAGAAAATGCATGTCTCTTCCTGTAGGATCAGGCAGTTGCTATATTCCACCTCCCTATTCTCTGGAGTACAGGCAGCAGGAGGTGTTTGGAATATATTTTTAACAGATATATCCCCTGCTTCATCCTTATCTCCATTCACCTAAGTTTTTAAACAATGAGGCAGTGCATTTGCATTTCCATGTCACTCAGAAGTACACAGTGCAAGTCCTTCCCCATGACAGTGAATTGCGGATCCTACAGAGTCCCACTTGCTGGCCCGTGAATGCCAGAGATCTCTTGGTTCCCCTGCCACTCAGAAACAGAACACATACAACTAGTTTCAAGCCTTCTGCTTCCCATTCAGCCTCGACTTTTTCATTGCTTTGCCTCTCTGATGACCTTTCCACACTTCTTCAGTGCTGAAGCAATTTGGATCATTAGGCGAGTGAAAGAGCTGCACATCTGTGGTCTCTGATGGCTTTACTGTTCCTACCAGTCTTTTCCGATGGCTGGGCAACTTACTCAACATTTAGATTTTGAGGGAAGGAAGGAGAATTGTAATAACTTTCTGGGAGGAAAAATATTTTCATTTCTATTAGAGACTGATTCACAGCTCTGAGCACTTTGTCATGAGCAGTTGTAAACCTCTCAGACAGGCTGTCCCGTAGCTATCCACTGAGCCATTTGTCAGGACAGAAAAATGTGCAAGGTGAAATTGGTCACTGACAGCCTGCAGCTCAACTGAACCAGGCTTTTAAAAAGGCTGCCAGACATTTCTATGCTTTTAATAGTCAACCTTCTACATTAGCATTTATGAGAACATTTATAGAGAATTTGAGAAATTGTATGGGTTTTTTCTAGGTGTCATATTAAATCTCCGATATATAAAAACTGTTTGAAATGATCAAGGGTCTATGTGGAAAGACAGAAGCAGTCAGGTCCTTCCCTTGCCACTGCACTAGGCCCTTGCTCCTTTCAACGCAAACATATCATATAATCTCATTTATAAACTTATCAAAATCCATCCTGAAAATGCTCTTATTTCCAGCCACATCCAACTTCTCTCGCATAAAGTCTCTTTCAGAAACTTGTTTCTTTGATGATTCGTTACTTTATTCTGCTTTCCTGCTTAGTATCTTCCATTTTCCTGTTGCTGAGCTGAGCAAACACCATTTTTTCAGATAAAAATGGTTTCTTATTTCTCTAATCATGCTCACAGATCTTCTTTAAGCCTGTTCCTGTTTAAATCTAAAGCACTATCAACCAAAATTGTTTCTGTTGCAGTTTTGCCACTTTTAGGATGGAACTGTCATGGCCGTGTATCTACAGGAAGTATTTTATCCTATGAGTTTTTCATGACTCATGTGGTGCTGATAGCTCAGGGTCATCCCCAGATCAACTAATACCACCCAGATCTTCTGGTTGTTTTCCATCACAGGGTCCCTAGAGGGTTTTCTTACTATCGCTCACTAAGTTAATGACCTTGATGAGGTTTATGTCACTTTGTGTTGCTGTACTGGTCTGCTTCATCTAATTTCTGGTGTTTCAGAACTTAAATCTTGTATAATATTTCAGGCTCCTTCTATCTTTAACAATATCTCATAATTTTGCCATCAACACTCCTACTTTTTGTGCAGAAGTCATAAATAAAAATAGTAAGACCAGTCCTCAAGGAACGTTGCAAAGACTGTTTGTCTAGTCCAAGCCATTGTAATTTTTCTTGCAGCCCTTTTCTTACAACTTTTTTACTCAGTCCCATCTCCTAACTTCAAACGCATTCTCCAGGTGGCATTATATCAAATATTTTACTGAAATTTGAATAGACTTCATCTACCAGGCTTCTGTCAACTGAGCAGTCATTTGTCTGCCCCAGAAAGTTATACAGCAAGCCAGGTTACCACTTGCATTTGTCAGTTTTTGTCTGTCTTCTTCATTCACTTTTAACATTTGTTTTTTCCTTTCAAAATCTGCTTCAACTTTATGCCTGTTTGAAAGGCAAGTGACTAGACTATAGTTGCCTGTGTCATTTTTCCTCTTCTGTTACATTTATATGCTGCATTTGGTATTCTGCAGTTACTCAGTTTTCCATTGAACACAAGTGAATATAAGTAAAGAAACCACTTGCAAACAACTCTGTGGGGGTTGTGTGTTTACAGCCACTGTTACTCATCAAATTTGCTCAACTTACAACTGCAAATATGCTTTTATAGCTGCTAGCTGTGCAAAAACACACTCAGATTTGAAAGTCAACCTGTGTCCATTTTGGCTTATGCATTGGAGCTTCAGATTCTGCTGCTTTTCTGCTTAGTCAGAATTTTGGTTAGAGACAGATTCGTTCTGCTTCCATTTGGCTCCCTTTGTCTACAAGAGCTGGTCAAGGCAATCTTTGCAAAAGCAAGACCCTGAATTTTCACTTTGGTGCAGCACTCTGGAGAAGCTGGGGAAAAGGCTATATTAAAAAAAAAACACAATAAAACAAGTATTGTACATATTAACGACTCCTTGCAAATGGATCACGCTTCATTTATCATTATCAAGATAAGGTATAATCTAGTTGATATCTCTGTATTTTTTCCCTTCTGTAGTGTTGGCATAAGCAGGAAGTAGGACAGTTTATTTATATCTGCAGAGTAAGTGTTTCTGACTTTGAATGTGTTAGAGCTGATGGTAGCATCTATTCATAGATGGGTTTTAGAAGAACAGCACATGCCTTATGCTTGTCATAGTTCTTCTGGTCTACAAGTTAAACCTTTTTTGTTATCTCAGATTCATATTATTTTAGATTTTTCCATGTTTATGTTTGGGCCTTTAGTTGGAAGTGGGCTTTATTATAGAATTTTAGCAGGTGAAGGTTTCTAGTCTACGTGTAGTCAGTGCAGACAGAATGGCCTTTCCAGGAGATTCCCTGGGATGAGATAATGAATGTGGACTAGATTTCTGGTTTTCGGATAGCTAACAATATTGTAGATTAATCCCACTTCAGAATATTTTTAAATGGCCAGTAATCAACATAAAACAAGTGCAGTTCTGCAAAAGCAACAAAAGGTCTAATTAAACTTCAGGGAGTGAAGAGAGTTATAATAAGCTGTGACAGGATGATTCAAGACCAGAGATCATGGTAGAAGCTTAAACATGATATTCTACCTAGTGCAGGCGAATCATTGCTTGCTGTATGGTCTGCTTGGGGACAGCTGGATATCTCCCTTTAGCTCTGGATCCAGAAGCAGAACAGCTGTGCCCAGAAAATGTAGCCCTCCAGCCTTGCCGTGGGTAAACCTGGTCAGTGTGGATGAAGCATCATCCTTGTGAGACAGTGCTTTTTCTGAGAGCTGAAAGGCGTGGTGCTTGCACTGCAGCAGTCTGGGCGCCATCCAGGGATTCGAGCATGGTGCTACTTTCTGCCATCCTCCTATTGCCTAAAGATTGCCATTAATGGATTTCCAGGCTCTACCCTCAAATTTTATTCAATTAGTGGGCCTCTTCTGTTCACAGTGAAGAGAGGAAATGCCTGAGCATTTTTCAGATGCCATATAGAATAACATAATAGAATATTTCTAATGCCTTTGCATAAAAATAAAAAATGCATCTTTTTTTTTTAAAAAAAAAAAAGAAATATCCCAAACAAGGGGGAAAGGGGGAAAGAAGACATTATTACATCCCAGATAGTGGAGGCAGCCATGATTTTACATCTGAGGATGATAAAAACTTCTTGTATAAATTGATGGAGAAAGACTGGCCAAGACTGTAATGGTGATATTTCACAGAATCTACAGTGAACGACATATTACCTATCTGAGAAAAAGTAGAGATAAAGTGTAGGGAAAGCCTTGTTCTTTAATATTTTTCATTGCTTGGAAACATAAATGTTTTCTTATTCCATGATGATTCCGCTTCTGCAGTGACGTTTACTGCTGCGGAGACCCATGGCTCACTAGTACTGCCACATTTCTGTCAGGAGTGATGCACATTGAGGCTGCTTTGCTGAGTAGGACCAAGCTGTCTTAGCGTGCATGACCTCTGCAGCCCCATCTGTGTGTGGTCTGTCTTCTCATGGCATGAGGAAGGAGAAGGAGTGAGTGAAGGGTGTCCACGAAGCACCAATGGCACAGAGGAAGGTTTTGAGAGCGACCTTTTTATCAGTAGCGCGCTTCCATGCAAACTCAGTGGAGAAGTAAGGCTTAGACCAAGCAGTCTAGACAGTCATCAGTCATTTCATTCATATTATGACTAACTGCACATGGAACTTGAGCACTTCTGAAGGAACGGTCCCTGGCCTATTAATTATCTTCAATTATATGTGTTGTCATGTGTTTTGCTTCTCAGCCTGAAAGTACTGGGATTCATGATTTTAGAAGAAGGATCTGTTGCTTAGAGACACATGTTTTGGCAATGAAACACACGATATTTCCAGCACACAAGTGGCACCATACTCACCAAGGAGCCAGCAGAGAGTGCAGGCAGTATATGAGTGTATTTCCAAGCAGCTAAGGGATAGCAAGAGCTTTATGAAAAATGGCAGGTTTATGTTAACACCGAGGAACAGAAAAATGAGATCTGGACACCAGCATGTGGGGTTTCTTGTTGTACAGGCTCACTCTCAATAGAGAAAGGTTTCACTGCTGTTTACCACCAAAACAGATGTGAATATTCAGTAATTAGAGCTATTTCCATGATCCAAATCAGGTAAGAAAAAATTAGCAAGCAGAATTCTGCTAATAAATAAATTTAATAAAGGGAGACACAGTGCCCAGGAGGTGACAAGAGCACTGGTTGTTTAAATCAGTATCTTCTCTGCCATTCCCTGGTTTGTTTTCCTCCAAATACCTGCAGTTTATTGAATGACCTGATCGGGAGCCTGGGAGATGGTTGCAGCCTGAGGCTAAGATGTTGGGGTTTTTTATGGCTAGTTTCCTCACAGGAGCCCTGCAACTGCACTGTAGGTGGTTGTTAGTATCGCATCTGTACCTCAGCATGTGAGTATATTCTACATTTTTAATTTTGTTGCCTGATTGTGGGGGCTGACATTGAAGGTTAAGTCACCTGTGGTAACTGACCACAACCACCATGCTTCTGCAGTGAAAGGGGAAATTTGTTTGTATTCAGCATGTCAGACACTGAACAGTGTGATCATAAAGCAGAAACACACAAGCAGCTACTGCCAGGTCATCCTTGCTGATGTTACTCCTGCTAGCTTTTTTCATTGACACTGGCACCTCTCTCAGAAGTCAGCCTAAAACACAGTGTGTGCCTGAAGTTCAGTCACAAATGTGCAGAGCCACTCTTTATCGATGCACCATATTGTCCTGGGTTCGGCTGGGATAGAGTTAATTTTCACAAGAAGCTGTGAGGGGACACAGCTGGGACAGCTGACCCGGACTAGCCAAAGGGATCTTCCGTACCATGATATCGTGCTGAGGATAGAAGGGCGATGGTTGGCTGGAAGGTGCCGTTCATGGTTCAGCTTTGCAGATCAGCTTGTAGTGTGGTTTATGGCTCAGCTTCGTGACTTAGCTTGTGGCTCAGTAATTGTGGCCTAGATACGTGGCTCAGGAACACAGCTCAGGATTCAGAAGAAGGAGCATGCAGGTCATTGGTTTCCAGGCAGTGAGAGCTTTGTGCTGTGTATCGTTCACTTTGTATATCCTTTTACTGTTATTGTAGTTATTGTTTTTCTCCTCCTTTGCTGTCCTTTGCTGTCCTGTTAAACTGTTTCTATCCCAACCCACGAGTTTTACCTTCTTTCTTTCCGATTCTCCTCCCAGTCCCACCAGTGCAGGGCAGGAAGGAGTCAGCGAGCAGCCATATGATTCTTTATTGCCAGTTGGGGTGGAACTATGACTTGTGTCAAATAACATTTTCAGCTTATACAACAGTATAAAATAAACTAAAGTGAGGTGTTTGCCTTATTTCCATTTCTCTTGGGAAAATATGGCACAGTTTTTCAATGACAGTCAGCAGAGGAAAACTGATAACAAAGTCCTTTGTGCTCAAAACTTCCAGAAGTTAGCAAAAAATAAGGCAGACAAATTGGCAGAGGCTGGTTTTCACACATCCTTGTTGCACAGAGCTTTGAAGAAAATAGATATATATTCAATGGGAGAAGTGGAGCTGTTGTTGCAGGTTTGTTTTCAAAAGTCTCCATTTCTGCAGCTTAAAAAGTAGGTGAAGCAAAAGGGAGCGCGGGGTGAAGTAGCAATCAGAAGTTGGCTACAGAGGGCAGTATTTATGTCTCCAAATGTGCCATCAGCTTATCAAGGAAAGACAAGGACCAAGTTGGTCAGTAGCCAGTGCATCAAGGAAACAGATAATTCGCAGTTTCTCAGATGTGATGGGTTTGGTTTTCTTTTACAACTTCTGGGCTTATTCCTAAACTTTTCTTTCACCGGTCTTTTGGACAAAAGTTAAAAGCATAGATAATGAGGCCATTCTTCTGATTTCAAGATCTGCATGGAAGTGTGAGGTGTCTTTCCTTCTCTGAGTGGTTTTGTACAAGAAAGAGCCGTACAGGGAAAATTAATGAACTATTATAAATGTAGTCCAAAATAATTCTAATCAGTGGTGAATGAGGGAACATAACACTGTGAGAGGTTCAATCAGGCTGGATGTTGAATTTGAACGAGGGAAAAAAAGCCTATAGATGTGATTTTTCACAGTGTTTCACAACTACATCCTCATGTAATTCTTCCCTGTTCAGGAATTATTCATTGAGGTTAGCAGTTGCAAGCTGGTATGAGGACTTCAGGACTAAAGTTAGTCAGTATTTTCCCCTTCAGAAATGAAACATGGTTATGATAGGAGGCTCAGGAGTCTCCTCCTCTCCTCCACAGACTTCATTACATGTGATACTTATCCATGGAAGTGCATCTATGTCTACAGATCATTTGACAACCTATTAGGGTAGATATATTAATATAAATATTTCTATTGCCGTTCAACAGTTGTCGTTGTATGAGACCCTGCAAATGACAGTCTTTAGTCATCACGCATCTGAGCTGCACTTGCCCAGTCCCCACATAGCAAACAGCATTGGACTGCCATAGATCAATCTCATGGTTAAATTGCTGTTGTCAATCCTTCAGACTTGACTGGTTGCTTGTATTTCCTAATGTCTGTCTCCTAAACACACACACACACAAAAAACACCCAGTTAATTTTGAAATTACATATCCTCTTTCATTCTTAGGTGGGCACAATTTAATTTTAAAAAATCCCTATGCTTCTGCCGTACACTTGAAGCATAAATCGTGTTATTCTTTTGGCCACAATAAATAAGCAGGTGTTGAACTACAATATTATGAGTGTTTTTCATTGTTTCTTTTTCCTGGAAACATTGACAATTTATACTAAGTGGAAATTACTGCAGATACCAGGCATTTTCTACCAGTTGTTGTTTCTTGAAGCCAGTGTTAAAAGCTGTGTTTTCACCAGTGCATACAGTGTTTTCAGTTTGTTTTAAAGACAAAAAATGTTGATTCTTAAGTGCTTTAGAAACATTCTACACCACAAGCCATTCACTTGTTTGTTAATTAGAACAACATGATTATTTCTGAATTTAAACTGCAGAGTTTAACAGTAATTCAACAAGGCGCATAAGCACTGGCCTAACTTCATCCCATCACACCTTTTAAGTTGAATGTGTGTTTACATGTGCTAAATGAGGCCTCTGCCAGCATCTGTTTTTATCTAGTGCAGATATTATGAATTATTATCTGTTTCATGAACATGAGTTTATTATGCCTAACACTTGAGGACATTTTCTCTGTTTATAGATGTGCTTGCAGCTTGTACTGCTGATCATTTTCTTCACTGACTGATACTTGCCATCTGTACTACAGTGTGCTTTCTAGTTAATAGAAAAGAAGAAGAATAAAAATTACCATTAACTGTATAATATTGTTATTCATAGTCAGGGATCTGCTGTGTCTTGGTGGTGGCCAGCTGCAGCACCCATGTACTCGGGGGAAGGGGCAGCTTGGTGTCTTTGTTCATCCTTTTGAAACAAATAGTGCTACATTGGTCTATCTTCCCGCAATAAGGTTCCTTCTCTCCTCTTTGAGATACTTTCCACAGCTTCACTTATTTTATTTTGCTTTTCATCCAAAGTACGCTTTACACGTTCTGTGTCATCTCTTGTATAACAGTAATTTCAATTTAAAAATTAACATAAAGTGTGCTAATTCATGCAGTGCTTTCTAACTTGCATTGTTTATTGCTTTATTATTATTCTTTCTTCCCATGCTTTTTACTTAGTTGCCTTTCCTTGTTTATCTGCATATTGTTAGATGTTTGGACTGGGCTATATTCTTATGATCTCTGCAAAGTGCAGTGCATAGTTTCAAGGGATTATAAGAGCAGATGAATATAGGAAGACTTAAATCAGTCACATGAGTCAGTGTTGTCTGCTTTCATAAAGAGAAGAAATCTTCTCTGAAAGTACTTTTTGTAGAATGTTATTCTCACAGAGTTGTGAAATATTCCCAAAACAAGAGTTATCTTTTGAAACAGTATTCTAACAATGACTTTGAATGACATGGTTTTACAGCAGGTGCTGAGAAATACAAACCAACCACTTAAACTAAAGGTGAAGAGAGAAATTTGCTGAGACTTCTCCTTTTTTATTTCTGACTCCAAATATAAGCCTAGTTTTGCATAGATATTTCCTTGAGATTCACAAAGAGCAAATGCCTCTGCAAAATATGGTTTTCCTAATCTTACCGGAGATTGTTCACAATTCATAGCTTCAAAAATTGACTCAGGCATTCTGAAACCATGTGTACGATGTTGTGCTTTATGGAGAGACAGTTAGTTGTACAAACAGTGGCAGCTTTTCTCTATGTACTCTGCAGAGGAAGATCTGAAACACAGTAACATCTCATCAGATCATTTGTTCAGTAGATCATTACACTGACTCACCAGAGACAAGGTTTTGTCTCTTGTGTGCACAGCATGCAATACAATTAAGCAGATAACACAAACGGGATGCTGTGCATGAATTAAACTATGTGTGCTCCTTCCCGTTATCACCATTGGTTGTGGTGGAAGGGCTTCAGAGGACTGTGCTTTGGTGTAATCTCTGGTCTGCCTGCAGAATATGGACAGCTATGCCCTATATACAATCCCTGCCTAGGCAGCACACATGACCAGCTGAGTGATGCATGCACTGCTTCTTTACCACCCATTCACTGCCTGCTACCATTTTCCTCCCTGGTGTGCAATGGGATGCTGAGCCTTTTAGACTGGAAGAGTGTGATTGTGCAGAAGCTTTCCTGCAGCCCCTGCCAGCCTGTTGCTAGAGGGTCCCCTGATAAGGCCAGGATACCAGGGAGATGCAATCTTTGTTTACATGCATGGTACTGCTGGCTGTAGCAGAGTGAAACAGCTCCATTGAGGGGCAAGAGCTGTTACAGTGTAAAGGCAGAAATTTTCAGCATTCCAGTTTCTGGACTTTAGCCTTTGGTCATGTACAATGCAAAGTAGTAGGTTACCGTTAAAGTACAATTACCAATTTCAATGTGGAGAACTGGGGCTATTGCTTTCAATACAGTGCTTAGAAGTTTTTCTTTATGCTATGCAGTGAAGGCCTTTACCATAAGTATTTCTGTTCTTTTTCCCTGGAAATGGTTATATTTCACTTATCCTCACTTGCAGGATAGAAGAATGGCTGTTCTGCCCTTTCCCTGTTTTATTCCCATATTCCGTCTCAGTGTCCATTGTCAATGTTCATTTTCAGGGAATGAAGAAACTTGGAAAATATGACCAAGTAGGTGAAAGCAAGTATTACTATTTCCAGTATAAACAGAAGCATAAGTGTTACAGCTCGCTGGCAGTTAGATGCATGCAGGCAAGTGCTGTCATTTACAGGCTGCACTGAGCTGCCTACAACCTGGCACAATGGTGGTATACCCACCCAAAAGCTTGGTGCTGGTGTGAAGGACCCAACTTCCTAAATTTAAAGCTGATCCCATGCCCGAGCTGCGGGGTGGTGATTTACAAGATCATCCATCTACCCGTTCATGCCCATGAACTTTCTATATCTTATTTAGCCACAAGATAGGAATGTTCACCTTTGGTGTCATTAACGTATACTGTGAATGTATGTATCATGGCCAGTGTCAACAAAATGCGTTTCAGAAAAGGCAGTTTTTTTCTTCTAAAACTGCAGTTAAGCTATAAACTGTGACGCCATAGAGTAACATGAGCACTTCGGAGAGTTTATTGCTATACCTGGTTTGTTCTGTCATAATCACACTGAGCATGACATTTAGTCTTTCCTCCATTTCTCTTCCAGTTGGGTAGTGCAATGCTAGATATACATAAGGCTTATTAAAAATGATGTGTCATTTGTCAGATTTTCATTCTTGAATTTCAAATAGTATAAGAACTAGAAATCTGTGATATTTTTATTTATCTGACAGCTACATTTCTTACTACCGTGAACACTGTAAACCTGTTACAGTGTATTTCTAGCTAGTGTTTAGCATCAAAGCTATCATAGCAGTGTAGCTCAGTACAGGATTGGCGTTTAGCTTTTAGCTTTTTCATGCTAACTCTCCTGGAAAGCAACCTTCTAGTGTTTTGGCTAACAATCCTTTTATAGTTTAATTTTAATTTCAGAGATCACTGTAACATTTCTCTAAGAGAAACAGAGAAACTATTCTGAGCATAGATATGAAATTGAAGCACAAAGTACTTAAGGGATGTACCATAATTCTGTTAATTCGTATAAGGGGGAAAATAAAATTGCAATTATTGTATTATTAAGTAGGGCCCATTGAATGCAGCCTAAGTGCCTGTTATCTTTGTCAGTTTTCAGATGGCTTTTCATCTGTTGTATAGCATACTGGATGAAAAGACCTTTTGAATAGATAATTATACATAGCATTAAAATGCCTTTATTTTTGTCTTTCTGTTAAAAATACTGTTTTGCTTTGGTAGCTGATAAATAGATTACAACTATTAGGTTTAGTTGTGATCTTATGTTTTTATACATTTATATTACTGTATAAAGCTGCCTTCACCAGTTTAAGGACACCACAAGTTCTGGTTTGGCTCAAAACTTAAACTGGGAAAGAAAATGTCTTTGGACATCGATTTCTATCATTTTTAGGTCCATCAGTTGAAACTATTTCAGGCATTTTTAAAAATTCTAGGTAGAACAGTTGTTTTCAGAAGGAAGCAGTTTTCGTGTCTACAAGTCCTGACTTGGCAGTATGAGTTTACAACCAAATTGGACTGTGAATGCAAAATACATTGCTCGCATTGATTACCATTGTCCAAGCTGGAAAAAAATAGATGGAAAAAGTCAAACAAAAGTATTGAAAGACTTATTTCACTTTGTTGTTGTTTTGAAAGGCTATTCCTTGTAATCAACATAGACAGGAAATGTTGGGGGGGGGGGGAAGGATATTTACAGATCTTGCTGGTTTTTTCTGAGGTTTGTCTCTGAAGCCAAGTGGATAAACCTTGTAGACTGCTGTGGACTTCTACATGAGCTTCCACCCTGCTCTGCTGCTTTATAGTGCAGAGACAAAACAGGCCTTCAGGGTGTTTCTCTAGGAAGGGCTTTAGACGTAGTTGCTTAGGAACAATTTTCTTTGCTCACAATTTTCCTCAGCCTGGGTAGTGTGAAATGCTGCATTTACAGCACTGTCTCAGTGTAAGCAAGGCCATAGCCCAAGCAAAGGCTTGTCCAGCTCCAGGTGATCTCTCGTGCAACAGTGGCTTGCGCATGCCTGGAGTAAGAAAGGAAGCAACAGGACTATTAAGTCCTGAGTAGGTATATTAGAAAGGGCAGTGGCAGGGTCCCATCCGTGTCCCGCCATGTCGGCTGTCCCAAAGGAGAGCAGCCACACCATTTCGCACATGCAGTGTCTCCTCTGTTCTGGTGCACAATGGCCAAAGAGGCTTTGCCGTCCTGGTAGTACCTGCTGCCTCACCTGCTGCTACCTGCACATGAACCTTGTCTGTCTTTCCCAGTCATTTTGTCCTACGTGTACTTTCAGAGTGCTGTGCAGAGTAGGTGAAAGGCAGCAGATCCAAGGGTGAAATGTCACAGCATCACTGAAATGTGCTGGCCAGTGCTTGAATAGCAAGTTCTTGATGGGAGCAAAAATCTGTCCTTGCCAAGGTGCAGCCAGCTGTCTGAAAACAAAAGGAGGGCAGCTGAAAATAACTTGCAAAAGACTGAGGACATTCAGTCATATAGGTCCTAGGGTGTTTTTCTCATAAAGCTCTGGATCGTTTAGTAAAACTTACACTTAGTAAAAACTAAGTTCTTGCAAGAACATTATTGGGAGGCGTTATTAGACTTACAGGACATTTACCATAGCTTTATTAACATGTGTGGGTTTTTAATTAAGATATGGACTGCTTGAGGGAGCAGCTGAATGGTTCCCTAATGAATTTGTTACATTAATTTCCTTCAGAAAGCACATCTGAGCCTAACTTAAATTCCTCTTGCAATTAATTTATGTAATTCATTCTAGTAAGTGCTGTAGTTTTTCTATGTAATTGCTCACTGAATTAACAGGTTGAATTTCATGTAACTTGAGAACCTCCAGTACTGAGTTAGCTGTGCTTCATAGAAGTTGGTATTACAAGTTATGCTGCTGAATTTTGGCAAGAAGATGGCAATAAAATATTCCCATAAAATAGAAATGTCCAAGTGACAGATATTGAGGCCAGATTTTTTTAAAAAAAAACCAGCTCTCCAAAGGTAAGACTGAGATCCATATTGAATTGCATAAGTAAGTGGACAGATTTTTATATGTGCAGCTTAAGAGCTTGAGATTCATTACTTAGCCACACAGGCTATGCGTCCCTTGCAAACCCAAGAACAGCTTCCAGAAGAGGTTCAGAGGCTTGTGGCCTACAACAAGCTGCCAGGCATGCTGCTAGGTCTTACTATCCATCCCCAGTGAGCTCCAGAGATCACAGGATATGTCCCTATATAATAAACATAAGATCTGTGCTGAGCTGCCCCAGGAGGCGTACATGTGCAATCCCTGGATGCTCAGCACTACTAAAGTTTGGACGCTTATTTAAAAGCTGAAGTGGAGATTTAGTTACCCCAACTACAAATTGCACCTTTGGAGAGATATGGATTTGATGGGTGGATGGTAAGGTGGATAAGAAACTGGTTGGATGGTCGTAGTCAGAGAGTAGTGGTCAATGGCTACAAGTCCAGATGGAGATCTGTGACAAGTGGTATCCCTCAGGGGTCTGTACAAGTCAACAAGGCCAAGTGTAAGGTCCTGCACCTAAATCAGGGCAGTCCCTGTTTTCAGTACACGATGGGGGATGACTGAGAGCAGCCCTGTGGAAAAGGACTTGGGGGTGCTGGTCGATGAGAAGCTCGACATGAGCCAGCAACGTGCACTCGCAGCCCAGATGGCCAACCATATTCTGGGCTGCATCGGAAGAAGCATGGCCAGCAGGTCGAGTGAAGTGATTCTGCCCCTTTATTCCTCTCTTTTGAGACCTCATCTAGAATATTGTGTCCAGTTCTGGAATCCTCAACGTAAGAACGATGTGGAGCTGTTGGAATGGATCCAGAGAGGGCTACAGAGATGACCGGAGGGCTGGAGCACCTTCCCTATGAGGACAGGCTGAGACAGTTGGCCTTGTTCAGTCTGGAGAAGAGAAGGCTCCGAGGAGATCTTATAGCAACCTTCCAGTACCTGAAGGGGGGCTACAAGAAAGCTGGAGAGGGGCTATTCCTAAAGGCTTGTGGGGATAGGACCAGGGGGAATGGGTATAAACTGGAGGGGGGCAGATTTAGACTGGACATTACGAAGAAGTTCTTTACCATGAGACCGGTGTAGGTCCTTGCACATGACCTTGTTGAACCTCATGAGGTTCTCAGAGGCCCACTTCTCCAGTCTGTCCAGGTCCCTCTGGATGACACCCCGTCCTTTCAGTGTGGCAGCTATACCACTCAGCTTGGTGTCATCTGCAAACTTGCTGAGGGTGCACTCAATCTCACTGTCAATATCATTGATGAAGATATTAAACAGCACCGGTCCCAGTACAGACCCCTGAGGGACACCACTTGTCACAGATCTCCATCTGGACTTGTAGCCATTGACCACTACTCTCTGAGTACGACCATCTAACCCGTTTCTTATCCACCTTACCATCCACCCATCAAATCCGTATCTCTCCAATTTAGAGAGAAGGATGTTGTGTGGGACTGTGTCAAAGACTTTACTGAAGTCTAGATAGATCCCATCCATCAGTTTACCCGTGTCCACTGCTGTGGTTACCCCATCATAGAAAGCCACTAAGTTGGTCATACAGGAATTGTCTGTATTTTCATTAATTTAATAAATATTTTAAAATATATTCGTTAATTTAATATCATAGTGCTGTATTTTGACTTCTGACTCTCAAGGCACCTTATATCTCTGCTCTTTCTCTGTCTTTCGCTGACAAGCAAACAAACTCTTGATATCTAGAAAATAGCTCACATAAGGCAATGCTCGTGCTGGATTTTCTCTTCTTCAAAGTACCACTTTTTCTGATTTTGCCAGTGCTTCATCGTGTGCTTCTAAAATGATTTGGCTACTCTGCCAGCTCCACTACAGGGTTTGCAGGGTTTATATTGTTTATTTCTGTAAATGGGCTGTAGAGAACACCTAAGGTAGAGAAGCCTTGAGTTAATACCAGTAGAACAGAGTAGTAAAAGTTCAGCTTTTTCAAGTTTTTAACTTTGTAAGAACCATAACTTTTCAATGACATCTTGGAAATATCAAAGACCTTCATGAAGTGTTAATAATTATATTACTGCTTTAGAGATAGAACAAAGTTGTTTGTAACACCAAAAGAGACAAAGCTTGGTGAAAGGTTTTCTGATACTCAAGTCTGAAATTCTCATTTATTGCATTCAAGGAGGGAATAATCAATCACATGCCACTGTATAACTATAGAACTTGTGGGTCCACCATGTCTGTGTCCTTTTCTTAAAATATCTTCCTATAGAAAAACTGGTCCGATTTGTTTTCTGGGCCACCCCAGGCTGGAAAGAAGACCATTTCCATTCTCCTCTTTTCAAGCTCCTTGTGAAAATGGATTAGTTCTGGTACTAATTGTTATGCAGATGTGTAGCTTGAAAGGAGATCTGCTCTCTCAGATGAAAATGTGCAGTAGTAGGTAAAAAATAAGGGACAATAGTCTTATTCTGTTAGGCATCGGATGCAGTTTCTGATGGTCTCACTGTCCTCAAGTTCAGCAGAACTGTATGGAAGCAGAACAAAAACGGTATCAGTGAGGTTGGGCACCACTTGCTGCAGAACTAGGTTGTGTTCTGCTTCAGATATCATCAAGGTCTTGGATGCATCCTTTAAAATCTTAGTCCTGTGCTGGTTAATAGTGATTTTCTTTTTCCCATAACTGGTCTTCAAGTCTGACAAGAAATCCCCAGAGTTCATTTAAATGCTTTTTCCCATATATAATAGGGTTTGGGATTCAAAGGAGTTCATTCAGCACACTCTTCTAATGACGTTTACCTTCTTGTGAAAAAACAGTAACAGGAAAAGTTGTTTTAATTAGCACATGAGCTGTGCAACAGCTAATATATTCCACCTCTTCATTGTTGTAAAAGGAGCAGATTTCTTGCTAGCATGAAGTAGGCAGAGAAGAGGGATTGTGTTCTCCTCTCCATATGTGCACACAGCCCCATTCACGAGGAAGGTGTGAACGGAAGGTGATTTGTAGCTGACTGCCATTTGTAGAACACAAGCTTCTATTGTTCTCCAGGCTGGGGAGAAACCCAGCTCCCCTCTTCAAATCTACTGCAGTGCAACAGGTAGGCAGCAGCCTTTGGAGAATCTGAGATTTTGGTTTTAGTTTCAACAAGAAGAGGTTGCAAAGAAAACTTATTTTTTAATTTATGTTTTAAAAAAGAAGACTAAATGAGAGGCTGGAAAAATGATGCCATGACTTCCCCAGATAAATGATGTTTCTTGATCAGAAGTCGCAAAGAAGCCACATTTTAGAGAAAACTTTGAAAGCAGGACTCTTTTCATTTTATCCGGTCAGCCTTAACCTGGTGCCAGAACAAAGCTTCGACTCCCAGTGCCTCCCTGCTCCAAACTGGGTCCAGCACCGTGCTCTGCCATGGAGTCGGAAACACACATTGAGCCCCTGCGGCAGTGCTCCTTGAGATACACTCCTGTCTGCTGAGAGGCAAGGTTGAACACAGCGAGTGAGGAGCTACTGGCACACTGCCAGGGCTCTTGGTTTTGTTAGGACGATGGCAATGAAGTGATGTGGCCTGTTAAACAGATGGTGGGAGTTAATGATTTCATGGCCTCCCTCAGCCTCCGAGTCAGTCAGTACAAGCTGTAAAGCGAAGCCTGAGCTCCAGACAGCATTTCCCTGGCAGTGAAGTTTGAGTGGTGAATGATATTACAGAGGCTGTGCTTCTTCAAGAAATTGCTCAAGAGCGGGCTGGCCCCATAACAAAAAGCAAAACAGGATGCACCAGGCTAGACAAGGTGAGGAGCATCTCAGGGTGTTCCAGCCACAAAGCCAGATGGTGCCCACCAGAAACTGCCCTGTAGTTCCAGAAGTGGGAAGTGGGAAGCGGGTTTGAAACTTCTTGGTCAAAAAGCTCTTGTTAAAATAAAGGTGAGAGAGAGAGAAGTGGTGCCAACAGGAGAAGAAAACATTTCTTTTCTTGAGGAAAATAACTGTAGGGCCAAAACAGAAGGCTTTTAAATGGTCCAAGAAAATAAGCTATTAGGGAAAAAAAGAAGAGCGTCCAAAGCAAAGCACACTTGATTTGATTTTTACCTTTCTTGAACTTGTTCAATGCAGGGGACTTGCTTTCACTAGTGAAAGGGAACATTGCAGAGATGGCTTACCCAAAGCAATAGCTTTTGCTGATAAAGGATTGCAGAGAGGACAAAGAAATATAACTACTTGCACTAGCTAGAAGCTGCTTATCTCTAATGTGGCTGAAACAGAAAGCTTGTCTCTTAGAAAGAAGAAAAATCTAGTGATACAATAATGACAAATGGCTCTTCATTTTAGTTTTCTTTGCAAAATCCTTAATAAATGTTAACTATTAAATATGCACAGCCTCTGAGTTGGGAGCTAACAGTGACTGCCTCGTTTCTCATTCCTGTTTTCCTATGGGCAAGGTAAAAGCACATTGACAATAGAACGTGTTCTCTAAATATTTTGCCTGTGCTAGTGATAAATGTAAACCAGGATTTGTTACCTCAGACTTTATTCATCAACCTCATCCAGGAGGTTGTTCAGTTTCATTTTGTTCAGCTGTTGGACACTTGCTTTGCACATAAACAAGCACAAGATCACTTGCAGGAACCATATCTCTGATTTCAAGAGCTCCAGTGGAGCGGAGTAATGAGTTGCAGAGTGGGGCTTGTGTTCAGAGTTTTCAGTGACAACACACAGAGTCCTCTGCCAAACGAAAACTAAGCTTTGGTCAATCAGAGCATGCAGATCTTGCATATATATAGCAACAAAAATATTTCTGTAAGTTATTCCAAACTCTTTTTTAAGAAGTAATAACTGCAAGAGTTCTGTCTAAAAAATGTATGAGTGTCTGCCTTCGTATTACAACATGGAGTCACCAAGGCCCTGTTTGTGTTTGCTTCATTGCCTTGTGGGATATGATGGCAGAAATCCTCAGCAGCTTGGTTCAATGTAGCCCTGCAGAAGTATAGTCATTTTATCTGTTCTGCTGCATCAGCTGGGGATCTGACTTGGAGCCTTTCAACCAATGATACTCACACAAGTGAAAGCTCAGTGTCTAATCACCGTCTTGCAGGAATACGTTCAGACTTCTATAAGGATGTGTGCGTGTGTGTATATTTATATATATATATATATATGTTCTGCTGTAGGGAATGCAAAGATGTGAAAGAGCGATCTAGACTAGCTAACTATTACGACTTCCTTGTGAATTTTGAAAATTTGTACTGCCTTTTTTGTTGTTCCTGTAGTGCGTAAGAACCCAGTTTTCTGTCAGTTGTCAAGGAAAGTTTGTTCAGAAAAAATTCCCACCAAAGATCCAGCCACCGTCATGGCAGATACTGGGACATGCAGGGAGACCCCATCCTTTCGACAGGATTCTGCACAGAGAGATTTGACAGTGCAGGACTGATTGCAGGACTAGGGAACGGACACACAAACCACTACAGCAGCATCCCCAGAGAAGATACTGGGTATAAGCAGGAGGGAGTGTGTATTAATGTGTGCATGTGGCAAGAAGAGTTATTTTACAAGGGATCTTCTGCCACAGGGATGAGGAGTGAAGCAAGAAGAAAGTGGGGGCAGAGATGTCAGAAGGTGTAGAACTGTGTTGACAGGACTATACAAATACCAGATGACCCAGTTATCTCTCATTTGGCTAATTCTCACCAGCAGGTCAGATGATAAAGCATTTTTTTTCAACTCTTCTGTGCAATATAGGAACTGTGATGAGAAGGATGGAGCCAAGACTAAGAATTTCTCTTTTCAAAGACACTTCCTGGCCAGCTGGAGGGACCTTTGACTCTAAATGGAGCTTGGCCTTAGTGAAAGAAGCATTATGTCTTCACAGAAGTGCTTTAGAAAAATACATTAAAATAACTGTGCCACTTTGAGGGATAAGGAATTTTTTTATAGTAATACAGCTCTTTCCAATGTGTCGCTATCATTTCTGTATTTAGCCCAGGCTCTTCCCATTTTTCTTGTTGCAAAGGTAGGAAATGCATTTGGAGTGAGCCAGCTGGGGCCTGGGTACAATGCCTGAGGAGCAGTTCTCCTCTTCATGGCTGTGTCACCCTGGAGAGACAAGCAAGCCAGCTGGCTCCTATCCACGTGGGACTCTTCTTCAGGGCCTGCTAGCATGGGATCTTCTGTTTGCTGTGGAGAGCCAGACATACCTGCACCGATTAAATTGCTGTCTGACTTAGGCTACAAATGTGGTTAGAGAGGTGCTGTTAACTTTGCTTTTTGTCTAGGATTTATGCCTTCTTGCTTAGCTATGGAGACTCGTGCCCTGCTGAGGACATGCTGTCTAGCAAGCCCCTGAGTTTCTAGAACACAACATAATGAAACTAATTTAAAATTTCCTCCCAGTTATCCTTTTCCTACAGCTTATTATCAATACACTTGGAAGTTTTTTGCTCACGGTGCTTTGTGTTTCTTTATTTCTTAGGCTGTGACTCATTGCTAAACCCAACATCTGAGAAAGCCACAGATGCAGTGGACAATATCTTTCAAATCCTCAGGGATATTGCAAGAGCTCGAATGCACATGAAACAGTTTAATTCCATACATAATCCAGGCAGCAACACACACCAGGCAAGTGGATCCTTCTTTTCCCTCTGTATGTTATTTCTGTAGCATGCTGTCAAAATTACAGCCCTAATCCTATGTGTGTTCTTTCTATATGTGGAAGATATTTAAGTATAGATTTTATAATTGACCTAATCATCCAGAAATTCCTCAAGTCCTTCATACAAACTCAGGCATATCAATATCCATGTTAACAAAGAACTATCTGATGAAGAAATTTGCTCTGTGATATGACGTAACTGTCTTTGAAAGGCAGGTCTAGGTCAAGATGATAAACTAAGACCTCTCATGGCATAGCAAAACAAGGATGCCTGCATCTGTACAGCAACTGTATTTCTGTGTATTTTCTCTCCTATCTCTGTAAGTGTGAGATGCTGGCCCAAAATGCGGCTTTTGTTTCTTTAATATGAACACATGAACTACGATATTACTCTAGCTTATCAGGACTAATATACAGTGCTTTTCTTACTATCTCCATCTCCCCCAAGGTGGGGTTTGGAGGGATTTTTTTTTTTTCAGTCAAAAATAAGATTTTTCAATGGAAAGCACATACACTGGTTTAGAGACTGTAAAACTTAATCACAGCCTTGAGCCAGAAAAAAATCCTTCCAAACTCACAAGTATGCTGTAAATCAGCAAAGGGATGTAGTTCAAATTAAGCAGTGCTTTGTAGCAATTGGAATCAGGAGTGTTGCAAAATGTTGCTGGAAAGCTAAGGAGGAGAAAACCTGTTGCTGACCTCTCCCGGCACTTAGGATCAGTCTGGTGTGTGAAAGGGGAAAATTGTTAAAAAGTTAATGCAGTTCAGTTGCAGGCAAATGGGGACAGTCAAGGCTTCCTAGAAGTGTGAGTGTGTTCTTCCGATGTAACCCAGGTTGTTTGCTTAGTGCTAAGTGCTGGGACACAGCAAGGGATGTATCAACACCTTGCAGCCCCCTAAGCTGGCTATACGATGGATTTAATAGCTTCACTAGGACCAACCTTCTGCTGAGGGCAGCTCAGGAGGTTTAGAGTAGCAGAAATAAGCAGGCAGTACAGGGGTTTTTTTCCGTCATACATACAGCTCTTTACAAATGGACCTCTGTTTTGGCTGACAGGTATTAATACATCAGTTGTGTGCGATCAGTTTAGGTTTTTTGAAGTAGTAGTGTCTTTCCTGTGGCTGTATGCCTTCCCTGTCTGGTTTAGTGCTGTGGGAGTGCATTTAGCATATAGGTGCTTTTCTGCTTTGTCTGTTGGGAGCTAGGAAGCTTCCATTTTTTGTTATGACCCAGAAATGGTTTGTATAGATAAATAAGTGGGAATTGGATAGCCCATTAGAAGGACTTTTTGTAACATTGAGGTTTATATGTTTTACCTAAAGTGACGAATGTTTTCATCAGGTTATCAAACCAGTTCATGTAGCAACCATGCAAGAGGAGAGTATTTATTTTGCCCAATATTGTAACTAGTGTTCTTTTCTTTTAGCCTTGATCTCAAGAATATGCCTCCCTCCTTCCCTTCCTCTATCCCTCTCTCTCTCTCTTTCTATCTCTCCCTTTCCTTTTCCTGTTCTCTTTCTTTCTCTCTCTTTTTCTCTCTCCTTTTCTCCTAATAATCTTATCTGAGGTATGTCTCAGCCACTGAGGTTTTTAACAACTGTTTTAACAAGGTTTGTGCCCTGCCAGAATTTAAAGCTGGTAAAAGTTTCCTAATATGCATTAGAAATTGATGCAGCTATTGGGGGTTTTGTAAATAATGAAGTAAAAAATTCTAAAAAAAATTAACAGTTGTATTTCAAATGATAAAAGATTTTGAAAATATTTGAAACTATCATAGCTAAGAAAAAGGTAAGTGATCATAGTTTCTGCCTTTTCGCATCTATATAATCAAACTGGATGATTTTGAAGGCCACTTAGTTTTGGTGCTAAAAATTCAGACATGCAGAATCATAGCACATTTTTAACATCTTCTGAGTACATCATTTTGTCTGAAATCAGATAATAATTTTCCTTTAATTTCATGTGGTAAATCTGTGATTTGATCTCTGCTCCAAAAATGTTTCATTTCTAATGTCTTTCTATTCCTCATCTCTGAAGGTATAAACCAGATTTTTATACATAGGACTTCATGCCTGCACGTGTATTTTCAAACAGTTGTTTATTGCGTGACTGGATTTGGCACAGATCTTGACATGTTCTCCTAAAAGATCCTGCAGTTCTTGTCTGCAGTAATTTGCTTTGTTGATTCAATTAAAAATTATGCATGTGTTGTGAGAAGTAGATGAGTTGTATAAATGTTTGTTGACAGCATTGTATTCAAAGACTGTGAAGTTTGATTTCTTACTGTAAAGTGTTGGATGAAAAACATTTCTTTAATTACTCCAGAAAAAATTGCTTTCAAGCCAAGAGCTTGCTTTTTGTTTTCCATCCATTTTTATGTTTAACTTGCATGATATCTCGTAGATATCATCTTTACAAAACGAATGATGTTACACTTGATTCTCTTAAGAATCTAGGGGATGATGTATACCTGGGCTAGTCCCAAATGAAAACAAATGTGCTAATTCCTAAGCTGTTAATTTTCTAAGACTGTTGTGCTTCCTGAAATGATTGTGCTTCCATTGCAGTTTGGGCAAAGTTGAAAGTAGCAAAACAGAACTCCATCTCTAAACCAAGTAATGGTGAATTTTCATTAAAGAGCATCTTTCCACAAGGCCATAGAATTTTATAAACTTTATTATGATGGCAGAGTGATTTAAACTTTGGTAAGAGAATGTGGAAGTTTCTAGGCTACTAGAATTCACATTCAGCACAGATTTGTGAACCCTGAAAAGGATTCAGGCTGGATTCTTCGGAAGTGCGTCTTTCATGGTGTTGACCATTTGTACCTTTACATGTTCCAACATATAGCAGAAGTAAGCGGGCAGTACAGGGTTTTCTTTCCGTCATACATACAGCTCTTTACAAATGGACCTCTGTTTTGGCTGACAGGTATTAATACATCAGTTGTGTGCGATTCCTAACTTCTCTGAAACTCTGACATGTATGATATCAATGTAGTTGATTGGCCTGTTTTTCTCAAGATTTTCCACAGGTGGGAATGTTATGTAGACGGCCCTAGCCATAGAAGCTAAAGGACCAGCAGGGATGCCTTAGCTCTGCTCTCCCTTGAGGGACAAACAGTCAGATGGCCTCTTCCCAGCCCTGCTGATATCCAGGTTTCAGTGCTGGCGTGATGCCTATGGGAAGGCAGTAATGTCAGTAAGAACTCGCCTTAAGAATCCCTGTTTTAAGAGTTTGTAAAATCATTAAAAAGGGAATGAAGTCTTCTAGGTGCAAGATGGGCAACAGTGTCATCCCTGTTGCTATCCTTTTCTGTACTATGTCCAAAATGATTCCAGAGAAATTTGAAGCTGTCTTTCTGTCTTTTCAGTTTGATGCTGTGCAGGTGCACACCATTTGTGGTCAAGATCACGAAGACCATTGCTTCTTTGATAATTTTTTAACTCTTTGAATGGTTCCCTTTCTAAAATAATTATTTTTGTAACTTTTAATGGCAATCAAACATTTAGAAGATCAGTTGCACCAAATCTAAACAGCTTTACTCATAGTGCATTGTTCTTTGTGTGCAGGCATCTTACAAACCACTGCTGAAACAGGTGATGGAAGAGATCTGTAATCCTGAACGACCTGATCCTGTTGATATTGAGCATATGTCATCAGGTCTCACCGATCTCCTTAAAACCGGATTCAGCATGTTCATGAAGGTAAACTAGACTTTGAAGCTCATCTGTAAGATTTTCCTGATGTCATAGCATCACATAGCAGTAGCTGACTTTATGTATTCCAGTTAATATTGTTCAGCAGAACTTAAGGGGCAGTTAGGAGAGTTAAATCCTTGGGGGGGGGGGGGGGGGGGGGGCTGGGAATAGATTGAGACGCCACATTGCAGGTATGGTACAGAGGAGTGGCACCTGCTGAAGAAAAGAAGAGGAGCAGAGCAGACTGGACAGCTTAAAAAGGGTGATACTGGACACCTAAGTAAGGATGACCTGTCTGGAAGGAAGCAATATGGCTTTGCTGAAGGGAAATCTTGTGTCACATAGCTTTCTGACCCCTTCAGAAACACCCAACAAGCAAATTGATATATGAGTGCCAGTTCATATAGCTTACTGGATTTCCAGAAGGCATTCTGCAAGACACCTCATCAAACAACTTGAAGGACACCGAGCAGCCATGAGATAGAAGTAAGAATAAACGGTCAGGTCTCTCAGGGGAGGAAGGTCATCAAAGGATCTCCAGTTCAGTGCCTTTCCTATAACTTGGTAATATGCAGCTTGCAGTGGGGAGGAAGGAAGGCTGATTAGTCAGAAATTACCTTGTGGATGCTCTTAGCATGTTTTAAGAGAGTTTTTTTACAAGGGCTTACTCTGCTTTACAAACTAGCCTACACTGAGTGTTCACTAACTGTCTACTGAGTTACAGTGTGGCATACATAGCATGTTGTATATTCAGGTCTGTCTTACTGCATATGCAAAGTTTTCCGTGGAAGACACCCCCAAATTTATGCTAAATCACTTTGCTACTGTGGTTATGAGTACAGTATAAATGCTCATATAAAAAAAAAAAAGAGGATGGAAAGTAACTGTCTTTGATTGCAGTAAAGTTTCTTAAGTTGCTATATGTCAGTTAGTTCATAACATCAAAGCGAAGGGAATGGTTTCTAGTACATTGAGGCTAGGGCTGCCATGCCGAGGGACCTCACCAAACAGAAGGAATGGGCCCATGGCAGCCCTGGGATGCTCACCAAGGGAATCCTGCAAATGGGGGTCCCCTGCCACAGTAAAGGCTGAAGACCAACTGGCTGGGGGCAAGTCCGCAGGACAGTCTGGGGATCTTGGTGAGCCAGCAATGTGCCCTTGCTTGATGAAGCTGTGAAGGCTGACTGCCTCCTGGGCTGCAGTAGCAAGAGTGTATCTATTAGGTCAGTGGAAGGGATTATTTCCCTCAATTCGGCATTGGGAAGGCTGTGTTTAGTTTTCTTCTTCCAGTTTTACCATCCCTCAGCACAGAACAGGCTTCAGCAAACTGTAAGGGAGGCAACGGTCACAAGCTGCAGCAAGGAAGAGACATTTACGATTAGAGTCATTAACTCCAGAGAGGCTGTGGATTCTCCATCTTTGAGATATTCAACGCATGGCTGTACAAAGTCCTGAACAACCTGGTATAATTTTCAAGTTGGCCCAGCTTTGGGCAGAGAGGTGAACTAGATGAGCTACAAAGATTCCCTGCAACCTGAATTGTTCTGTGATTCCATGACAAATTAAAAGAAAAAGGTTTCTTCCATTTTGTGCAAATGCATGCTAGGCTTGTTGTGCATTTACAGACATGCCACAAATACAATTTTAACTCTTGTGTTGGTACCATTCTAGAACCTACTATCAGAATAACAGTTATTTTTCTGTTATTAGTAGCAAATTAGTCTCGAGCACAAAATTAGATATTCCTAAAATCCAGTGACTATTTCCCAGGAATCTCTGTCCACCACTGAAATGGATTTTTGAAATGGATTTTCAAAATGTATTTAGTAGATTCCTAGATGGAAGTTCTCAGCTCTTCATAGCTTGTGATAAAGCCCTGAGACAAAAGAGAATAACTATAGAAACAGTGACCCAGTGTTCTTTCCATTCATGTATCAGTACTGAAAAAAATCATGCTGCCACTCTAAAAATAGTAGAGAAACAGATGTTCCACCATCAAACTAAGTAAACAAGCTCATGCACGCAGTGATTTATGTAAATGCCAGGTGTCATAAACATGCTTTGAAAAGTGATGGACTCAGACATACATGTTCATCTGGGACAGAATTTTAGAGATACCTCTTGTCCAGATGTTGTTTCTCTGGCAGATGAGTTTCTTTAGAAGTTTGAGGAAGGTGAAGGAAAAAGTGCTCTTTGTTGCAACGATTTCCTTTTTGACTGCTGCTCTAACCACGTGTGGTTTATAGTGATCTGAGCTTAGTATCATTGATAACAAGTGCTCTGCATGGCACCTTCGTTTTTCAAGTTATTCAGCTAAATCAATTGGTTTCTCGTTAGTCACAAATACAAGGTGCATTTGGTGCTGCTGTGCTGGTTGGCAGAGATGACCCTCACGGGGCAGCAGAAGTTGTTTCTGCTGAGTTTCCTCGGAGGAATAGGCTGCATTTGATCTGCCATGAGAAGAAACCTGTTCTCCAACCCCTTCCTACTTCAGTTTTAGAGTTTCACTGACTGCTGCCACCTCAC
The DNA here is from genome assembly GCF_017976375.1 of Cuculus canorus. NCBI lineage: Eukaryota > Metazoa > Chordata > Aves > Cuculiformes > Cuculidae > Cuculus > Cuculus canorus. The sequence continues at coordinate 29,154,681 of NC_071404.1, read as the reverse complement.
TTTTCCATCTCCTCCTCTCCCTCTCCTCCATGCAAACACAAGTGCTGGCAGAGAGCTCTTTAACCACCAGCATCCTGAGGAAATGCAGTGTGGTGAGCTTGAAGCTGAAGAGAAGGTTGGGTTGTTCTCCAGCTGTGACACACTGCTGGATCAGGAACCATCCCTCCTTCTTCTTTTGGGATCCTATGCTTCAATATAATGGGTTTACTTTTTTTCTTATTTAGTCTTCTAATTGCCTGAGATAACTGTCCAATTGTTTTTAATGCATGGTATTTTGAACTGAAAGTTAATTGCACTTGGGGATTTTTGCACAATTCAGATTTCACAGTAAATGAGACTCAGAGACCTCAGAAATGTCCCAGAATGACCCATCCTGAGAAGCATTTCAGAAGATGGACGTTGCTTTTGCTGCAGTCCATTTCAGTTCTTGTTCTGTATCACAGAAATGAGTTGTGTTTAGCTACATGCAGCCAAATCCTTCCAAAGAGAGAGCCTTGGGTGGTTGTATTATCAAACAAAAATATCTTGGCAGAAGCTTACATTCTTAACACAGCCAAATATTTTGTATCCAAAGTATTGTCCTCCTTCAAAACACTTGTGCATAGCATAACAAAATTACAGATTCCAGGACCCTTTTCATTGCAATTTTAATTTAATTTAGAGTTTGCATGCCTAATAGTATTTTTAATATGCATTTCTGGAATTTGTGGTTTGAACTTTAGTCTTCTGAAACATAATAAGTTTTGTATAGGCACCATGTGTTTGGATCTAGGTTTATTTTGACTGAAAGAAATTTTGTCTTCTCTTTAGTACTGCCATGAAAGCTTGTGTTTTCTGATTAATACCTTTGTATTGGGTGTCCTTTCAGTGTGTCCACTGTTATGCATGCATGGTTTTGATGAGTTTGATGTTGCTAGGAAAGGCGTTAAGAAATAGATGCTTTATTCAATACCAAGCCTCTGAAATTCAAGCTTTTTGCATAAGTCTTGGGTCATTCACAGGCTTCATGAAATGGAGTGTAGCTGTTTGCTTTGGAGACAGGGTTAAGAAGAGCAAAGATCCATGAAAAGGAATAAAACAGGAATTCCAGTATTCCCTTGAAGTGCCATAGCAAAGCGTTTTGTCGACTTTCATCTTCACCATCTTTATGAGCAGGTTTTTCTTTAATTTTGTGTCACTGCTTACAGCAATTATGGCATTGAATACTCTACTATTTTATCAAGTAATAGCTCTATCTGACTTGCTTTGTAAGGAAATATTTAGATCTTACTTAAATTCTTCATGGTGTTTGTAATAGGAATGGACTTCTTTTCATTTGAGTTTGTCACTATGTTATATGCAGATAGTAAGAAGTGAGTAGTACTCTGATGTGGGAAAGTGCACAAAGAGAGTCTTTATAAGCTCTGATATATCTGTTTAATCAGTCTGTAAATGGAAAATTGCTCAATAGCACATTAGAATTGCAGGAAGCCCTGCCAAATTGTAGTATATATGCTATCTGTCCCATCAGCTCAATGAAGGTGACTGGCAGAGTGAGGGTGATTAATAAACACCCAGTACACAAATACTCAGCTCACTGATATATCTATCTAAGGCTTTTTGCCTTGGTTTCAAACTCAAGGGCAGTTGAAGAGCTCTGTGCCCGCAGAGCAGCATTGAACATGGATCCCTGTGTAATCAAAGGCCAGCTAGCCTGGAAAGAGAGCATGCCACCCACCTCATGCTTGCTTCAAAGGGAAAAGTCTCTTCTGAAGGCTGCCAGTCAGAAAGCCTGACAGAGCCGTGGGATGAAAAGATGCCCAAAGACTAAATACAGGGCAGCCACAATCGGGAAGAGAACAGCTGTACCCTGAGGTGCTGGAAACACAGGGATCAAAGCCAGTGGTGGTGAAAGCAAAGGAACCACACTCTGACCATACAGGGGTTGGTGGCCATTTCCATCCTGTGAAGTGAATGCTGTGGAAAACCGACACTTGTGTAAGGAGAGAGGGCAGAGAACCTAAAAAGGAGGAAATAAAACTGTTCTCACTGTCACTTTTCAGAACCAAATGTTTGTAGTATTTCATACTCAAAGGTGGTGTGGCAGGAGCAACTGCACAGACTCCATTGATATCACTCCCAAAGACTGTAGCAGGGTGTTACAGGAGTGTGTTCTATCAAGAATGAAAGAATTTGCTAGGAAGCAGCAAAATAGTCAAGTTTCTAGAACTGGTTGAGAGGAAACTGATGTAAAGTATCACCTTCACATTTTAAATTAAAATGCAGTTTTATAAAGCCTTAACTGAATGTTTGTGCCATTTTAATGATAATTGGGGGAACATGAAACCAGTATTTTGTTTGAGTTGAAGTTTCATTATATTAGATACAACCCAGTCATAGAAGTATTAAAAAGTCTGAAGTGACACAAGCTAGAAACTGATTTTATACTGCAATGAACCTGATTTATTTTTGTTGGATGAGTTGTAAGGAATTATTCACAGTGCTGTTGAAAACACATTACTTCGGATTCTTTCCTCTGCTGACTTCAGGAAGGGATTCTAGCATTTACCTCTCATTCCTCAAAACCTCATGCATACCTGTATCCAAATTGTGCATCCACCCAAGTACTCTCCTCCCATTCTGGAAAAAGAAGGAAAGAAGTGAAAAAGGAAAGGAAGGAGAAGCCCTCAGACCTCATGAGAAACTGCTCTTGGTTTCAGTGGAAGCCATGAAGGCTCCATTTCCCTGGAAATAGTTCATTAGTTTTTACTGGGCATCATACCCATTCATTTCCCTCTCAGCTGCTACAGAAACCAGCATTCGTAAATATTTTTTGAGCTTCCTCATTAATCTTTCTCCTGCAACTCAGGGAACCAATCACAGCTAATCATAGGTTTGGAGGTCGACCAAGCAACTACAAATAATGCTTCCCTTGATTTTACAGGTGAATCGCCCTCACCCTGGTGATCATCCTCTTCTGATCATCTTTATGGTTGGTGGAGTGACAGTCTCTGAGGTCAAAATGGTGAAGGATCTGGTAGCAACACGCAAGCCTGGTACCCAGGTAAAAACAGTTCCAAATGTACAGTTCCTATCTGAACAAAGACTAAGAAAATTATTCAGTTAATATTCACTGTAGTGCTGGTGCCAAGCCTACCTGGAGCCACAGCCGCATGGACAGGAATGATGTTAGGATTTTGCTGTGAAACATACACACAGGCAATAAATGTTCAGGCACCAAGTGTCTCATTTTTACATGTTAGAGTCAGCAATAAAAGTTCAAACTCAATTCAGGAGTTCAGAATGGACTGGCATTGTTCTGAAGAAGCTTTCGTGATGTCTCAAAAGATTAATTTCTTTGTATTCTTTCTAAATAGAAACATCTGCTGTCCAAAAGCCTACAGGCTCCCTGGCAGTTTATCTACAGAACATAGTGCAGGGATGCTCAGAAGGAACCTGCCAAGGGTCTCGTACCATCTAGTGATGTATCAGTGGTGATCCTACAAACCAGACAATTAGTATTGCTGAAGAACAAAATAGATTGTACAGCTGTACTGTTTTTGGGCCAAGACAGGTATCTCTGGTAGATGCCTGACCACTAGATGCCTTAAGCAGCCTGAAGCAGGTGATGCAGAGAAAGCCCCAAGTCTCTGCAGCCCTTGGATGTGCTGTTGGACTCCTATAAGGAGGATGTCTTCTACAGTGAAGCTTCAATATCATCCCTGCAGCTGGTCTTCTGCTTTCTAGTAGCAGAACCTGACTACAGCAGCCATCATCTGAATGCAGTGCAGAGGGAGAGGAGGAGGATAGTTGGGCTGTGGTGGCATCTGAAGTGTTAAAAGTCATTACTATTATGAAGGAGCAATGAGGTATCTGCTGAGTAGTGCAGATACGCAGACTAATCTAAAAACTGCAAACTGCTGTGTAACCAGCTGTATCGTAAACGTAAGTTTCCCGAGTGGCTTGTAAACATCTTGTTTTCAGTTCCTATGGAATGCGATTTTGATTAGTGAGAAATTGTTAGCAAAACTGAGCCAACCGAGGGCAGAGCAGCCCCTTAGTTTGGTGTGTGTTTTCCATGTTTTAGTTGTCTCTGCAAGGCAGCCTCAAGCAGTATTTCATAAGATGGGAGTGTCATTTTTATTGATGTGGTTTTTTGATCTGATAACACATTTCTCCCCAATTAGCCTATTGCTAATCTCCTCAAAACAGTGAATAAAATTCCTTCCCATCTTGAAGGGGTATTGAGTTGTGACACACTGATGGACAAGTTAATCCACACCCGAAATGTATTAATACACCCTGAAAGATAAGCAGAGGGTTAACGTGAGAGTTTGTTGAGAACTATGCAGGGAGACTTTTCACTGGCTTGCTAGAGGGACTTGAGGCTTGACAGTGGTGACATGGGATCTGGTGTTGCTTTGCTTTGGCTTAACCCCAGCAGCAGGTCACTCTCTGAGGCAGATTCCTGAAGAATTTTAAGCCTTTACTGCATCTTACCCTTTGTCCAAATGTGCTGCATTAGAGGTGAAAGAACTTGGGGACGAAAGGCGGGAGGAGGAAGAGAGAAAAGAAAAGAAGCAGTTGTGCAAGTCTCTTGTATAAAAAAAGCTTATGAGTTTGCTGGATTTACCTGGATTTCTGCACTATAGCTGTGAATGTGTGCCACCTGTTTGGGATTATTCTCTTTTCAAAAAGCCAGGCATTTGTCTAACTCAAGCCAGCGTTTAACAGAGATTTTTTGTGGTGTTCAGGCAATCAGGTTCAGACATCAGGGGAATGCTGGCCTCCCAAGTTCCTTCCAGTCAAACAAAGCACTGACATTTATACTAATTATTGGCTCTTGGAGAAATAGAGAGACGTGTGGGTGCGAAAATAAAGAATTGAGGAAAGTAACTGAGAAATGACTGGACACACTGATTACTTCAGCAGTTGTTTGGAGTTGAGGCAAATGACATTTAAATGTGGAGTAGGAGACACATGTTTCCATCCACAAAACTGTTCTGCATCTGAATGTGAATAGCAAATTTATTTTTCGAGGGGAGGCACTGAGGAATACAACATTTCCTACACATCATTTGGGTTCAGATGGTGGTAATAGGTGCCCTAAGCTAGTGAGAAGTATCCTACTATAAAAGAAGAAAACACATTTTTTTCCACTTTAATCAGGAGGGCAAAAATGGAAAAGAGCATCAGTGGATGTTTCATCCTCCCTCCTCCCAAAATGCACAACCATCTATGTGGTTGCGGCTGAGGCATGCAGACAGATAAACCTCACCAGATGCACTGTCAGTTGTTAGCCATATCCTTCCCTGCCCTCTGCTGAAGGGGGGCTACCCGCTGCAGTGGGTCGGGATGGGAGCTCGTGTTCCTCCACCTCGGCTGCCATCAGGCACTGAACGAGGAGATCTTCAAAAGAGATACACTGTCCTGAAGAGACCTGCCTGGAGAAAAGATGGAAATTATTTATCTGGGCAATACCCCTCTTCTCTGTAAAAACAAAGGAACAAATATTCACATTTATCCCTCTCAAGAGCCCTTATTGATATTGGAGGGCAAAAGAGGGAAGGCCCAGTATATTTGGCTGTATCCTTTCTCAGAGATTAAAGCTGCAGCTCTCGTTTTTCTCTCTGGGCTTTCTATTAGTTGCACAAATCCCCTTGGGGTTCAGTAGTGGGACTCTGAGAAGAAATTGCTTTTATCTGGCAGTGGCCACTGTTGACGTTTGGCTTGTACACCAAAAAAACTGTGGTAACATGTGCCCTCATGTTTTTCGGAATTAAGCTGCGTGATAATAAGATGAGCATATACTGTGCTATAGTCTGATTCTCACATAACACAAATAAGACAGTGACAGCCTTTGGCATCTGCAAATTACAGAGTTTTTCTTCCATAGGAAGCAGAAGAGATAATCAGTGTCAGTTTGCCACAGATTGTGTGGGAGGACAAGGGAAGGGGAGAAGTGAGGGGGAGACAATCATTGGTACAGAAGGGATCTGTGGTAACTTAAGTCCAGATTTCTTTCATTATTTGAAGTGAAAAGATGAAAGAAAAAACAACAAAAAAAGTTGAAATGCAGCACTACCACTCATTTAAAGCGTGCAATGAAGTACCCAAGCAGTTTAATCACTGCTGCAGGAAACAGACACACAGGCATACTCCATTGTCGATACTTGTGTTTCTTCCCTTCAGATTTGCACTGAAGAAGCAAATTCACATTCATGTGGGCTATAAGATAAATCTGCCCCCATGTCCTTGCCTGCAGTCCTGACCCTATGAACACTACTGAACTTGGAGCTTTGTAAAAGCATTGTCCTATGACTTTGACCCTGAGTTATCTGTACACAGCAGAAGCATACATGCTGGCCCCTTGTTGATAGCTTCGCCCTACACAGAAGCCTTCACACAAGGCATCTTCATAGTGGTTTTTGCATAAGAAAAGCAGATACCTGCATCTAGCACTGTTGTGTATCATGGTTGTAGTAAGCATTTCATTCATCAGACCCATCTTGGATTAAAAACTTGACCAAACATAAGTGATAGTATCCTGAGTGCTCAAGGTTGAGCTTTGGTCCTAATGAGCAGAACAGGAACAGCCTGTTCTGAAACCCGGTCTGAAGAGACATTTCTGAATAGAGACTGTAGCTCCCCACTTCACTAGTGCTCACCTTACCTTAAATTGAGAAAAAACAGCCATCACTCAAAACTATGCATTGATAAAGTCCTGTGCTACACGAGAGGAACCCGTTGCTTTATCAGCTGGTGCCTTGCAGTAGACCCAATGGCAGTCACAAAAAATCGCCTGGTAAGATGTGTGTAGAAATTAGTCAAAGCACACATTCATTAAGAGTACAATGCTACAAGTCATTATGCTCCATAAAGTGATTTAACTACAGTTCTTAGCAAGCAGACAGTTTCACTGGGCAAGTTGTATTGCCTTGTCAGTAAACACCAGAAACACATGGCCTGTCTAGTACTGGGTGAAGCAAACAGTTCATATCCATGGCTCATTAGTACTGCCATCAATCTCAGGCATCTTCATTTTGACTTGTTGTTTCTTGTCCCCCTTCTTTCAGGTAATTGTACTCTCCAATGCACTCCTGACACCACTTGGTGCTATTGAGTCATTGTTTGCCACGGACCGTCTCAAGCCTGACATGGATATGTGACAGGGGAGGATCTGTGGAGAAGATGAGTGAGTGCCTCAACTGGCAACATCCCTCGTCTATTGCTTTTCCCAATAGCCTTACAAAAAATTACATGTCCCCATGGCTCCATCTGAAAAGGGGTGAAGCAGCTGGATATCTGGCTGCAAGGGAACATGCGCAGCTCACGGGTGGCTTTTCAAAATGGCCCAGTTGTCCAGCAGCAGCTCCCCCTCCTTAACAGCAACACTGAACAGTGCTGCCTCACCCCAGCCCCACTCTGCGTGGCAAGGACGGTTACTTGTAATAACTCCCTAGAAAAAGAGCAGCTGAGGACCAGGTGATGCTGAATTTGCACTCGCCGAGGAGTACTTTTTTCTGAGTATTCCTGGTGATTTCACTGGGGTTGCTTCTGGTGGGAAATGCTGCTGAGGGTGTGAAAGGCTAGCGAAATCCACCGACTCTGTCATGTTACCTTGCAAAGCACATGTGCCTTATACAGCATTAACCGCCTCTGCCCTTACTTTGCCCCTCACCCCAGAGACACAACAGAGCATGGCCCTGATTTAGCGGGCAGAGCAGCTCCCAGTCCAGTGAGGCTCTCTCAGCAGGACTGGTAGAGGGAGAGAAGCAGAGAGCCAGACTCAAGGACTGGGTTACATGGCTGCTTCTCCCTCGGCTTCCTGTTTTCTGCTCTAGATTCTCCACCCCCAGTCTCAGGAGAAAAGACTGTTTCTGATGGCACACTTCTGTGTGGGTTTATGCAGAAGGACATATGGGCTGTAATGGTTTGATGATAAACCTGGAAGAATCCTCCTCTCACATGCATTTAAGAAAGTTAAAGAGAGAAGGGGGAAAAAAAAAGAAGCATCCCATTTTCCAGAGGCCACAGCAACAGTTTCTTTCTTGATCTAGATTTCTGAACAGCATGAACAGAGAACTATCAAATTCAGTTATGTAATTTTTCTTTATAAAACTTTGCTACAATCTGTGATAAAAAAGCAGCAGCCAGTAGATTGTGATTGCATATAGCTCCAAGACTTCCAAATTGCAATATAATGTGGTAGAGCTATAAAGCTGTGTCCTCTTGCTTCATCCAAGGGATGCTGAGACTACAGCTTACACTAAGATGAGAATGTGAAATTATAAGTGACATTCACTCTATCATAGCATTCTTTATTTTGTCAAAGGAATAGATTAAATGGGAAGTAGCTTTTTAACCTTTGTTCACTAGCTAGTTTAATTCTCTTAAATGTTTATAATGGTCTTCAGGAAAGGGTGCATTTTGATTTACATTCACTTTTGAGTGGCTAGAAGGAAACAAAGGAGTGATTATGAAGCATGGACAATGTCGTTTCTATGGAAGAAAATTTATAAGTGTCTATAGAATGGAACTTTGTGCTATAAAAAATGAGAAATATTGTGAGATTGCTATGTTAAAAGCTCAAGAAATAGTTTGAACAGAGAAACTGGAAAGCAAATAGCCAGTGTCTTGGTTTCTTTTTTGTCCTTCTGTACTGTTTAATCCTAGTATATGAATGTTTTATAAATTCTGTAATCAATAAAGCAATGTCTTACAATGCCAAACCTCATTTCTGTTCTCCTTCCCTCCTAGTACACAGGGCTACATGTGCCAGGACTGCATATTTCTGCAACACTTTTATGTTATTTGATTACCCTTAAGAACCTAAATCTTCTGTCTTTGGAGGTGTCCTAGAGGGGTCTCCACAGCCTGCTGGTAGCAGAAGCGCTCTCCTACGTCCAGTGGCCATTGCTGACCAGTGAGTTCAGAAACACACACCTCTGAGATGCTGTCACCTTCCTGAGATGAAGGCTGGCAGTCGTGGTCTTCTCACCCTCACATCTCTCATCAGATGCTCTCAGGTCTCTAACTTGGCCATCTAAGGACGTACTATATAGGATAGCGAGAAGGAGGCCGGGTTTGAGCAGGCACTTACGCTTTCTGTGGATCAAGTAGCGACTCTTACTGAGACAGAGACTAGTTTTCCAGGGCCCACTCACATACTTCGAAGGAATCTCTCCAGCCAATGGGGTCAGTGTGGCAATGGATGCTATGACTCAGCCACCATCTCATACTCAAGTGGCTGAAGAGAGGAAAGATAGTGACAAAAGCTTCTTCTAGACCAAGACTGGAGTGGAGTCTTTCCAGTGGCCCCAGTGTAATTGCTAGCTCCTTATTTATAGGAAATAATTGTAGTAGCTACACACAGCCTGTGCTGAGGGAAAAGGCCAGCATGTGGGAGCTGAGAGATCCCCTGCCATGCAAGCAGGAACAGCATGGAAGAAACTTTGCTTGGGCAGAGTGCCGGACCACAGCAAGGAGCATCTATGCCCTCTGTGTGTGACACGAAGCATAGTGTCAAAAGGTGGGAAGTGAAAACACAAAGCCACCCCTGGCAAATGGGTTTGCTACTATATTAATAAGTTAAACTGTATTTGGTATTAAGCTGAGACTGGAAGGGCAAGCTCAGTTTTGTTTGCAAGTCTTGTCCTAAGTCACTTGGCTAGGAATTCATGGTCAAAAAGATTATCATCAGCAAGACCTTGTCAGGCTTTCCCTACACCAGGTATGACAGTGGTGTTCTGACCAAATGAGCCTGTGTGGCCGAACACAAACACTCTGCCCAGGAATGCTTTCACTAATGATACTTTAAGCATTAATTAAATAGTTGAAGACTTGTAATTTAAGCTCATTATTATGGTACAGCTTAATAGATAATGCTTCTCTCTCTCTTTTTTCTTTTTTTTTTTTTAAGAAGGTGGCAGTCACTTACGACACTCAATGTTCTTCCAGATTTTGACCTGCCTCACACCATTCCTTTGTCACTAGAGCTTTTTTTGACAAGGGGAAATGAAAAATCCCATTTTAATTTGAAAGGTCTCTGCTTATCCAGTTCCTCTCCTGAAAGAATTTCTTAAAATGAAGTTGTAAAGCAGTTGTGAAAGCCTGCCCTACCCCCGCCCCCAGTTCGATGCTAATAAAGCAACAGTGTAACTACCTTGAGAAAGCTATTACTTTGTTTCAACACTTCGCTAGTTATTGCCCATTGTCTCTCACCCAAAGAACAGGAAGGAAAATATGCAATTCAGAAATTTAATGTTTAACCAGGCAGTAAGAATGCAAAGTCCCTGTCAGGAGTTAACTGTACAGAAAATAAATAAGTTACAGTTTAAACAAAAGCACAACTGGCTTTTTAAAGTGCATGTATATAAGGCCTTTAGCCTGTGAACTCCATTGGCTCAATGTACAAAAAGTATTGTATATACACGTCTGCCACATGTGTTTAAGGATGAAGAGGGACTGGCTCAGCTCAGGACAAAACAGCGGCTTCATTGCTTGGAGCCAGCCATGCATCACACCAAGATGAATCACAGCCACATTCCTTCTGTGCCTGTTGCACACAGAAGAGAGAGAAGTGTCTTACACTGGCAGCTATAATGGACTGTTACTCCAAATCCACAGTCATTCCTCAAAAGCTCCACGTTGGATAATTCAGTCTGGACAGTATTTTTTTTTTTTTTCAGACAGTAAAAACCCCACAAGTTATTTGCAGTTAGATATGTTTACACCTTGTGGACAGTAGTTTTGCATACAAAGGGTCCGGTCAAGTTGTCAGCAGTAACATAGCTAGTAAAAAAAATAAAGGACCATTGTTTACAGTCAATACCCAGTCATGTCCACGTATTTTTACAGAATGATTTCACATTCGCTTATTAGTTTTGAAATACAAAGGAAATGAACAGATCTACTCTGCAAAAAAATTAAATAGATACATCATGCTGTCCTTCATCCCTGTGAAAACAAGACTCAAGTTACTTCTGAACAGTGAACTGCAGTTCAGGGTGTTTCCCTGCTCAAGTACGACTTGAAAGTTGGAGCTAAAAGCTTGTTTCTGCACAAACCCAAACCAACTTGAGAAAAGACAAACAGAAAGCTTGTTTCATTTACTTGAAAGCTCCTTTTCCAAATGAAAATCTTGTTCTACAAGTCACATCCTAGAACCATTTCAAGAGATTTGGGTTTTTTTTCTCCCCTTTTCCAATCTGCTACTGCTCCTTTAAGTAACTCCTTGCTTTATAGCCATGCAAAAAGCTATCTGAGCCATCCTTCTTTCATAATGCCTTAGACTCTAGATGCGCCAATGTTAAACACCCCTTGTTTCAAACTCAGCCTAAATGTTGGGAAGACCAACAGCTCTGCTGTCAAACAGAAGTGACAGTCCTCACTTTGGCAGACAAAGCTTGCTTAAACCTTCTCTTCAGATCCTGCATGTTGGGTGATTTTGGCCGTGGAATAAGAGAGGTTCTCCTTCTCTCGGGGGTGCTGGTTGTTTGCTGTTTACTGACTTCTTTACAGAGGAGATGGAAGGCATTGAAGACATCATTATAGTTTTCACTGACAGATACTTCGTAGAAAGTACAGCCCAGCATGTTGGCCAGTTGAAGTCCATGCTGAGGCTCCACCTCTTTGACATGCAAGAGGTCAGCTTTGTTTGCTACAATGACAACAGGGACTGCATTTCCTGGATGCAACTGTCGAACATGATGATAAAGGTGACTGAGTAGTTCATAGCTCTTGTAGTCTGTGATGGAGAAGACAATCACCAGGGCATCTGCCCAGCGAATGCATCTGTTTAGCTGCTCGTTACAATCCAGACTGTGGTCATGGATCTGAAAGATGAATGGTCACAAATTAGATAGCTGAAGTCATAAAAGATTAAATGGAACCTGTCTTTAAGGGTCTGTAAAGCCAAATAGCATTTTACTGCTTTATAAATTTATCTTTGCATTTCACATTGTAAGTACAAAATTAATCTAAGCATGGTGAATAAATGCATATGTTGATTCAGCTGCAAAAAGCTGGAATTCAACACAGGAGTTTGCTATACTCAAATGGAAAATTGACCTGAGTAGTTCTGCATGCAGAGAAAGACTTTGTAGTTCCACAGAATGGGAAATTAACTGGCTAGACAGTAAGTCTGGGGAAGCAAAGATATGAGCTGGAAGCATTTAAACCTGGAGTGTTGCCCAGTTCAGAAAGGCAACAATCCAACATTACTCAGGTCTATACATTCAAAACTTTAACTTGTGACACACTAATGAGCACAGCCACAATATAGCAGACTTTGCTTTCAAATCTATGAAGCTTGTTGGGCACTGGTCATGACATTTTCTTCCACATGAATCTTATTTGCACAGAATCGTTCCTGGGTTTGTCTCTGTAATGTTTCAAATATAGAGGAGCAAGACAGTTAAGTAATTCAGCCACTCAAAAGTAACGGGCCTCCAATGCACAAATGATTTGCCAAAACAATGAGTTGTTTTCTTTGAATACCAGCATACTACAGGCACGCAACACATCTGCCTTCACTTGTTATAACACAAGTTACAACCTTTCCCACACAGAACACCAGACTCTGAAATGGACCGTAGCAAGATGCTGCACATAGAGGGGGACCGTACATGCAGATTTAGAGCTGCTTTGGTGAACTGCACAGCTGCCTCTAGCTCACCTGAACTCCCGGAGTATCTTGCACTTGAATGGCCAACATCTCTCCATCTATCTGGATGTGCCTGCTGTAGAGATTACCTGCCAAGAACACCAACAGGTTCACAAGTGCAGCCACCACACTACAGACAAATGTTGCTTCTGCTGCCTATTAGTTGTGCAAGAAAAGTTGTATTGCTGTTTACGAGGTGAGGGACCAGCATTCTAAGTTTTTTTGTTTATATCAACCCATAAATTTATGGCTTCTCTGGAAACCTGGGATTTAATCTCACATTGACTTGTTTTGAAGCCTGGCATTTAATATTGTGCAACTCAGAATTTAATCACTCCTTAAAGACTGTCTTAACTTAGATGATAAAGGGACGCGCCCAACAGCCCAGCCATTACAGAAAGGCACTTTGTCATTCAGTTTCTCTGCACTTTAGCAAACCGTGTTTCTACAAAGCTCTCTTCTGGCTGACATTTGTTGATTGTTGTGGGTCTGTTGGTTTTTTTTTTCATTTCTTTGGCTTTTCCAAGCCATTTCCTCAACAGAATGATCTATATCTTACATTCACACCAGTTTAGACTTTCCACTGTACTACACTCCGGCAAGTACATAATGTCACCTCTTTGCTCTCCCCGATAGGGTGGCACTGTCTCTATCGTTCAGCTGCTGGCATTCAGTTTGCAAAGTATAACATAATATTAGGTGTACAGAATGCTCTCTTGTTTTAGCTAAAAGACTTATTCAGAGAGGTATTTTCATCATATAAAGTCAAGTCTGTCGGAGAAGAGAGTCGCAGTAAAACACAGCGGGGATGAGGCTGTCATCACGAACCGCCCGTTTGCTGAGATGTGCACCTTTCCGTGCTGCCGCGGGTTTAGTTTTGACTGAGCTCCCAGGCTCGCCGTGATTTCAGCCGGTAGAAACACCGCCGAGACGCGCCCGTGGCCCCGGTTTTCAGTGCTTTCCGTGACACTCGGGACCCGGGTCGGCGCTGGAGCTCGCAGCTCCCACCCAGGGGCGGCTCGCTCGGCTCTGCGGCCCGGGAGGGGAACGGGGACCCCCCCTGTCCCCCCGCGGAGCGCCCGCCTACCTGCGTTCCTCTCGTAGTCGCCGATGAACCGCCGGGTGAGGAACCGCACCACCAGCGCTGCGGACGGCACAGACAGCACTGAGCCCCGGCACGCACCGACCCCCGCGCCTCGCACCGACCCGCGATGCCCCCAACGCTCCGCACCGACACCACCCGCGCACCGACTCGCACCCCGACCCCCGCCGCCCGGATCGACCCCCGCCCCGCCCTCACCTGTCTTGCCCACGCCGCTGCCCCCCACCACGGCGATCTTGACGAGGCGGGCCCTGGCGGGGCAGCCCTCCCCGCCGGGAGCGCCCTCGGCAATGGTGCACATGCTCTGCGTCAGGCGCATCGCCGCCCCGCGCTCCCGCCGCTCCGGCTCCCGCCGCGCTTTTCTCGGCCCCGAGCCCCGCCCCGCCCCGCCCCGCAGCCGCGGGAGGAGCGCCGGAGAGGAGGGACGGGAGCGTGTGTGTGTGTGTCTGTGTGTGTGTGTGTGTCTGTGTGTGTGTCTGTGTGTCTGTCAAACACCTCCAGCCCTTCGTGGCAACCGGCGCTCCTGAAGGTCTCGGCTCTGGGGTTGTCGCTCGAATCATAGAATCATAGAATCACCAGGTTGGAAAAGACCTCTTGAATCATCGAGTCCAACCATTCCTATCTGCCACTAATCCACGTCCCTCAGCACCTCGTCTACCTGTCTTTTAAATACCTCCAGGGATGGGAGTATTTAATATACATATATATAAAATATAATATATTTATATCTACCTCCTCCCTGGGCAGCCTCTGCCAGTGCCCAATGACCCTTTCCGTGAAAAATTTTTTCCTGATGTCCAGTCTGACCCTCCCCTGGCGCAGCTTGAGGCCATTCCCCCTTGTCCTGTCCCCTGTCACTTGGGAGAAGAGCCCAACTCCCTCCTCTCCACAACCTCCTCTCAGGTAGTTGTAGAGAGCAATAAGCCCCCCCGAGAGACTCAAAGGTGCCTTGCAAGGCACAAAGTCTCTGCCAGCTGCCCGGGTGATGCCCGGCAACAGCCCCGCTTCCAGGCATGGTGCACCCACCATCCCACACTGCCCCTGGAAAGCTCTCCCAGCCCTGCCCTGGACACGTACTTTGGAAACCCAGACTGAAATCCGAACTGCAGCAAAAAGAATTGAAACTGAGGGGTGAGGCTGGGAGAAGCCTGTGTTCTTGCAGCTCAGTTGTAATACGCACAAATAGGGAGAAAATCGAGTAAAACTAGCATGTGACAATGGTTAAAGTAACAGCAGAAAGTGATGCCTAGGAACGAGTAGTATGGATGAGGAGAGGTGGCTGGGAAACGGAGGAGCCTGGGAGCGGCAAAATGGGGGAATAAACCTGCCCACACATCCAACAAAGCCTGCTATGAGACAGGTAACAGAGCCGGGTAAAATCACCCTCCTGTATTCATGAAAAACAGACTTCATGGTAAAGGCTACTGGATAACACTGAATGCTAATTAAGTAAAAAGAAGGAATAGACCCAAAATATTTGGCTCAAACCACGGCAAGGGAAGTGTTAAAAGATAGTCAGGGGTAGAACTGGGAGCCTGCTGGTGACATTGGCCAAAGACAGTCACCATCACAGCAGACACATTTGTGCAGAGCTTTCTGTGAGCTGCAAAGCTGTGTTTGCTTATGAAAAAAAGATCTGGACTAGAAAGAAATTAGTTACTGCTTTTGCAGTAGCTGCTGTAGAGGTGAGAGCAGATGTGATGAATGATGGCTGGGGCTGAGCAGTGCTGGATATAACAGAGAAGCAGGTCACTTTGCCATCCACCAGACCAACAAGAGGTCATTAGTGGTTTAGCTTTCTTAAGTAGTGAGTATATTGTAAGGCTACTAAAGTGGTTGGGAAAAAGACATGTATAGAGGCAATTTAAAATAAATAGATGGGTAAAACATCTATTATACAGATAGGTTTATAAAAAGGCATTCTAAGTCAAAAAGAGAAAAGAGAAAAAAGACATAACAAAAAAAAATCAGCGAGGCTGAAGGACTCAAGGATTTGAATACAAAGGAAAGAGGAAAAACTGGATTTCTTTACACTAGAGCAACTGAAATCATCTGGACGTTGTACCTTGAGCAAAGGGGGAAGGCTTCACAGAAGGTCTCCTGGCAGCTTGGTAAATAAGGTCACTGGAAACAGAAAACCTTCAGGCAACAGTGAGGAAGATCACTCTCCTAAGAAAGTTTTGTCTTCAGGATGAGAACATACAGAAGATAAATAATAGCAGCTAGATGCAGTTACTTCAGCCAGGGAAAAAAGGAACAGAGTTGCTATGCAGTGAGAAGGGCACACAGACTGAAGGAAGTCTGGCAATAGTTCCAAAACCAGCAAGCATTTTGCCTCCATTTTTAATAAAGATGATTATATGAAAGATGGGACGAGAAGGAAGATGAGTAACGGGAAGAAAGTCAGGGGTTATTACTTCAGAGGGCAAAACCAAATTATCTTGCCCAGAGTGCAGACAGGCCAAGCTTGTGAAGATGGGGGTGAAATGAGCAAGAAGTTTTACTGCAGTTCTCAAATCATTCTGGAATACATGAATTAAAGAAAGGGAGGGGGATCATTCACTATAATTCGGATAAGTTTTGAAGGAAAGCATAATTAAAGACATGGGAATAAGTGGGAAAAAAATAAAGTATGGGATTACATGTTGCTTCAATGTGATGTCTTTCCCTGATGTAACTTTGTTTCCCTTTTCCTTGAAAAAAGGAAATGTGGTAGATGTAATTTATTTGGGGTCAATAATACCTGATACTGTCCAGACAGGAAACAGCTATTTAAGCAGAAGAATGTGGGGATCGGGAGACAATGACAAAGGGGTGTTTTATATGGGAAATGTCAGACTGAAGGAAAGCTGCTCTGTGGGATTCATCAAGGCTCCTGTCTTTGTTCATATTTTCCTTATAGTGGTGTCATCAAGAACACAAACCCACTAATGAAATCTGCTGTTGGCAGAGCTGAGAGACATCCCCAGTTCAAACAAGGGTGGGAACAGTATATTGCAGAAACTGCATGCCTTTTAAAACTGGATTAATGAAAATATAATTAAATTTGATAATATGACTGACACGCAGAGATTAATCACAAAAATTTCTTCCATTGACTATGAGATCAGAACTTGGAAGGGAAAGACTAGTTAATCACAAGATGAGTAGGAGATATGTAAAAAGGGAAACATAAACCCAGTTATGTCAGAAAAGTAATTTCAGACAAGATCGGCAGTACGATACATGATTCTGTCAGCCAGTCAGGAGTAAATCAAAATGGAACAACTATGGACAAAAAACACTATAATGATCAGGGACTGGACAGTCCATTTTAGAGGAAGATAAAAACACTCAGAGTATTAGGTCTTGTTAAACAAAACAAACAGGGCTTGGGAAACAGGGGGAATCGAGGGTGTTAAAACTAAGGGCCACTATCAGCATGCGAACAAGTGGGTATTACTGCATCTGCTGTCAGAGTAGTGAAACACCAGAACAGCCGTTAATAAGAATGGCAGGAGAAAAACTGAGTCTTTTAAATGGAGCTGGAGGAATTTATAGAAGGGATTATACCAATTGTTTGACCACAGCAGCAATGAGATTGGATGACCGAAAGATATCTTCTAGAGGCCTACAGAAAGTATTCTAATGCCATTACATAAATAAATATTTAGGCCTAACATACAGCAATGAGTGCAGAAGTGGCATCCCTAACGCATAAAGGTGTACCGTAGAAAAGAGGGAATGAGAAAGGATTACAAAAATGAAGCAACGCATCAAAAATCTGTTTTCTGAAGGAAATGATTAATTAGAGACTGGATGAAAGTGCTAAAATAACCAGAGAATGGGATCTTCCCCTTCTGTCTCAGAACAGCTAAAGCAAAACAATCAGCCAGACTGAAAGGTAGAACTTCAGGAAAAACTGAGATACAACATATGATCTTGTAAAATGCGTAATTGAGTCACTGAGTCAATTGTTGTAGGAAGGCACAGGGACAAAAATTAAAACTATCACTATACAAAGAAGGAGCACGTATTTATAAATTATGAGAAACTTCATTTTTAATTTATGCTAGCATAAAATTCATAAGCAACAGTAAATTAATCTCCTTAAATTTTGAACCAGTCTCTTAAGTATTACGGACCAGAATGAGCTCTAACACAGAGTGGACAGGCTTTCTCATCCGTCACTCTTTACAATACTAAATTTCTTATGTCTTCCTTCTCAATTTGGCAGAAGTCGCTGCTGTCAGAGATAAGGTCTTAACCCAGGTGGTCATGGAGTGGAGACGGTGTGAATATATGCTTCCACACATCAGGAACATCTGCTCATTCTAGATGAGTATGTACTTTATTTTGTGCCACTGTTCAGGGGGTAAGATTGCATGCATCTTAACACCTTCCATAAAGACACTTCCTTTGGCAGGCAGGGAATGAACCTTACTTTGTTATCTAGTGCTTTGGTAATTAATTTATAACATGTTGTCCTGGTTTCAGCTGGGTTCGAGTTAATTTTATTCCTAGTAGCTCGTACAATGCTGTGCTTTGGATTTAGAGTGAAATCATGTTAATAATACACTGACGTTTTAGTTGTTGCTAAGCAGCCAAGAACTTTTCAGCTTCTCATACTGGCCTGCAAACAAGAAGATGAGGGGTGTAAAAGTGGATGGGAGAGGACACAGCCAGGACAGCTTACCAAACTGGCCGAAGGGATATTCCATGTGATGTCATGCTTAGCTTATAAACTTGGGGGAGTATGGCTGGGGGAGATAGCTGCTCGGGGATGGGACAGGCATCAGTCAGCAGGTCGCAAGCAGTTGCATCGTGCATCACTTGGTCTGAGTATTTATTATTATTATTTTCTCTTCTTTTGCTATCCTATTAAGCTGTCTTTACCATAACATACAAGTTTTACTCGTTTTGTTTTCTTTCTCCTCCCCATCCCACGGAGGCAGTGGGAGGTAGAGGGGTGAGCAAATGGCTGTGTGGTGCTTAGCTGCCAGCTGAGGTTAAGCCACGACGTGCATGTCTTCAGAGAAAGAAGTGGTGTGGACATGGCGTTCAGAAACACGGACAGTGTCTGCTCATTCTAGATGAGTGTTTACTTTCCAAAGCACCATGAATTCTGCCTTTGGCTTTAAAAGAATAAATACAAAAAAGCTCTCTGTTTATGGTGCAGTACCTATGTCCCATGCTTCACACATACAGACCCAAGTTGACCAACCCCTGTGAAAAGCCCAAGAAGACCAGAGCTTACCCCTCTCCTGACAGAGCTCTGTATCACCTTCCAAGAGCAGAACAAAAGAGAAAGGGAACAGAAATATTAAAAGAAACTACATAAACAGGAAAACAGCTTCTCTCTGTACTGGGAGAGACTCCTGGCCAGCAAAGGCCAAGCTTACTGAGCATGATAAAATCTTCATTCCAGGACAGAGAAAGCGGGAGAGAGGCACACACTCCATGCACCCTCACCTACCCAGGGACTGTAAGTGGTTTCTATAGCAGCACAATAGCAGACATTTTTCTCTCTCCACAAGAAAGCCTGAGTAATGTTCTGCAATTATATTAGTCTGCATTTTAATCAGATTTTATCTTCTCTTAAGCTAGCTTTTTTTTTTCCGCCCCATTTCCTCCTTATGTAATGCTCCAAAACTCTCATCCAAGAAGTGGAAAGCTCAAGGTTTTCTTTTTATTCAGGGCTGCCCATCTGCTGCCAGTATTTTTTTGTGCTGGTTTGTGCCCCCACAGTACAAGGAGTTGTTTTGCATGCAGGATGCCAGTTTGATCTGAAAAGGTGGGGGGAGAAAACCCTGATGACAGAATCTCTTGAATTAGTACAAGCTCTAATGCTTCATTCAAAAATGTGTTTGATAGCACTTAGCAGAATTTTTGGTTTCCATTTTAGGAATGCCTTGGGTCTATAATAAGCCCTCTAAAAACTGTGGCAATAAAGTGCCATTGCCAGCCTCACTCAATCTCATCTTGTGTTACAACAGAGTTGCTTTGTCAAGGGGCTAACACCTGGGTTATGTTAGGAAAGGCTACTGACAAGTCCTGCTGTGCCAGGCAAACTGGAGGACAATGCTTACACAAGCAGAGGAGGGCTGGGGCTGGCAGAGCTTTCTCAGTTGCTAAGCTAATGAAATATGGACTTTTTGTGTATACCGTCTGCAAATCTAACCTCTGCAGATACTTTAACTTCACGGAGTAGTCACACAGAAGTCACGTCCCTGAAACTACAGACACGGCAGGCAGTGTTACCACCTCTCCAGATTCCGGCGGTCACCTCTGGGCAGACGGTGACTGGTCCCACAGCTCTGCTCGTGGGAGGCCCTGAATACACATCTTGCCCTGCTCAGAGGGGACAGCCAGGGTAGCATAAGCCCTCATTGAACATGGCCTGAGCAGATCTTGTTCTGAAGTGGAAAGATACTGAAAGCTTTATATTCTAATACAACTTATTTAGCGAGAAGGATGTAATTTCAAGTCATGCCTACATACTACAGCAGAAAGTTATGATGAGTGAATGTGTAGGTTGCAAAGTCAAATGCAGAAAACATAGGAAATGCCAGAAATAAGATTCCCTGGACAATCTTAAATCATCCTCCCACTTGCATATGCATTTTGTTACAGCCTTAACTGTGTAATGTCATGACATTACACTGTCTTCTGTTATGCTGGCAGTCTGTCTTCTACTTGCAGTTTGGGAACAGAGCACCTAAACATACTGGAAGATCTGGATGTTATTCAGTGTTTCTTTTAGATCCTCAACTAGCCAGTCCATGGTGCAACATAGGAACTATTTCCTTAGCACAGGAATTACTAACTCCTTTGTAGGCTTGTCATGGTGTACAGCAAAGAAACATTAGAAAAGCCCAAACTGTAAGTGGGCTAGGCTGCGTCAGTCCAGTATGTACATGTCACTTAAACCCCTTTCAATTGCTACCTCAATCTTGAAACATCTCAGTGCCCCGAAATAGTCTGTAGGAAAGTCCCAAGATGCATCAAAGCAGAGACTATAGCCCTGAAGTTTCTGAGATTAGCATTTGAACCACCAAGAATGTGTACTCCCTTTACCTGTGTGAACATTATATTCCTCAAAGCAGTGGAACACATTGATGGGAACACTGAGAGCCACATCTGGGGCTACACTCTAGACCAGGTGTCTGAGCTTGCTTCTGTAAATGTCACAGGCATGGGGTCAAGATCTTCCTTGAAAGTGGGGAGAAAAGACGCTACCTGAATTTATGGAAAGCAGGTGTGATGGTAAATCATGGTACCTGTCAGGGAAGGGTGGCGGGATGGGCAAGAACTCCCTGGCAATACCAGGCACAGGTCTTCCCCCACCATGCTCCACGTGCAGCTGGTGCAGTGAGGGGCTGTGACGGCGTATAGGAGAAGAAATCCCTACTCTACAAGAAAAGAGGAGGAAAGACAGGCTTGCTTAACCAGGCAAGTGGTGTCTGTGAGGGAAGACGATAATTACCTGCTGCCAGCTCACACAAGAAAGATCATGGAAGAAAGAAGAGCTCCGTAGAGCAAGGAGCAGCTCATGAGTGTGTTTGCTTTATGAGCAGGTTTTGCACACCTTAAATGCCTAAAGGAATTAGGCACTCCACTCCTACTGCCTTTCAGCAGGAACTAAATTCACATACCATTTTAAAAATTCAATTATTATTAGTAATTTGTACGTAACACTTTTTTTAAAAAGCCTGCAACTATAGAGATTTCCATAAGAAACCAGGTGATCCAAAAAATTTTGTCAATAATCCGAAATAGACAAATGAAGAAAAAGGTAATAAGGCAAATTGGGAAGTAAATGATTCTTACTTGGGAAACTTTACTAGTAAGCCACATAAATACACAGGGTTACAGATGCTAGTTGCATTCTGCTTTACTGTGATCCTGTATAAGAAGTTTCTGTATTCTGTTCTATCTGAGGATAGAGCCCATTGGTAATTCTTTGTGAAGGATATATTTAAGGTACGTAAATGAGCAAGCAGTGCTGCAAGGCAGCACTAACAGTATTAACAAGCAAGGCACCCATAACAATCTTAAAAAAAATTTATTCATCAGTTTCAGAATAGTATTTAGCATTCACTCAACTGTTATGTGGGAGATGACTATAGATAATCAGCTGAAAGTTGTCAAAGGAATAGCATTGGTTTCTATTAGCAAAAAGATGAAACTTTGTAGCTACTGCAACACTGAACATTTTAATAACAAACGATTTTTCAGCAATACACTCTTCAGCTGGCTAAACAGGCACAAGGATTAAACACAGGAAGGTTAAAAGCAGCCTCTGTCAGCTATGTTTGTTTTCCATAAATCTCTTTGTGATTTTGATGAACCATGTCATAACAGAGAAGGATAGTTTAGTGTTATTGTGTAAAGGACTCATATAGTCTCTATGGTTTGACAAGAGCACAGGTCTTTTTCTAAATAAAGTAGTCAGTCCAAAAATAGAAGTAACACTTAGAAGAATGCAGCTTCTGGAGGAATTATAAATTCCATCTACCGAAAACACAGAGGTTGGTATGCTGGGGCATCTCTGCTGAGGATATTGTCTGAAAGCCATTAATTCTTCATCTGGAATGTAAATCTATGCTGTCCAAATGGGATTTAAGTATTCCAAGGTAGGACTTCAGTTTCTGGTTAGAACCAGTTTTAACCAGTTGGGCATTTTCCATGGTCATTTTTTTATATTTTCTTTCTTGCTCAGAGCCCAGAGTTATTTTCCCTGTGCTACCTGCAGCGCTGCAGTGGGGTACAGCCGAAATGGGTCCACAGGCGAGGAAGGAAATGGGGCCCTGGTCCCCCCAGCCACCAGCTTTCCTGCTATCTTCACCCCTGGCAGGGCCTCCCAGCCAGCAGGCTTCAGGGTAATTGCACTGCTTGCAGACTCGAAGGGGACACTGCTGCTGCGGTATATTCAAGTGCACATTTTAAGGTTTGATGCCGTCTTATTAAGAGGAAGCAAAGAAAAGCAGCAGTTCCAGATAGAAAGAAAGCATTTCTACTCATTTCTTATGCTACGCTAGAGCACTTTTCCCTTCTTCCTAAAATAATCAGGAACTTTGCAAACACTCTTATTTGCCTGAAATATCTTGCAGATGGGTTTCTGTGGCTGAACTACAACTTACCTTTAACACATTCTCACTGAATTCTCAAAAGCAAACAAAATAACTCTCAACTTATGAATCCACATGAATAATCATGTTTTCTTACAGAATTAATTACAGACATCTCCACCAACCAAGAAAGGAAAATACTAACAGAGAACAACTTATTTTCTAGCTTGTAGCTAGAAGCTGTAGGGGCAGAAGCCCGGGACAAGCTGTGCCTGAGGGCTGTATGCAGTGGTACACTGGCGCACCATAATTCAGGGTGAGTTTTATCCAGCTGCCTAGAAATCATCTGTAGTTCAAGACAGGCTGAAACTACATCCTGAGAGGAAGTTTCTGTTAGCACTGTCCAAAATAAAGCCTACAACTACTAATGCTTCTTGGACACGTGAAAATGTGAAAGACATCCTGTGCTTAAACTTCTTCTGCTGAGAAAGGTGCCTCTCCTGGGTGCACCCTGGGGCAGGAGACACATGTGAGGACAAGAGAGTAAGCCAGCTGGTTAAAGGCAGAGGGACTTCTTTTGTGGTTTTGTTCCCAGCAGGTTTAAGATGGGCTTTCCTTAACTTCTGATGTCCAGGGAGTCACTTGTAACAGGACAGCAGCGGGAGGGATGCAAATACAGCGCAATTCCCCCCTCTCCAGATGGGATGGGTGGCTTGGACTGGAGGCAGTCTTACACGTACCAGCAGTGGACTAGACTTTTCCAAGAATCTCAACAGTGGACAAGCCACCATTTAGGAAGCAGGATTGGGCTTGCTTTTGCTGTAAAAAAACATAAACCCCACTGCAACATAACTTAAACCACCAAGACAGGAAATGGCTCATCCTCATTTCCGTTTTGCTCCTGCTTGGAGCTAAAGACAAATCTCTGTGCTTTTTTCAGGGACATTTTCCTGTACTTGGAGCACAAAGTGATGACTTCAGTGCAACTTAGCTACCAGTGGGCTCTGTCTGACTTTAGGACTTCTCTGCCTTCTTATATTAACTGGCAAAAAGAGAGCTGGAGCTGCAGTCTCCATTAAATGTTGACTTGAAAGACACTGCGCTTTAAATTTGAGATGAAGGGGCATTTAAATGCAAAGTACTATCCTTTATTCATTGAAGTATGTAAAATGTTCCATTCTATGCTACTGTACTACAGATGCAGTATGTATTTTGCTGCAGGTTTGGTTCCACCTATGTTGATGTTAGCAACAAAGTTTATGCTAGTTTTTATGGCGTAGGAATGTAATTATTTGCTACAATATGTAATCCTATAGGCTGAAGTTGGGCCAAAAAACAATATCTAGACAGTTTGGGAAAATTTGTGCTTTTTCACAGTTGTATTTGTAAGGAAGATTTTTTTTTCTTTTAATTTGAAGAATTCTGACCAAGACTGACTTGTAACTCAAGATATGATTTCAAATTGCTGAAATGAATACTAACAGTCAGTTTTAAGCTAGGTATAAAGCAAGCTCCATCCTTGCTAAGGATATATAGAAAAATTTGTGTGATAAGTCTGGCTTAAGAGCAATTCCAACCACAAATGACTACTGAAAAATTAGACAATGTTGAAATTTAACACACATTGGGTTTTTACTGCATTCTCAACAAAGAATCACTGTATCTGCAAGTCTAACTACAAACAATAGTAATTCTCCCTGGTAGTTATCATCAGCATATCTTCTGAATCCCTGTAGGAATAGGTTTTGCACAAAAATAATTAGGAGAACCAGTCAAATGAGGTGTTATTCCAGCCATACTACTTTGTTGTAGATGTAGACAGCAGCTGACTCACTGCTTAGAATCACACATTCTCTCACATCTTGGCATCTGAAATAGCTGAAACATCACAAACTGATAATAGGATTCCTAACTGAGAAGTAGAAGTATTTTGCATTAATATTACATGCAGCCATGAATAAAATATTAACACGTAACTAGAATGTTTTTTCACTTGTGTTTGAGCAGTAATTGCAATCTCAGCTGTTTCAAAATATGTATTCTTTCAAAATACCAGAAGGCAGTTGTACATAAAAGATTCATTCTCTTCTGGTGTATGAATCAGCTTAAAAAAAACTGAAGTTGCAATTCATTCTTCTGCCCGCTCAGCAAGCAGTGCAACTACATTATTACTGATTTGGGACAGAATGTGATGTTAAAATTAACTCTGAGATTAAAAAATCCTGAAAAAGTCAGTGCTCAGTAAAAACATCCTGAGGAAAAACAGAACAATTGGCTGAGACTGCAATAGAATATCATTTTCTCTAACTCTACTCATATAGTATTTTCTAAACCAACATTTACGTTTATTAATGCATGTTCTGCTTTCTTTGACTAGCAAATCATTTGCAGAAGTAGAAACCTTAGTTAATTTAAAAATAAAAGATGTTATAATAAAAGAGTTATAATGAAAGATCGCAATTACAGAAAGAATTTTTTTTTTCCAAGACTCTCTGGAAGATATTCAGCAGCTCATCTATGCCAATTTAGCTTACAATTTTTCCTAACACTAGGACAGACTGTCCATTTGCTGACAAAGTAGTATTAAGCAAGGATATTTTATATATCATGTATTATTGTTTTAAATAAAATACAAAGGCAAATTATGTGTGCCTTTGTGTTTCAGGCTTGTAGCTCCACTTGAACTTCAAAAAGTACCAAACACATTTTCGGGGAAAAGCTCTTCAAATATGAGAAAATAAGCATGCAACAAGTCAGGAATGAAAAACAATTCTGGACAAAAAGGGAAAGTGAATTGCACATGGCATTTAGGATGGGGAGAGACAGACACTGTGTCAGGCTGGCTCCAGAGCCTGTGGTAGTACTCAGGAAGGTGAAGGCTCTGGAAAGAATGCATTCACCCTATAATATTTTGCAGTTCATAACGTGTAGGTTTCTTCAGTGGTGCCATACCACTGTGTTCTGCAGGCAGTTTCTTCAATTGCTACAACCTCCAAGTTCTCTCAGTTACCAAGAGCTACAGCAGTGATATGCAGCAATACTCATGCACTGAGAGATGAGCTCTGCTGCCAACCCCACCTTCCAGCCCTGCTGGTGACTCTTGGCCCCTGCAGTCCAAGCAGCAGAAAGAACTGCAGACACAATTCATCTGTCTCAGGAATCAGATAACCATTGTCCAGAGCAGAGAGGTGTATGGGCAGCTAGAGGTGGAACAGGAAGATCAGAAGAGGTAAGAAACCTTCCTCTCAGCTCAGTTCAGCCCAATTTCAGTGCATGAGCAAACCAAAGCTCACTGACATCACCAGAGTTTCTGGAGCTCAGTGGTTTTGGCTCAGGGTCTCCAGTAGATGAGTACCTCTGTAGGTCTGAGGGGATTAACTTA
Source organism: Cuculus canorus (assembly GCF_017976375.1). NCBI lineage: Eukaryota > Metazoa > Chordata > Aves > Cuculiformes > Cuculidae > Cuculus > Cuculus canorus. The sequence continues at coordinate 29,128,501 of NC_071404.1, read as the reverse complement.
TCTGAGTGCCACCACTGACAGCAGTTGGTACCAAGATGTGAAGAGACCACAGACACCTCATGCAGCAGTGATAGTAGAAACGCCTCAGGTCACACCTCAGGACAAAGCATGTCCCCATGCCCTTTTTCCATCCCTGTGCCACCCACTCTACCACCAAGCCAAGTCCAACCAGACTCCATGCTTTCCCCCACTACCGCCTTCCTGTCCCATATAAAAGCACACACCGAGCTCAGCCTTTGCACGTGTCTGCCCACCCCTGTCCCATGCCTCAAGCTGTCTTTTGGCATCCCAAGCCAAGACTGTGGCTCCCACATTGGCGGCACTCCTGCAGTCTTCCATGCCAGGCCGCCCTCGCGTCTAAAAGGTTGCTATGAAAGAAGACAGAGCCTTCCCCCATCCCCCACCAGTGCTGATGGGACGCCTGAGACAGCTGCTGGTTGGCACCCTAGGGATGCTGAGAAGAGAGCAGAGCCAGCTCCAGACTTGGGTGTGCACAGACTCGCAGTCTGACTGGTGTTATGGGCTCTGGCACACAGTGGTGGTGCTGTGCGAGAGATGAGGTGGGCTGGGTCCGAGGTCAGAAGCCCTGGCTCTCAGGACAAGTTAGTCTGCTCACTCTCACAAGAGTTTATTCTGTTTTGAGGGTATTTTCCCCTTGACATCTTTTCACATGTTTTCCTCTTGGTAATTGCCATAAAGGTCTGTCATCATGCAAGAAACTGCTGGATGCTTGTGGGTGAAATTTGTAGCTAAAAGCATGGCTTTGTTGGGCGCTGTTTGAGAAAACGTCAGCATTGTGGGTGTGGGGGGCTGTTTAGGCTCCCAGGGAGAGACTGCCAGTGTGGGCGACAAGGTTGGATATAGAACATGTATAATTCACATTTCATCACATATTGCTGGAGGATATACACTTCACGTCTAGAAAATGAAGCTATTATTACAAGATGAAAATCCAAACCCTGCGAGGCTTGTTTTTGGCCTTGCTGCAAGGCTGTGCTCTCAGGAGCAGAGCTGAAGCAGTAAGGCACATACTCTGATTCACCATGCAATCCAGCAACAACTTCTAAACCGCGGAGCAGTAGTTTTTCATACAGTTGCCAAACGGCTTTTGTCTACCTGCCAAATTCAGCTAACTTGTCCTGCCTCGCAGTCCTTCAGGGAGAAAGAGCAGACTCTAATGGCATACGCTGTAGTCACAACTAAGGCAAGCTGCTCTGAGCTCAGACATACTTCAGCCCACAGAAAGGACAAACTGCAAGTAAAGATGTACAGTATCTTTCAAGGAGAAAAATGGAGGCAATATGTGCTGCATCAAGTACTAGCCGGGTATGTTTTTGTGATACATGCTGAGTTTTTTAGAGAGACAGAGTAAGATTAGTGGGATTCTGCAAGAAACCCCAAACAAGACCAATGAGACAAGAATCGTATGAGTTCTTGGATCAGCCCCATTTCTCTGGGGGGTTTCTTTACCCTCCTCCTTCAAAGACATATCTTTCCCCATTGGAGAGTCTCCTCCAGTGACTGGACTACGTAATTCTCTGGAGACAGGGCATACCTTGCCTCTTTTCTCAAAGCAGAATGATAGAACAGAAAAAAAATAAGCTTCAGAGAGTAAGAGTGAGAGAGAACAAGCAAGAAAGCATTTCTCTACATCATTCGCTAGTGTGGGCATTCAGCTGAAAGAAGGCGGCTTTGGCTCCAGACTGCTTCCAGAAACGCTTACATATTTTTATTCCGTCCTTTACAGCACTGAATATTGATGCAGAGAAAACCAAAATGGAACAATTATATTTGTTATTTTATGAAATACAGGGGTCTTCAATCAAAATTTCCTTATAACTATTGGCATTTGCTTACTCTGAATTGTAAAAAAGTTTAAGAGCTCTGTACTTCCATCCCAGCTGTGAGAATAATTAACATGAACAGACTACCTTCTTGAAAACTAAGAGGTTTCTTGAGAAAACCAATCCAATGACTGTTACTAGAGTGCCATATCCCCCGTGAGCAGTGACAAACTGATGGCTCATTGATACTTCTAGCTGGAAAGGGATGGGCTGTTATCCTATTGATGAATGTAAGCTCCTATCTCTCATTACAGCACAGATTGGAAGTAAGCCCGAGTCAACCTTTATTAACATAATGAGTCATGTGCACTGTGGCAACTGTACAGGCCTCCCCTGGAGCCCTCTTGTGCTGGGCAAAACAAGGAGCAGTTAGAAATACAGACAGCTTCAGAGACAAATCCCATTTTTTGACTATTATAGTCACAGATAAGCTCTGCAGTCTTCTAAACTTGGCCTAAAACTGCCAACTCAGCAGCTGGTGAGCCTAACAACAACCAGCCTGGGGGGAGGGTAAATTTGTTAAGGTCGTGGACAAGTGCATGCATTTCACGGTGTTCGTTTTCTCCTCCCTGCTGTCTCTGCTTTTGAGAAGAGCAAGGGATAGAGACTGACAATGACCCAGACCTCTGAAACACTCAGAGAGGGAGTGAAGGTCAAGTTCAATTACCTCTTAATTACTAATCAGGGAGCCAGTAGCCAGGGTACGGGGACAAGGCAACATGCCTGCATGTGCCCTGCACCACAGGCTTGCTGCTAATACTGGCCTGTCTGCCAGAGATGTTTAATGTTGTTCCAGACCATTTTTGTAGGTCAACGTTTTGTTATTTCCTATCAAATTTCTCATTAAAAGGACAGCATCAGGTTTTACTCTTGAATCCATTTTCTGGGTACCATGGGATGTCTCTAGGCATTAATCCTATAGGAACCATGATGCTTGTACCGTGAGGTCTATCTTGTACCTTAAACCTGAGAAAGGCCATTCCAAAAATAATTCAGTTGAACAAGATAAAAGTTATACAGAATAAAAGGTGTCTGTACTCCTTTCCAAACAACAGTGCATACTCAGCATATTAGAACACTGCATGGAGATTAAGGTTTATATCAGATCTTGAATGGAAATACAAATGTTTTAAAAAGCTATGTTCAGTGGAAAGGAAGATCATTCTCCTGTGAAACTAAAAGTAAACATTTTGCAAGGGCAGGCAACAATAAGGTAGCTGATCTGTTAGAACTAAACTTTTGTCCTTTAAGATATACATCTTAGTGTTATGGGAATATAGAGGCAAAGAAAAGCATGGAATAGTGAAAATCAATGAAAATTTTATCACTTACAGTTGCTGAGTCAGGCCATTGTTGCACATTTTGAAAATATCTTCAGAAACTTATTGTTAATCAAAGCAGTAAAGCAGGTTAAAGGTCCCAACAACCTAGCAATGCCTTAAAACCACATTACATAAATTAATGTGTTAACTCTGGAAGCTACTGAGGCTGAACTTGCAGGGCATGAAGTAGCCACAAACCCTTTTGAGATTACCATCTTTTTAGGTTAGATCCATTACTGGTAGTAATTTCTAGTGTGTTTATAAGTTGGTTAATCACTACAAGACAGCTTTAAAGCAAAGAAGAACTAGGAGCTGGGGGAACTTGTGAGAAAAATTCCTATCTGACAGCAGATTTTAAAATGAGCAAACATTAAAGCAGAGAATGGGATCAGACTGCCCAGTCCTGCTACCCAACTAGGATTTTTGGGATGGGGAGAGGAACAAATGCTGCTAAAGATAAGAAATGCTTGTAATTTGGCATTAAAGTTTTTGGTAGCTGCTCTATCAGCTTTGATGTAATACTTAAATTTTAAAGCTTATAAAGAAAGACTTTGCAGAGAAATGTGATCCTAAGACCTCAAAAACTGCCTCCATATAAAAGAGAGAAGTAAAACAACAGAGTAATACTCCAGTTATGAAATGCTAGGAGGAAAATTACAGGCAATTGCAGTCTCATTGTTATTTTCTTTACTGCTTTGAAGGAATGCAGTAGATTACCTGCATTAGACAGACAGGCTTAGAAAATGGTTCTCCCCTACGGGTTCCTATAGTCTCAAAGGCTTTAATGCCCCTGGAAATGTCTACACAGCAAAATAAAGGACACAAAATACTGCGGTAAACCTCATCGAGCTTTTATCTTGCTATTACAGATAACAATAGCAGCAAAAACATAGCAGATCGAAAGGGCTTTCTACACCAGCATGTGTCTGTAACATCCATATAGAGCCCCAGGGCAGTTTATCTTTGGGTGGCTAGTTTGTGCTCCCGTCTGTGTCAGTCCATCCTGTGCTGTGTAGGCTTGCTTTCTGCCTTCAGGCAGTAGAAGCAAATTATAATGATACCTAATTAATGGACCTCCTCCTCACCTAACAGAAATCTGAGCATGCTAGGGACAAAACTGATTGCACGCAATATCAAACAGCATTACAGAGAGTCATCAGAAGGGGGTTTTTTGCACATCATGTCCATTTTGACACTGAGAGAACAGGATCTGTTAAGAAAGATCTGCAGGGAGGAAAGTTTTCAGAATACAAACACCTATCTATGCCCCTGGCTTGTACTTGCTATTGAATATTTGGCAGCTTGTGTCTCTATGGGTGATATCTGAATACCAAACTATTTGGGGAATGATTGAATACAAGTCCAGAAACGCTCAATGAAAGTGTTTGTCTTTGGACTATCTCAAATCCAGACTAGTAAGTAGTGACCAGGATGCCCAATTAATGTTTCTTTCCTACTGTTTAATTTATTTTTTAGAAATTGTCACTGAGACTGTTATTTGCACTCTGGAAGATGCTGAACAAATAGCACAAAGCAACAGCAGAGCCTACTGTAAGAGAAGGGGTGAGGTGAACACTAGTTTGGGTTAACAGACACCTGAACAGGCTCTGAACAAAAAAAAACAGGGTAGAAAATGGCACATCAGTATCTCCAGAGGCAGGAGTTTGCTGTGGCCATGCTTTTCCACTCTAATACTTATGACTTTCTTGCCAACAATACAAGTTCCAACCTAAGTTTATCAGTCAACATAACTGACTGAAACACAGGAGCATTACATTCTTTGCCGCTTTCCATACCAATGTCAGTCACCTGCATGTTCATTTCCTTCAGAAACTTCACTTTCTTATGTCACGAATTGGAGCTAGTTGGAAAAAAAATGGCTTTTCTCCACTGAAAAATAAACTGTTTCCACAAAAAAAGTCTAACCTACACATTTTTCTTCCCTAAGATACAGCTTTGTCCAAAGAAAAATTAAAAATTTTGAAGGAAATGTGAAACTGATTCCTTTCCACTTTATTTAATTGAAAAATACCTGATCAGGAAAAAGACCCATACCTGCTAATAAGGTCATGTATGCATTAATGGGTGTAAAGCAAATTTCCGGTCATGTCAAGGAACACAAGAGAAAAGGGGTTTACCTTATCCCGCTTGTTCCGGCTTTTTGCCTTGCAATGGCACTTTTAGCCTGCAGTCAGGTCAATGAAGAAAAAAACTACTAGGCTAACCTGGATACTAGAAATGTGCCAACCCCAGACTCAGGGAAGGTGAGTTTATCCAAGAGCTAAGGTACATGTCTGTGTCTGTATAAGTCAGTCACATGTGACACATGTAAATTAACGGCTTTCCGTTTATAACCACACTGGTGCATCTTTTTCCGAAGCAGATAATGAAATAACATGCAGCCTTTCCAGTTGAGGTATATTCTCATCTTTTCCTGTTATAACAGGAGTAAAAAAAGACCACAGTGCAACTGCACGCCCACCCCACCCCAGGCAGGAAAAACTAAATTTAAACCATCTATCACAGGAACTGCTTACTAAACTTTTCTTGCCTGCTCACACATTCTTTTAGAACCAACCTTAACCTTTCTCTTTCAATTAAAGGAGGATGGATGATATGTTTCTTGCTCAATAGACTTCCTGCTGTGTCTCTCTTTCTATGTGTTGTTTCTGCTGGATATTTTTCAAAGTCAAATGTCCTTCCTAGAAATCTGGGCACCTTGTTGTTGGAGCTAAAACTACTGTCAGAGTTCACTATGGAGTAATGTATGTAGACTAGAATTTATGTCATTTCTGTAAGAAAAGCAAATGCTTGCAGAAGAAGAATGGGAATATATATTATCATGGGCGTTGAGATATGTATTCTGGAAACACCATGTTTTCTGTTTCTTATCTGATAAATTCCTTGATTTTCTAGGACAGATTCTCAGCTTGTACAAATACGATTTCAAGTAAGACTTGCCCAAGCCAGTTTGTGCTAATCAATAAGCTGGCTCTCGGTCTTGATAGGCAGAGTACTTCAGCAACCTTAAATGGGTATTCATAATATTTTTCTCTGTGGCTCCAGCTGCACTGTACATGATGATTTTTACTAAGAAAAAAAATCACCCAAACTGTGTGAAAACATGGAGTTATTTGTAATGCACACTAGTGAGAAAACAGCAGAGATCCCTATTTTGAAACAGATTTTCCTTACAAGATGCTATAGCTCAAAAGTGTATTTTGGCCAAAATGCTATGCTATGCTGTGATGGAACACAGAAAAGTACAGACCACGAGAAATAAGCTTTGATCAACAAATGTAGCATAAATACAGTTATCATATAATTACGTCTCTGTCCTTCTGTGCTGCAAAGATTGTAGAGTGGAGGAAAGTCCTGGAACAGTAAGGGCATGACTACAAAATAGCCATTTTTTCATGTTTCAAGTGATGCAGAAAGAATTAACAGTCTATCCGTTTTCACTGTGCAGTTTTTTAGTGTTCCTAAGCAGGATCTGTATGGTAAACACTTAATAAAAGAAAAAAAAAAAAAAAGGAAGCCTCCTGCCCGTTTTGTCCTCAGATGTATTAAACTAATTACTCTGCTTTAACAAGAGGAACTTTGTTCTCGTAATTTCCAAGTTTCATTCCAACCCCTGCAGCTAATCATGACTGTGGTCGCTGATAATGAGTAGTAAATTGTTATAGTCCTCGGAGCCTGATAGGTACATTCCAGCCTGCATCATGTAGCCCTGCTTCTCTATACATTATTGTTCACAGATGGTAGCTGTCAAATTGTGTCAACTTCATGTACACATTCAGAGAGTCACATCCGCATTCCTGGAATTTATGACTGCATAGCCCTCACCTTCTAAGGCCCTTAATTCAATAACATGTCATGTCCCTTCAGTCTCACCCTGCTTTAAAATACTTTCACCCACTTACAGGCCTTCCATTTAAAAAAAAAACCAAAACCTACTGAGTTATTACAATGTAAATATTTTAATAGAATAGGTGGGGGAATAGTCTATCTGGTTTTAAACAGCCCCTTTATTACGTTAAGATTGATGATCAGGAGCTAATGGAGTATTTGCTTTAAAAGTTTATTTAACTAGAGGGAAAGTGGATATAGATATGTGTACCTATTGACTGCCACATGAGTGAGTCTTTGGGTATCAGAACATAATATAAAGATATATTTGCAGGGGCTGCATTATCTAAGGATTATTTAATCCAACTTTGCCTAACATTTAAACCCCAAGCAAAATAAACAAACGTATGAAGAATTTCCACTTCATTTTAAAGGAATATATTTTTAATTAATTAATTAATTAATATTGCACTTTAAAGATTGATGCCTCAGGATGCTGTGGCTAATAACAGGAATGAAAAAGCAGAAACTCATTCCTTTGCCCAGACTGAGAAAATGAAATGCAAATAGGCAAACAAGGCAAGTAAAGAATAATAAATTAAAAGAAATTTTTGGTTTTTCTGCCTAACAATGCAAAGATATTACTAGTAAGTCAGAAGCCATACTTGCTGCTTGCATCCCTCCTTCCTCTCAGGGCTCTTCTAGCCAAGCTCCTGCTGGCTCAGGACAGGAAATGTGTAGAAGCACCTTTCCAGAGCTATTGCACCTTCAAATTAGCCTTGTCTCTGGCTCACCCAGGACTATCTCCCAGAGAGACTGGAGTGATGCAACCTGCAGCAGTGGTCTTTAAGCCAACTGCATCTCAGGGCTGGACACGAATCAGTCAGAGCCCTGAGCTAGATCTGCCGTTGCGTTTCCCATCTCAGAGCTCCTCAAAAAGACAGCAAAATTAAAAACTGAGAAAAGCTGAGTTTTACTAGGATGTGGGCTATAAATACTTTTTATAGAGAGAAAATTCAAACTGCCCACATGGCACGTCTCAGAAATTAAAGTGATTAGTATGTAACTCCCCCCTGTCTCATTGTGTCCTTAAAGACAGGCCCTTACTTAAGGGCTTTTTTTTTTATTATTTATTTTTTTATTTCAACTCTTCCACTACAAACTCTTCCACAAAGAGCACTCAAGTTTCATCCTGCTGACAGCCGTGTGAGTGACTTGACAGGAGTGCATGCCCTGTTAATGACAGTTTCACTCTGAGCTCAGCAGCCACACCAGCTGTATCAGAAATTATGGTAGTCACATGCTGTGAACAAACTGAATCAAGTTTTACTCCTACATGTCTTTCAGGCTAAAGTCAGTCAGTTTGTATCCATGAATACTGCAGTAGGACATAGCTGGTCTTGGAGAAACATTTCAACTATACCCTCACACCCCCAGTAACAGGAGAGCTATGAGTGATCTGATAGGGGTTGCTCTTAAATTCATCACAGTGTTGGAATCTCTCTTTCCTCATTGACCCTTTTAAAAGAACCCAAAGACTCTTACCAGCGTCCCTGGTGGGAACTGGTGCCACCATTAAGGGCAGGTAACACACATGCTATGACACATTTATGGCTTTCTCCTCTACAGCTGATATTACTGTGAACCCATTGTTGTAGCAGTGGTCTCTATGCCGGATGAAAGTTTTGTGAGGCTATAGCAAATCCAGAGCTGGAAGTTCTGAGACAGCAGCAGTGGTGACATCAGGATCATGTCACTGTGGAACTCCTTCATAGGTTCCTCCATGAAAGAGCGTATCCTGCCAAGGCAGAGATGCACTCTCGGTCAGAGGCTGGCTCTTGCGAAATAACATTCTGAAAACAGCATGCTCTGTTGTCTTCCTTCACCTTGTGTGAAAGGGCAATAACAAAATCATTGCAAAACTCATCAAATGATACTTCAGTACTAGCAACAAGCAAACTAAAAATGGGATTTAAATCGAGTTGTGATTTTGGGTCTACACATTGTCAAAAAAATGTGTGATAGACCAAGACACCTGGGAATGTAAGAAAAACAAAACAAAACAAAAAGGAAAAACAAGGCAAAAATGTATCCACCCCATTAGTAAAACATTAACAAGGCGAGGAATGTTTTGATAGCCTGTGATTTCTGAGATTCTAGTCAGATTCCCTCACTGCCACTGCTCTTCTGTGCAACCAGGTACATTGTGTGCAGCCTTGTTTTATGACAAGAGGAGATGGATTCAAGACTCCAAAACAACTCAGATATCACAGTAAAAGTGGCTGCAAAAGAGGCTGCATTATCACAGGTCTAGACTTGAGTCAGGAAAACATCTCTAGTAAGGAAAGCTCTTCAAGTCACCAGGGGATATGGTCTATTCACAGTGACACTGCCCCAGTGCTCTGCTGTTTGTCTTTTCGAAGAGCAGAAGCAGAATGTTGTAGGAAAGCTATTCAGTGAGAGCTTATCTGGTTTTAAGATGCTGGAAGGAGGATAAAGCAATTCAGTCATCCAGGACCATTCTGGCTCTTACTCCATTCTGATTTCTGGATAACTGTTCAGCTAGAGATATATGGGACATCTGAGAAAAACAACCTCAAGGAATAATCTAGCCTTCCTAGGAATATGTGTCTTTATCAGCCAGTTGTCTAAATGAAGGGAGCCATGGATACCAATTACACTTTTAGGTGCTGGTCTATCATCTGTAACATGTAATGAAGACCCATGGCATAACAGGGAGTGCGAAGAGCAGCAATTAGCACGGATAGTGGTTCAGTCCTACTGAATTGTATAGGCCAAAATACTTGTCCATGTGATTCTGCAGCTACCAGTATTTGGGTAAGAAAAGTACTTCTCTCCTCCTATTAGTATGTTTTATTTGAATAGTTTACAAAAATGCAGACTGTCCGACCACAACACGCGTGTGTAGAATGCAGCAGAATGTGGTTTGGGTATTAGCTGATAACTTGAGTGTTAATATAAGAGATGTAATAACAACACACACTCAAAAGAGAGTGCTAGAAAAAAATACAGGACTTTTGAAAGAATGGTTATAATTAGTTCCTAAATCTGAAAAAAAAGGAGAAACTGTTTATTTGGTCTTACCCATGGGAAGAAGTACAGGTTACAAGTTAAAAAAAACACCTAATAATTGTAAGATTGCTTGAATTTGTATTTGCAAACTTTCTCCACTATTGCAGGATCTGAACCAAACCCAAGTGTTTGAAAGCCACTGAAATTTTCTCTTTTCACAATACAAATCTAATCCACTCTAACTCTATGCACTGCTTGTTACAAACAAAAAGTCATCTTTTTTCCTGTTTATATATCGGTTACAGCTTAACTGGGGATACAGTGGAGCCACTGTACTAGTGACTTGCTGCTGCTCTACACCACATTCCTCCAGGTGCTGATTAGATTGGCCTTATCAGGAAGTCTTGTGCAGGTGCAGCGGGGCACACGCCGCTCTGGCAGCAGGCTGGGGAGCATTCTTCTGTCAAAATATCAGGGCCTAATTACACAGCAGTCATTGGGGAACACATACAACACAGAGGATTTCTGATCCAAAGTCCACAAATAATAGTAAAAAGCATTTTACTATGTGAACAGCTGTGATTTTGCAAGTCGGGTTTTTGCTTCACCTTGCCAAGAGACTTAAATAGAAACATTCCTTTGTTGAGCAAGCCGATGCAAAAAATACACAATTGAATTAGTAAACAATGAAGTAATTTACAGCTGGCTTGTAAAAGGTACAATAGGCAAATGTTTTTAAAAATATGTATGGATCTGTACTACACTGCTTATTTTCAAAGTGTTCTGTACCTTGGGCAGCAGAATGATGGATTCCCCTGTCTCATCAGGTGAAGAAGAGGGATGAAGACAAACAGGAGGAGGAAGACCTGGCAGGGGCATGAAACATCGTAATTTTTGGAGGGAAGAGAATTTAACCCAATCTGCTACTCACCTTCCTATCTCCGCTGGAGCCTTGCTGAAGAGATTATGGTGAAGGTGAAGTACCACGTTAAAGAAACATGACTGGGGGAGACTCCTCCCACAGAGAGCTGTGGGAAGGGGGAGGCACTGGCGTTATTTATCTGCTAAGGAGATGTTGCACAAAGAACAGGTTTCATGTGAGAGGCTCAGGAAACCTGTTTCCTTACTGGCACAAGCAATGGTTTTGAGTAGAATTATACTAATCGTCTCAGCAGCAGTTGCCAGAACCAGTCCCTCTTCAAACTAGTGCTCAATGCGATTTTTGTTCAAGCAAACCTTATTCAGTGGTACAATTGGAAGCTTTCAAGACCCTCGATGGAACAGCACATCCAGTACGCTGAGACCGTCACACTGGCAACCAAGCACCCACTTCACACAGTTCCTGGGCTCTACAGTCACCTAGCTGTCTGGGGCACTTTCAGGACAAAGCTTAACCTAGGTGGCATATTAGAAGCAAAAATAGGTGTGGGGATTTTTTTTTTTTCAGTCACAGAATTGGGCTTTTTGTTGAATAACAAGGTAGCAAGCTTTTGGGATGTGATAATTTGTAGGACTGAAATGTTTCTAGGTAAATAAGACCAAGAAAACTTGATAATAGATTTGTGGAATATGATTTCTCTCACAGCAATAATTTCAGAACATACGTGTTTGGCCACTCTGGTTTTGGTTGTGTTGTTAATGGGAAGATGATTCAAGTATAAATTAATTACTCTTTAACAGTTAAATAAAGTACTCCAGTTGTGCTGTGGTATATACTACTTTCCACATTTTGAATACATATATATAAATTAGATTGCTTAGTTCATAAAAACACATGAGTACAGAAAACTACATGTGATCTTACTACCTCCTCTAGGAAGCACAAGGTCTAGAATTATCTACATATAAGCAATCAAGGTGAACACTGTATTGATCTTTGCTCTGTGGTAGAAAAGGTTTTGTTATTGTGTACTTTCTTCCCAGCAAAAAAAAATCAGCAGGATTCAGCAGCAACTCTTCTGTTAAGCCCAGTGCTGAATTATAAAATCAGCCACCTTTTGCAGGTTTTGCTTTAGATGAAGGATGGGAATGTTTCTCTCCTCTTCATCCACGTCATCCTGTGCTGCCAGATGAGAAAGCTCATACTGTACTAGTTCTGGGAACAAAAGGAACAATTCTTTTCTCTAGCACTGACAATTTGATACCATTCACTAGCACTGCCAATTTAAATCAGGAACATCAAAAAGGTACAAGAAGTTTAGGTAGTGTAACTGAATGGGTACACTTATTAAAAAGGGCCTCGGTACCCTAACTTTATACGCAGCTGACAGAGCTGCTAAGCCAGAAAAATCGACCACGAGGAATGCAAATGTGGACCAGACAGATTTTATTCAATTAAGCATTCAGTAAGATTTTTGCCCTCCACCTAGGCATTCTAATAGCAAAGGTACCCAGGTGCTACTTTTTAAATACTGTTGTAATTTGAATATCACCAAGCCAATAACACCATTATCAGAAAGCTCACAAGCATCCTTAACAGTACAAATTTACCTATTTTCTAGACACAAAAGACCTGGCAGGTGTGATTTTTTTGACACCTTAAATTCAATTACTTTATCCTCTCAGTGTCTCAATATCAGCTGAAAATCTTAGTGTTACAGTATGGTGGCATTAAGTTCCCTTCTTTCATGATGGAACAAGGAGGAAAGTTCAGTGGTGTTCTTTCCACTTCCTTGCTAAATGTTGTGTACATAAAAAAGAATAAGTGAGAGGGTGGGCCAGTACGGTCTTGAATACCAGTGTTGAAAGATTATAGCCTAATGATTTCAAAACCTCTTTAAAAATTATTCTGAGAACAAAACATACCTTTATGCTTTTCCCCAGTATGCTGAGGGATGAGATGAGTACAAAACAGTTCACAGGCTGCCTGTCTCCATTATAAAACAATCTCCAGGCTCTGACATAAATCTGCAGTAATTCTAAAATGAGATTGATACGGTTATGCTAGCAACTATTTAGCAAATGTCTCGGCTATCAGGTTTTTTGAATTACAAAATCAAGGCAAGGAGGAAAAAGCCACCAGTCTCTTCTCCACTCCCATCTTACCAACTATACATTACTTCAGTACTCATTATTAACCCTTAGCTCGTTTAAATGGTGAGTTTGAATCCTACATAGCCTCGTGGAGACCTTGCTGCAATCTTCTGGACCATTTTCTTCCCTTTCTTTGACTATATTTGTGATTTTCAAAACTGAAAAAATAAAGGCTAGGTTTCACAAAGAAATTCTGTAATAATTTACAGTATGTTTGGTTTTATTGTCTGATGATACAATGCAGTGGTTTTGCTTTTCAGTAATGTGCTCTGCATTTTGCTGCTTGTTCTGTTGTAGCTTTTTCTCCTTTCAAGCCAGTCTCTTAAGTGTTGCAACTTGAACAAGACCAGGTCTCTGTGTTATACAAAACATGCTGCATTTGATAAAGTAACATTTTTTTCGCAAGACAAAAAAAAAATTTGTTACAATTCATCAGGTTTCAAAAACCTGTATATGACACTTCACTAGATTTTTATAATTTCTGAGACTTATGGAAGCTTCTTTCATGTTGCTTTGTATGACAGTAAATCTGCTATAAGCTATCCTGTGGTAAAAAGCAGCTCTGTTACCTTATGCAGAAATCTAACAATTAAGATGCCCTGAATAAAATGGGCACAATTGCATCTGTAAACAAAATTTTTGTCCTTGGGTAGCCAAGGTGTTTGGCTGTTGTACAGTAGGTACAATGAGGTAATGGATAATGCAACCCAAACAGGGCTGTCCAGGGGCTGCCAATGGAGACCCCGGGCCCCTTAAAATTTGTGGATACCCCTCAGGCTAAACTAAGATGAAGAGACACCAAACAACCAATTTGAAGAAATTTATTTATACAGGTCAAATCGTGGCGAATTCTGACAGAAGGAACTAATTTTCTCAATATGGTAAAATCAATTATTTAAAGAAGCATGATTATGAGGAGACATATTTGCTCCTATTGCTTTACACACAATTCCAGCTATCTGAAACTGCTGCAGAAGATAAAAATTATTATTGTTACAAAATCACTAATGCTATATATCCTGCACTGCTGCTGGATGCCTGACAGCATGGAGAAGCAGGTCTCTTAGGATATATCCAAGCTCCATGGCACAAACTCCCCCCACAAAACAGTATGCAGATTAACTTGCATATTGCAAGAAGACTAAACACAATTTTCTGGTGTACTCTATAGGTTCTCCATGTTCTTCTCTGATGCCAAAGAAAAAGGACTGATTCTATATAAATTACAGTGAACTTCTTTACACTGCACTGATCATATCCCTTTAGGCTCATTTGTAGATTTGCAGCTGCAGGGAGAGAACAGAAAATAAACCATTGAGTGAGGGAACGGTATGGTTCCCTTGACATACAAATGTCTGAAAGCATACTTTCACAAGTATCCAAAATCTAATGAGGCCTCATCCATTTCCATTACCTTCCTCCTCACTCCCCAACTCTTTGCTGAAGACATAATGCCCCACAGGAGCTGGGCCTGCTGGTACGTACGTTCTTGGTGAATCTTTGTCTTTATTCTGATTAACCTTGAGTAACCACTCATCCCTGGTGCAGATCATTTCTGTACGCATGTTTACATAAGCAGACGTGCACCGAAGAGCTTGGAAATAAAAGCAGCAAGCTAATGTGGTAAAAGACCCAGCACCGGGTTCAGCCGAGCTGTAGCTGAACAAGGAGCAAAGAGCCGCAGTCCGTGATCCCAACTGGTCCTGTTTCTGGTTAGACAAAGACAGAAACCAGACAGGCAACACAAACAATTGCATTTGACATCTCCAAGATATCGCTGCTGAATTTGAGCACTGCTTTTCTAATAAGTAGAGGTGATATTACACTTGTTTTTTCAGCTGAATTAACAGCAATTACCTAAACAAACAATTTATTTTCTGACAAGCTGCCTGCAAACAATTTGGGGCAGAAAGAATTATACAAGATTTAAAAGATCAAGTAAGCAATACTACTGAATTATGTCATATGCTTAATCACATGGCTTGTGTTTTAGACATCTTTTTAGTAGGTCACGTCTGTGAACAATTTCAGACTCCCAAACTATCAGTCTAGAGACACTGATAACCAATGACTTATATCTCTTGCTAAATTATAGATCATAAATATGAGAGGTGTGTGAAATGCTTCTGGATTTGATATATAAACTATAAAACAAGAAGAAAGACTAGCTTATCTTCAGTGCAGATTAAACATAGTGAGTTTTACAAAATGTCTGCATTTTGTTCTATATTTTATTCGGTTCTTGCCGATTTCATATCAGTTCCATGTAAGTTTTGATCACCAACTAATTCACACATTGACTTTGACTTTGCAATTCATTATATGTCAATACATTTTTGGTGGAACTGACTACTTAGCTTATGTTTACACAAACAATATTTAATATTTCTTTAGCAGGGTTTTTGATCTTTTTTTACCTCAATTGATGTTTTTAGGGGACTGAAGGGCTGGTCTTCCTACAACAGGTGGCATTCAGCTAATGGCATTTGTTCATTTGTTGAACTATTCCAAACCAGAGCAACCAAACTCAGCTTTTACGGTTCCTGAACCACACGTGGAACATAAACGACTACATCTTAACTTTCTGCTTTCATTCTCTGGAAGAATTCACACAATCGTATCTACACTTTTCTTCAGTCCATGCCAAAAAACTTAAACCAATCTGTGGTAGCTTTCCAATTTCAAACTTAAATTGGAATAACACACCTGTATCTGATGACTACAAACTTACAAAGTCTTCTTCAGTCATTTCACAGTGCTTTCTCAAGCTATCATTTTCTAAGTAATTTCATTTCATTATTTTAACTCTACATTCTATCTAGGTTTTATTTACAATTAATTATATGTTGTTTAAAAAGAATTTTCTTTTACCCTAGTGATACTAAAATAATGACACTGAAGTGCCCACACAACAATCCGAGAGTGTCCTTGTATTCTAGATCATGTGTTCCATAACATTCTCTGTATGAAACTCATCTTCTCCTAAAACTCTTTGCCTCAATGACTGTTTTGATACATAGATTGGCCCTGTAGAGTGTATGAACTATAGATAGTGACTCTCCCTCTAGAGCTGTATTTTAGAAAACAAAGTTCAAGCAGGGACTTAAATATTATGCAAGACCAGCTCAAGCTCTTAAAAGAACTGCAGTGTGAGTTACAAAACCAATTTCTCCAAATCAAGCTACTGAAATAGTTTATATTTGCAAGACTACTTACATTGTGTGATATAGTTGATGATACATAGGGCACAAGCTAAGGCTTCTTGAAAGACAGTTTATAACTACATCTGCATGTTTTGTTTTTCCTTCAGTGCCTGCAGGGTAATAAATCAATTTTTCCTTTTGCCTTCATGATATAAGTATGGAATTACACTATCAACTGTTCCAGAATGGAAAATCCAAATTATTTGGCTGAACAAAATGCACCCTGCCACCTGAAGGGATTAAGGAACACCAGTAATTTTGCTTTCAGTAACCAGCAGTGGGATTTTCAAACTATTCAGCACTGGCCAGATTATACTTTGTTGATATCAACAAACTCTAATTTCAAAAAGACTGGACAGAATCCCATTCTGAATACTTCTGAGAAACTCTACCCTAAATATCTTTATTTTAAATTACTTCAAAACATTCAAT